>NW_024344372.1:1511716-1520801 GCF_902729225.1 Pteropus medius
AAAAGAATAGGTGGAAGTTTCAGGAAGATAGATTTCAACTACAAATAAACAATGCTTTTGAATGTCCAGATTTTGTAAGATTGGTGACAGTTGCCTTGGGAAAGTAGTGAACCCACTGTCGGTGAAGGTAATCAAGCAGAGGAAAGATGAGCATTTGAAGAGGATGCCGAAGAGGGGGTTCGTTCTAGAGCCCTGTTGAAGGAAAATATTTTTATGATAACTTTGCACTTTGAATCCCTGTGATTCTTTTGCAAATTTCTAGCTCAGCATGAAGAAGCCATTGGAAAAGTTTGTCACAAACATTAAGGGAAACGTGGACTCCATTAGTAGCGATCAGTACCTAGAGTGAGAAAGGCAGTGTGGAGTCATTGGGAATAGCCCTAAAGTAGGGATTAGGAGGCCTGAGTTTGAGCCCTAATCTGCTACTTACTTGGCTGTGTGACCTTGGGTAAGTCACTAAGATTTTCTGGGTGTCAAATTCCTTATTAATAGAATGAGCAGTTTTGACTGGGTTAGAGTTCTTACTTTTTAGTATACCTAGGAATTACCTGTGGAGCTTGTTAAACATGCAGATTCATTGACCCCATTGCCAGAGATTCTAACTTAGCAAACCTCATACAAACTATTAAAGCTCTACAGACTTGTGGACTTCTCTGTATTTGGATTGGATTTCTAAAATTAACTCTAATTCTTCATTCGAGAATTGGATATTTTCATTTCCAACAACACTGCACCTTTTAGGCACAGTTTTAATTATCTATTTCCAGCTTTTCTTTTTTGCTCTTTCGTTCATTTTATTATTTTACTTTATCCTTGGAATGGGTGAAAATCGAGAGAAACTGATATTTTCCTTTTGGCTGTGGCTACATTGTTTCTCCCCGCTTCCCAAAACAGAGAATTTTAGAAAATTAAACAAAATAGTGGGTAAAATTCCTTTATTTGAGTTGTGCACCCGGTTTGGTCCACTTGCCTTAAGCCTATTTTAGACATAGATTTTATCACTCAAATGGAAAGAAAGGTTAGTCCTCGATTCACCCACCAATACCAAGGGCAGAGAAATGACAGAGTGACAGAGAACTTTAGATTCTTCCCAGAAATTACCTGCGACCTCTCTTCCTCAGTGGCAAGGGATTATCTGTGTGTTCAAGTGTGAAATCTTATTGGTCAATGAGAATCCAATTCAATCTAAGTGATTAAACTCTTTTGGCGTAGGTAATTATGTCAATTTTGTCACAATCATATGAACAGTAGTATTGACATTTTCATTTTCTACTCATCTTTATGATGTAATAAAGGTGTATGAAAGCAAAATATTTAGCTAATTGCATCAAAAGGTATTGCTATATAGAACATAGAAAATAGTCCCAGCTCCTTGAGTGTAATTTTATTCAGCCAAAGAATTCTCTATTTCTTCCTCTTATCAGGCACTATTCAATAAAAATATAATCTGAACCACACATGCAAATCAGATGTGTAAATTAAAAATTTCGATTAGCCACATTAAACAAGTAAAAACAAACAGTTGAAATTAATTTAAAAATACGTTTTATTTGCCGCAGTGCCTTGGAAACATTTCAAGCACTCAGGAGCCACATCTGGTTGGTGGCTACAGTATTCGGTGGCAAAAATCTAATCAGTTAACCTAGGAGTTTTCCATCGTTTGTCCCTATTCACTGAAAATGTCCTCCCCAGCTTACAGTATCCCCATCTGTCACTAGTCTGATCACGGTCCTAGAGGACTTCACTGTCCACACCCTTTGGTCTATCTCTTCATCCTCAATAAGCTATTGTTCTTCCCCTCCATCTTAGTCCCCTAGTCTGGTGGCTTCACCTTGATCTTACCAGCCATGATGTCTCAAACTCTGATATAAATTATGTCAGTTCATTCTCTGACTTTAATATCTTTCCCTTCCAGCTTTCTCATTCATCCATTTTCACTATAACTGCCTTTTGTCTTCATTGGAGCATCTAGTGAAATTTCGCCTCAATTTTCAGTCCCCTGGGTAACCTGTATCCAACTTAAATTCTATGCAAGTTTATAGGGCATCAGTTCAACCACTTTCTCACTAGGATCCTCATACCCCTTTCCACAGCTTCATAATTTTCCTCAATTATCCTTTCCCCCAGCTTTACTGAGTTATAATTAGATAGATGATAGATAGATAGATAGATAGATAGATAGATAGATAGATAGATAGATAGATAGAGAGATAGATGATGGATAGATAGATATAGATACAGATATATATTAACTGGTTGTTTTGATACGTGATACACTGTGAAATGATTATTGCAATCAGCTAATTTACAAATCATAACCTCACATGGTTAACATTTTCCTTTTTTTCTTTTCTTTTTTTTGTGTGTGGGAACAATCTACCCTCTTAGAAAATTTCCACTATACAATAATATTGTTAACTGCAGTCACCGTGCTGTACATTAGATCCCAGAACTCATTCATCTTGCAGAACTGAAGCTTTGTACCCTCTGACCAATAGCTCCCCATTTCCCCATTTCCTCAATCATCTTTTAAACTTTGTATTAAACTGTGTTCAGTTCCTTAAATGCACCAGTCTTTCTCTGGCCTCATAGCCTTTGCACACAAATTTTTCTCTACCTAAAGCATTCTTTTCCTAATTCACCTGGTTATGGTTAAACATCACTGTGAGAAAATGCTCTACCTGGAACACCCCAACTTTTCTCCAGATTGGGCCAGTTTCTGCTATTTTCTGCCAGGAACGCTTTTTACATCTCTTATCATGGCACTGTCACAATGTATTTATTATAGCTGCTTTTAAAATTGATGTATTCTCTGCTAGCTGGTTGGCTCTATGAAGGCAAGTGCTGTGTCTTTAATATTATCTACCATGGCCATGTGATTTTCCTTCATAGCTCTTTCCACTATTATTATAAATTTATCTGAGGTTGCTCATTTGGAGTCTGGTTCGTCTAGTAGATTTTATATTCCATATGTACAAGAACCAGGTTGATCTGTTCACTGCCGCATCCCCAGTGTATAGGATGGCACCTAATGCATAGTAGATGCCCCATGCATATCTTTTAAAGGGATAGAGGGAGGGAGAAAGGGAGAGAGGAAGGAAAGGAAGGATGGACAGATAGACGGACAATATAGAAACCAAACTGCATTTGTTGGTTTGCAGATATACCATCATGTGATAGATTGAAATACTTGTTTGCTAGTTACTATAGGGAAGCTAGATAAGGGTCTGAATGTATACTGGTTGAAAGGTCAGTTTATGTGCAGTTTAAAGATATGAAAGCTGACAACTAACAGTGGCATTCATTTTTTTTTTCCAATGTTCATCTTATGACTAACAATGCTAGGCTCTTTTCATCCATTATTTCAATCTCTGCAACAACCTAAAAAATCATTATCAACTACTGCTTTTTGTAGCTGAGGATACTTAGAGAACTATAGATGTCCATACTGTCCCCATTTCATAGATCGGAGAGGTTAAGTACCTTCACAAGTTCACACAATTGGCAAGGGCTAGAGGCGAGACTGGAGATTGGGTCAATCTGCCTTCAAAGCCAAGATGCTCACAGTACAGCCCTTACGTACTGGCCTGCAGTGATCCTGTTATGACTTCTTTGATCACATATTAGTCTCTCTGGACCAGAAAGGAGAAAAGGTACTTTGTGATATAAATGTCTCTCTATGCTTCTCTCTGGGCTAAAAGTCTAGCCCAGTGAGCTCCCCTCTCGTGGAACATGAAGCCATGTGTTCCTGATGCCGACCCATTAAATACTCCTTGATTCTTGCATTGTTCCTACTTAACCTTCTTAAACTTGGAAAGTGTGATTTATTAGATCAGATGGACGAGGGACACTTTCTTACCCTCTCAACTACTTAGTTTTTTTTCACATGTTAAATGGGTAAAAATTAGCAGTGAATATTCCAGGAATTTTTGCTGAGTATTAAATGGAACAATATGTTTAATGTCCACAGCAAAAGTGCCTGACACTTAACAAATATTACACATACATATTTTAAGGCCCACCAAACCACTTTGACGTGGCTTCATGCAACTAATGAGAAGACAGGACTGGAGCTGCTGCATGGTAGTATCCTTTCTTGCTAGAGTTCTAATTTATTCGAGGAGATACACCGGACCTCCGTATTGTTCTTGATAAAGTATGAGCCATAGAACCAAAGGGAAAAGATTTTAGCATTCCTTTTTTTAAGAGTTGAAATATAAATTCCTGGCTCGCAGAAGATAATCACATTTACAATCCTTATATTTTGCTATACAACTCAAAATCGATATCAACAATTTTCTTACAGCAGTGTTCTTTTTGAATTTTTTCCCCTCATCTGGCTATATATACATTGACACTGTGCATAGAACCTGAGGATTAGATGAGGTAAGAGAGAAGTTGAGATGGACAATATTTATGATCCTGTGGCTTCCAAGGACAGTGATTTCTCTATTTTGAGGTCAAGCCTCTCTTCTGGCTGTTCCGTAGCTTACAAAGGAAAGCCTCAGTGTGGAGCTTCTCGCTCCTGGATCCAGTTCCTGCTCTGATCCTGATTTGATCTCCCCTGCAGTGATGTGAAGGACTGTAGTACTTAAAGGTAAAAATTACTTAAACTCAAGAGTAGTTAGGAATGTATTAGTGTTTGAATCACCAGTAAGTATACTGTATTGTAGGATTCATTGTATTGTTAGAAACAGAAAATTTATAACATGGGAAGTGTTGGTTCAAGTCATGTACTTAATCACTGATGATTTATTGATATTTTAAGTAAAATTAAAATATAAGAAAAACAGCGGATTTTGAACTTCTATAAAACTGGTTCAGAAAAAATCTAAATAAGAATTTTGTTTAAAAAGAAGAGAGGAAAGATATATATGTCATTTAAAAAAAAACAATAAAATGTACTTCCAAATTTTGGAAAGATGAATAAAATATAAGAAAACACATTCTTTATCTCTCATCAGTCGTGGTGAACTTCTGTCTCCCTGAAACTGCCATCTGATCTTTCTAAACTTGCTATAATAGCACTTACCATAGTCAGCTCTATATCAGAATTATTTAGGTTTGCATCTGGCATGTCCTTGAGTAGAAAATGTCATAAAAGCGTTATTTCTTATATATAACTACCAGATACTGTAGCCGCACACTCACGCAAGACCCTAGGAGACAAGGCAGTTTAAAATAAATAAGGAAAGAAGAAAAAAATATATGCTTTAAAGGCGATTGGTACACTACTAAATTACAGCATTAACAAAGTAAAAGACATAAATATTCTGAACATGTATCACTGATATAAAGTGAGGCCAAATTTTGTGACTCATCATCTCCTCAGTTTTGTGTTTATAGGCTTAACATTAAGCCTTCCCCGAAAAGCCTGACATCTCCCAAGGAAGTGTAACTCATTTATGAGTCGTTGTAAGCATATAAAATTTAGAGTACCCAAAATTCTAGAATGAATTCCACTTCGATCAGCATGATGGAGTAAACATTTTGAAGTGTTCTCCCATTAAAATAAAAATAGATTACGGACAAATTATAACATGCTCACTTTTAAACCACCACCATGTTTCATGAAAGCAAAGAAAGCCAGTAAGCGTTCAAAAAGGAGATTCCTAAAAAAATCAGGAACTGAAACTTCTAAAGGTGGGTAAGAAAATATCAAAGTTAGGGTCGCTCTGTGAGCAAGAGTCTGCTGTGGTTGTAGACCTGATCAAAGTGAGACTTCTGTGTTAATTCTGCACCACTGAGGAAAGCTAGAGCGTCATAGGTTTCTAAGTACTCCTCGTCTTCTGGCAGAAGGAGACACCAGTTCTCTTTGGAAGAATGCAATTTAGTGTATATCTTCAGTATTCTGAACAGTTAAGTTCAGTAGCAATAAAGCATCACCAAAAACATGAGGAAGCAAGTGATCGTGAATGAGAATTAAACAGCTTTAGACTGTGTGTGTGTGTGTGTGTGTGTGTAGTAAAGTCACTATTTAGGAAGTGTTTAAAGAAAGAGAAGATGAAGACAATAAAACTGTCAACCACTGAGAGTATACAGAATGACCAGCAAATTTGAAAAAGAACCAAAGAATTCTTAGCAATAAAGAATTCTAACAGTTCACTCTACTCATTTATGGCAATGATATGTGAAGCTGAGGAGGCAGTAATTAGATGCCTCGTTTGAAGAGATTTCTGGATCAGATCTATGTAAGCAATCCAGGACAAATTTCCAGTCCATGAGCACACCAGCTAGAGCTGCTGTCCACCCACACCTTTCTGAAGAAGGGGAATGGACCTAGGATCCTTTTCTCATTTATTTTTATAACTTATTATCTGATCTTTTCTGACTCAACCTCTCCCTTCTTTTTTTTTTTTTTTAAAGATCATGGGTAAAGCAATAGAACATATATGACAACAAATGAAATAAAAAACAAAAAGTAAAACTAAAAAAATTAAATGCAAAAAAAAAGCAATAGAACATATATGACAATAAATAAAATGCATTAAGGTACAGTGTATTTTTATATACAGAGTAATCGTTTTTAAAATTTGGCAACATATATTACAGAATTGTCTGATTTCATGATCAGCAAATAAAATACATTCAAGGTCATACTTTTATAATTTCTCTTATGAATTTGGCTTTGTAATTTAACCCGGTGAAATTATGGATTTCTCTTATGAATTTGCAAAATACTACCTGGGCTCGTATTTTTTAACATAACAGCCATAGCACATCCAAAGATTTCCTTAACTGCTGAAGTGCGAAGGGAAATAACTTCCTTTGTATTTCCTCCAAATCCTAACATTTCCAGTTGTTTTCTTTTCCCTAGAAAAAGTAGATACTGATGACTGACAGTAAGACTTAATTATTATGTTACAGTGATTAGTTTATGTCTGATGAGATTTAACAATGCCCAGTGAGAGAATGTGAACCTAATTTACAGAAAGATTGAGAGATTTTGTAGACTATAGAGGAAAATTGGGATTAATATGGTTCACACTTAGAAATCAAAATTTGATCACGGTTCTCAGTAGTTCATTGTCTTTTAGTTACCCTGTATACCTGAACCAAGTAAGAATTGAGACCAGTGGATTTCAATCATATGCTAAGTCAGCTAAGGATATTCAGTATAGGATATTTAATTCAGGCTGTAAGAGCCTGGCCTTCTGCCACTCTCATCCTAACATTTAGTAAAGCTCCAAGTTTTGCATACCCTCTTCTATAGTGACTTTACACCCAACTCTGCCTTTCCATTTCATGGTTACCACCTTGGCACACATCCTTGTCGTCTCACATTGTATCTCGTGAATCACCTCCTTGACTGCAGACTCTCTACTCCTAACATAGCCTTTACATTGCTGACAGGTTAATCTTCCTGGAAAACAACTTTTCATCTATTGTTCCTTTGCATCTGAGACCAAAAGTGTTGTTTCTTACTCTTTTCCTTGCTTTACTACTGTTGAAAACAATGGTCACCTTCCACATTATGTTATCCTTTGTCAACTTTTGGTGTCTTCTATACACTCTAGTTTTCCAAATTCAGTCTTAGAATTTTCTGCTTCTTTCTTAGGTATTTATAAGTCTCACCCTGTCTATAGATAGACACTTTGGCCAAAAGCCATGCAGTTTTCTTCTTCCTGGAAGTTGTAATGTGACACCACCCACATTAAGGGTTTAGTTTTTCATTTTTGATATCTTAAGAGTTCTCTCCATTTCGCCAGAGAGTCTGCACTAGTGTTCCCTAAGCAGAACTTCATACCTGTTTTATAGTTATTTTGGTGCATGATTTTCTCTATTTTTTCCTTTCTGGCTTATATCCATCCATAGGATCAGAAAACAGATGACATTGGCCTTCATAACTGTCTGTCCTCTGGAGATATTTTTCTTCCTCACTTTTTCCTAGATCCATTTTCTTTTGTTTTATAAACATTTCTTGTTCAGTACTTTCTTTGAGGATGGGTATTCCCCTAGAATGTTTTCTTTCTGCTGTGATGTCCAGTTTGCTTTGCTGCATCCATAGTCACGTGGAGAGAAACGTGTGCAGAGCATAGAGTGCCCATAATTAGAGTGTTCAGCCTCCATGCAACATGTATATAGATTTCTGTTTCTTTCTGTACTTACTACTTCCTGAAAGCACCACATTAAGATACATTTATCCTTTCATGTGAACTAAATTTCCAGCCTGCTCATCGGCGCTATCAGTTGACACAGTGTCAGCCATTTTTCTAATATATGCTACTCGTATTTACAATGGGAAAGTATTGATGTGAGAATACACTATGTTAAAAGTCAGGTCTACAGCCATGTGACACTGAACGCACCCAATCTCATCTTATCTCTGAAGCTAAGCAGGGTTGGGCCTGGTTAGTACTTGGATGGGAGACCACTTAAGAATACCAGGCGCCGTAGGCGATAAAAAAAAAAAAAAGTCAGACTATTCAGTTAATAAAATAAAGGTATGTCTTCCAGCGCTATACTAGTCTTGCACCTAATAGGCACTCAAATGTTTTTGAATGAAAGAAATATGTACTTATAGGTGTTAATATTTTGAAAAAAGAGTGTCAAAGTTGCTTTCATAGGTAATATTCAGTATTATCCTAATACATAAGGGTCGTTCTCGGAGATAATGAGCTCTCCATCCTTAAGTTGTCCAAACTTAAATTTGTTTGATGATCTAAGGGACTTTAGAATATCCAAGGGTGATCACCCTAAACCAGAGGTCAGTAAACTATTAAGCACAGATCAAATCTTGCCTGCTACTTGCCATTATAAATAAAATTCTGTTGGAACATGGCCAAATTTAATTGTTTAGGTATTGTCTATGGTTGCTTTCATGTTACAATGGTACATGTGAGTAGTGGTGACAGAGAAAGCCTAAAATGTCTGAGTAAGTAAGCCCTTTAACATGTAACCTACATCGGCCATAGAAAACGTATGTCCCCTAGAGTGCTTTGGTCTAATATATTGCAAGAAAGTATGATAATCTCTTGTAACTTTATTCACAGTTTTTTCTTTGCGTATGTATATATGCATTTCTTGGAATAAGGCCCATAGTTATTATCAAATTTTCCATGCAATATCTATGTGACCAAAAAAA
>NW_024344372.1:1523847-1582226 GCF_902729225.1 Pteropus medius
TGGAAAAAGAAATTATGGTTTATACTCAGTTTTGAAGAGGGAAAACCATGACTGATTCTGTTATCAGGTGATACAAAGCAATTTATCTCTCTCGAGGGAACTTTTCATTGCACTGTATACCCTTCCTAACTCTCTAGTCTTATACCTCTGCCACTAAGCTTTTGGTGATCAACTATACTACATGGATTTGTATT
This sequence comes from Pteropus medius, assembly GCF_902729225.1. Taxonomy (NCBI): domain Eukaryota; kingdom Metazoa; phylum Chordata; class Mammalia; order Chiroptera; family Pteropodidae; genus Pteropus; species Pteropus medius. The sequence goes on from NW_024344372.1 coordinate 1,524,042, forward strand.
ATGAGAATGAAAGAAATATTTTCACGTGTTGTATATTCTCTACCTAAATGTACCCACCCCGCCACTCCTCCTCCAAACTCCCCTTATCACTCTGCCTTCGAGTCAATGTTCAAATGTCACTCTCCACTGTGAAGTCCTTCTCTATCTAGCCACCAAGCAGTTAGTTGCTCTCCTGCTGGTATTTCCACAGTATGCAGTACGTAGCCTTTACTTATTATGGTTCTCTCACTTTATAGCCATTAGTTAATATATTAGTCTCCTGTGTAGGACCTTGTGTTGCTCAAGGGCAGAGAACGTATCCTGTTCATTTCTGTCACACCTAGTCCAGGGCCTGGAATGTACATAAGAGAAGTCAACAAATAGGTATTGAATAAATCTGTGAGTATCCCATTTCTGCATTTAATCAGGATAGCATAGTAGTTTAGAGGAGGGGCTTGCAGATGGACTGTCCTTCATTCAAATCCTAGCCTTTACATGTGTCAGCCTTGTAGGACCTTGGGTAAGTTACTTACCTCTCCTACTGACTTACTGTAAAACAGAGATGCTGATAGTACCTGTCTAATGGACTTGTTGAGAGGATCCAATGAGAAGATGGCTGTAAGGTCCTCCATAAAATACATGAAATGCACTAAATATTTAACAAATGGCTCTGTTCTTTTTTTACATCTCACCCATCTCTTAACAACCCAAAACTGCTAGGTTAAATGATATTGACAGGGAGGACCTACGGAGAGAGATTGTTTTTTTTTTCAGCAAGCCTAATTCCCAATCTGAAACAGGAGACTAATTTATATTGAGTGAGGATTCACCAGTACATATGTCCTTCTTGATAGATGAAAGTAAATAGTATTGCATTTATGTTTGACTACAAACGAAATGGAAGATCATCAAATTTGCCCTTTCTCTGCAGTTACAAAGGAAAGGGAGGTGTGAGTTACATTTAAAGACCCCACATAAAACCCTTAACCCCATTTCTTGGTCAATTTCAAGATAAATTGCTACATATTATGCATGGGCATATTTAATTTTCAAGAGTTCATTTTGCAGTATTTTTCTTTAGATATGCATAAACCCATAGACAATTGCAGGTTAACAGCTTGTAATGGAGGACACTGTGAATCAGAAAGGCAGGAAGAATCCTGTTGTTGCTTTCGAAAATTATTTGAAGACTATCTTGTCTTGCCGATAAAAATTATAATTACACTGTATATTCTTCATAATATTGCTCAGCAAATTGTATCTTTTTGTATAAACTTTGTCCTTGAAAATAGGTTATTATAGCAAAGCAAACTCTAGCTTTCCCAGGCAGATAACTTTCCTGAGATATGCTTTTAGATCTTCACAGCCTGTCTTTGTTCTGTTCTTGTCTACACTTTTCAAAGAGTTAGAAATATCTGCAATGTATTTGACACAGCTACAGCTGCCTTTAAGAAATAATTGTCTGTCTGGTTGATGTAAAACAATATTACAAAAAAGTTGGGCAGGGGGTGTGGGTAGGAAACAGAGTATATGTTTACAAATCCCCAGAATATTGCTCTAATGTGGTACCATGTATGTATGTGTATTTGTGTATACATACACTGCATTGTACCTATCATAAGGTAAAGCACATTTTCAATGAATAAGAGTTCAACTCGAATAACCGAGGGTGGAATACAGCCTGAGTGAACTCGATAGGGCTTCTGCAAAGAGTCTGGATTTCTTTCTTTGTTTCTTCCTTTGTTTTTTTCTTTCTTTGTTTCTTTGTTTTGTTCGTTTGTTCGTTCTTTTTCTTTATTTCTCTCTTTCCTTTCTTTTCTTTTCTTCCTTCCTTCCTTCCTTCCTTTTCCTTCTTCCTTCCTTTCCTTTCTTTTCTTCCTTCCTTCCTTTCCTTCTTTCTTTCATCTACTATCATTCTGTTTCAAAAGATTTTATAATATTTTAGGAGAAATTTCAGTTTGCAACTGCCAATACTGATGAAAACTCCATGTTAAAAAACATTCACACACATAAACTTCCAATGAAGCCAAACTAAAGAGGTCATTTGAAGTTATTCAATTTCTCTAAGAAATTGCACTCCTCGACCATGAGGCAGGAGAAAGGCTATGGTAAATTATGAATTCTGATATGAGTTATATTCAGAACCTAGGACCAGGCCTGACATATAGTAGGTGCTCAATAAGTATTTGCTGAATGAATGAATGTAGGAAGGAAAGGAGGAAGGAAGGAACATTTTTCTAATTATAAAATCCATAGAGGATCATTACATAAAATTGGGAAAATGTAGAAATTGTATTTCAGAAGATAGAAAAGCCACCCATTTCTCATCCATAATCCAACCACCCGAGAGTGCTAACATGTATTCTTACATTTGCTTTAGTTAAATTCTTTTAGCTTCAAGAAAAATGAACTCATTCAGTCTAAAACAACTAAAGTAGGGGTTTAAAAGGATTCTCCCATGGTGTCTCTGGGACCTTGTGGTCTTTCGTTCTCTTGTTTCTTTCTGTAGACTTTTTTTTTCCCCTCTGTGCTTCATCTGCGTATGAATTGCCAAATGCCTCCCCCCAGCTTCCCCAGGCAACTGATTTCAAATAGTTCAGTTTATGTCACCATTACTATTTTCCTCCTGTATTCAGAGTCTCAAGATTCAGGTGAAAAACTGCTATTTTGACCAATCAATAGATTACCTTTCTCTGCATCAGTTAAACATATAGTACTTCTGTCCTATTCTGATCAACTGGAGGATTGTGGGTGTTTTGTGGGGTTTGGGGTACCTAAACTTACCTCTTCAACATGCATTGTAGGGCTGTATTGAAGGGACAGTTCTGAAAGGAGGCCCACAATAGGTAGGCACTCAATGAATGTAAGATCAAGGACCATACCATGCTTTTCACCATTTCTGATGCATTGTAGGTACTTAAATGAATGACGAACGTGCAAGTTAAATAAAAAACATATAAGTGGAAATTCCTGAAAGCCATTCTTTTTGAGTTGAGATAGAACTGACATATAACATTGAGTAAGTGTAAGATGTACAACGCGTCGGCTCAGTACTTTGATGTATTGCAGTATGATTACCGCCGTAGTGTTAGCTAAGATGTCTATCATGTCACATCTATATCGTGGTGAGAACAATTAAGATCTAGTCTCTTAGCGACTTTGAAGTTTATAGTCCAGTATTACTGACTATCATCACATGTTGTGCATTAGAACTCCAGAACTTATTTGTCTACTAGTTGTAAGTTTATACCCTTGAACTACATCACCCCAATTCTCCACCCCAGCCCCTGGTAACCACCATTCTATTCTGTTTTTGCAACTTTAGTTGCTTTAGAGTCCATATATTTGTCTTTCTCTGTCTGACTTATCTCACTTAGTATAATGCCCCTAAAAGCCATTTTTGTCATACAAAGTCCATTTACTTCTATGTGTGTATGTGTGTAAAAGTGCGGTGTGGAGGGGCTTATGGTACGAATTCTGCGTGTGAGTGTGTGTGTGTGTGTGTGTGTGTGTGTGTGTGAGAGAGAAATGTTATTGCTTTTCCTGTGTTGCTCTTTCTGCATAAGGGGTGACAGATTAGTACCTCATGTACCTGATGGTGCATGTGGCCTGGCATTGATATTGATAATGAACTGGTATAATTTGGTCTTCTCTTTTAAGGCTGCAGAAAACATAGTTCATTCCAAAAACGTGCAGTATGGCATCTACATAGACTGTTAGATTTTGAAAGTAGGAAAAAAGGGGTCCGGAATTTGTTTTCTTTAGTGAAAAAGCTTCGTATTGAAATAGCTTTTCAATTAAATACAAAGACCCCAGAGGTACAGAATGGGCTTCCAACGCAACAGTTCCTCTTTTATCACTAGTGAATATTGGGCTTTTGTGACAGATTTCATTCTGTTGCTTTATGAAGTTTGGAAAGATACAGACTTCGTGATCTCTAGGGTCCTGCCTAAATCTTATATTTTGTGATTCAATGAAAACCATGGTTATTAGTATAATCACCAACACTAGCTATGCTATAATTATCAACTACATCCCAATATGTACACAGACAAAAAATAACACTGAATTCGTAATGTCCATATGACGCCTCTACCTTACCCTAAAAATATGGAAATAGTTTTTATATTACAAATGGATATTTTAGATATTACATACTGGATAGTAGAGAGTAAGGGTTAATGGAGACTCTCAAAATTACATTTACTTGGGGCATTATTTGTACATAATAGTTCAATTGTTCCATCCTGGCATTTTTTTAAATCAATTTTCTTTTTAATAGTCTAGACAGTATTTTAAAGATAAACCGTTCTCTCAAATTTTGTAGTACACAATTTCATTTTATTTTCCCCATAAAATGCATCAGCTCAAGCAAAGGCCATTCATCACTTAGACCTTATGATGTATATCTGTGTTGACATATTAGTTGAGTTAACCGTTCCTATATTTCGCAGAACCTCACTAACTGTATACGGGTTTCAAATTGTGTAAGAAACAGTTATAGTCTCCATTCAGTACCCATTGTTCAACTTTCTTAAATCCTACTTTAAGTGATCCATTGTATAGACTACCTTATTCCGTGGGTAAAGTTTATCATTTATAGATTCACACGTCATTTCCTCCATTTTAGATTCTACGCATCTATTTTTTATTTAAAATATATTTATTTATGAATTATTATTTGTAGGAGGCTGATAGTCTACTCATAGAGTTCTGGGAATGGATGGTGATGCTGGTTGCACAACAGTATGAAAATACTTAATATCACTGGACCGTACACTTAAAAATGGTTAGGATAGGTTTTATGTTATATTTATTTTACCACAATAAAATAAACCCGTACATCTATTATATAAAGAAAAATCTTTCTAATTTCGAAATAATCTACTCTGTGATGCTCCCTCTTTAATATAAAGCTTTAAAAACAATTTTTGCCTTTTTGTGCAATATCAGACTAATGAAACTTTCAAATCTCACAAAATAATTGAGCCACATCTGTATATAAACTGATTATGCTAAGAGGTTTGAATCAGGTATGTGTCACAGAAGCTGTGCAGCTATTCTGTCCATGGAGATAACAGTTATACTTTAAAGGAAAAACTGTATGCAGTTTTCAAATAAGTTAAAGAGCTTCTTTAAACATAGTTAAAGAGTTAACTGTGTACAAACACTTTGAAAACTCAAAAACATGCTCACACACAAAGAATGCTAATATTTGAGTAAAAAATTCTGTCTGTTTGGAAACATAACATTTCTATAAATGATCATGTAACAGTAAAAGTTGGGTATTAATATCTGGGAAATAATCAGCAGGCACAAAGGTTGCTGTTTTCTCTTTAGTGTTAGGTACAGAAATATGTGGATGGTTAATGACATTTTAAAAATTTGTGTCGGGTACATTGTGTCAGGTACAGAAATATGTGGATGGTTAATGACATTTTAAAAATTTGCATTTAGCTGTGTTGACTGTGTCAGCACTATTTCAGTAAATGCCCTTCTTTCAAGGTAAGAAGTGTTTCCACTTTAAAAACAATAACAATTTTAATGTCCAGTGAATTAGAAGGCTGGGGTATCAGTATCTGAATTCTACACATTTTGCAGAGGAGAACGATACAAAATTGAAACAAAAAAGAACTGAAAAAATTATCTTCAAAAATGCCTGTGCCTTTTATGGTTTACTGTCAAACCCAGTTTTTAAAGTTCCATTTTAAAACTTTGCTTGGAATACATTAAATCACTAGAAAGAGTAGCATGGAAAATTCCAGCTTCAGATATTTCTTTGGATTGATTTTAGGTTTCTTCCTTGAAAGTGGAGATAACGTTAAAATGCTGAAATTCACTTCAACTGTATGCTTATTTCTTGGCTGACACAATTACAAAAGGGCCTGTTAATATTCTTATAAAGAGTTGGTGATATCCCTGTTTGCCGTGAAATGTTGTTAAAGAAAAATATCCAGTGACACTTGTTAAAGATGGTAAGGCAGACTGTATTCGGGACCCTCATGCTAGGTATAAGGACCACTGCAATGGGATTTTACAATAAGGTAGAGATTGAGTTCAAATCCGAATATGGTGTGTGCAACTGGGAAATTATAGCCAAGGGGCAGAGTAGAGAGTCAGTAAATGGAAAATTGCCAAGAGGAAAGCAGACTTAAGGGGAATTCAGGCTAAACTGACCTAACAGGATTTTTTTTGCCAAAGACAAGAATGATCCTATATCTAGGGTGGCTGGTTAAACTGACCTAGCGGGATGGTTGGTAAAACTGGATTGTGTAAGGAATTGCACAGGTGGGCCTAGCAGGAGGTTCGGGAGCTTGACTAAGGTTTGATTAATGAAGAAGCTTTGTCAGTGTGTGGTATCATAGTAATGAATCAGTTCATTTCGGTATTATTTTCTATTGTAACCCTGTTTTTATCATTTTAATATTTTGTTTTTGTTTTTATTTGATAAAATATATTCGAGTTAAATGTTCTACCTTTTCCTAGCTTCTTTACTTTTGTCCTGGAAGGAATTGTTATGTTTAGGGGGAAATGCTTAAAATACTTCCTACTGTCGATTTTACCAACTTTTTGCTGAAAGAGCACTTGATGCTTAACAAAATGTTTAACTTAAAAAGACACATACGTATATACAATTCCTCTCTAATCACATTCTAAATTTAAGGTCTGTTTTTCTTCCAGTGCCTTTAAAGTTTATCCCATATCCTATAATTCAGTAGCACCCAGTCCACTGCCTCTTTATGAAGAGAATTGCATCTCAAAAACATTTGTTTCATTCTATTTTTCCCTAAATGCAGTTTTCAATTTATTCCAATAGCTAAAATAGTGTGGTCAATGTCTTTCTTCTTTTTACCTTTATCCTATGGACCTCAAATGCACAGAATTGATTACATCATAATCCTTGGCTCCAGATATACCGTTACAATATTTATCCATGAATGGCTCTGCTCTTTTCTATATTTCATTACTTAATTAATTTACAAATTTAAAAAATTCATTCTTTTTTATGGCTGAGTAATAATCCATTGTATATATGTACTCCCCACTTCTTTACCCATTCATCTATTGATGGGCATTTAGGTTGCTTCCATATCTGGGCTATTGTAAATAGTGCTGCAGTGAACATAGGGTTGCATATGTCTTTTCAAATTAGTGTTTTGGATTTCTTTGGATAAATCCAAAATCCCAGAAGTGAGATTGCTGGGTCATAAGGTAGTTCTATTTTGGAATTTTTGAGGAACCTCCAGACTGTTTTCATAGTGGCTGCACCAATTTGCAATCCCACCAACAGTGCATGAGGTTTCCCTTTTCTCCACATTTTCACCAACATGTGTTTGTTCATTTGTTGATGATGGCCATTCTGACAGGTGTGAGTTGATATCTCATTATGGTTTTAATTTGCATTTCTCTGATGATTATGAAATCTTAATCTGTGACAACAAGGATGGACCTAGAGGATATTATGCTAAGTGAAATAAGTCAGACAGAGAAAAGACAAATGCCATTTTATCTCAGTTGTATGTGGAATCTAAATAAGAAAATACACAAACAAAACAGAAAGAGACTCATAGATACAGAGAACAAACTGGTGATTGCCAAATGGGAGGGGGGTTGGGAGTCGGGGTGAAAAATGTGAAAGGATTAAGAAGAACAACTTGGTAGTTATAAAATAGTCATGGGGATGTGAAGTACAGCATAAGGAAAATAATAATACTATAATAACTACGTTTAGTTACAGGCTACCAGGGGATCACTTTGTAAATTATATAAATGTCTAACCACTATGCTGTACTCTTGAAACTAATATAAAATAATATTGAATGTCAACTCTAATTGAAAAATAAAAGTTAAAAAAAAAAAGAACTGTACTCTAGGTGACAATGTTGCCAAATAAATAAAAATTCAGTTCCTGAGTGCCTCCTGTGTGTCAGTTTGTTAAGGTCACCATTTAAAGGACAAATAGTATAGCACTTTGTTCTTATGGATTCATCAAGATTAAGAGTGCCAGCATGCGGGGTGGTGGGCGGGTACTTCCCATGGAGAGAAACTTGGTTGAGAAGTATGCTAGGTAAAGGAAATAGTCAGGAAATGAGGCATGGTGTGTACATGGAGAATGGCTAAAGCAAAAAGTGGGCTAGGGAAAATAGGAAGAGGCCAGGTTGTTAATGGCCTTGAATTCCAGTCTAACGAGTTTGTATTTTATTGCATAGGCAGAACTTTTGCCCAAATAAGTGACATTTTGAAGTTTAGGACAATCCCATTCATCAAGCCACACTATGATAGGTGGATATGGGAGAGATAGAGGTGGATATGGTAGAAGGAATGGGGAAGGAGAGCCTGAAAGTAGTAAGATCTTAGCGTTTCAGAATTTTCAACACACCTATTTATATTACCTTTTGGTAAAGGTTGTCCCGTTGCCTATGGAGTCCTTATTATTATCACAGCTACTTCAGCATTTTCACTTTTGATCTCTGTAAGTTCATGAGTATTTACTGAGGTGAAAATGAACTGATTCCCCGGTGTTTGCTAATTATAATCCTGTTCAGCAAGGGCCGGAGCATACTGCATTTACGGGAATTTGCTGCAGCATCAGCAAGCTATTGGTATTCAGAACACTCAGTTTGCTAGAACATTTAAAATTAAGTTAAAAAATATTTGTTTGTTGCTGCATTTTAATGTTTTAATTGTCTTAAAATGCTTAATAGTTTGAATACTAAAGTGCCTAGAGAGCATTGGCAAGGAATGATAAATAAAACATACGCCCCTACCTTGATTTATGGAAGCCAGATCAAGCTGTTTTGTTTGTTTATGTATTATCAGAAAAATGGGATGTTATCCAACAGTGGTGCTACCAAGTGGTATCTGAAGATTATCGTTTTGGTAAATCCAGTGTAGAAAGACTGTTCTCCACTTTTCATGAAATAAAAATTATTCTATGAGGACAAACAAACAGAGACTCATGGACATGGACTATAGACTAGTGGTCACCAGAGGGCAGGGGATGGGGGAGGAGGGGGGGAGGTAGATGGGGTGGGGGGTCAAATATAGGTGGGTAGAGGGAGGGTGAAGTGGGTAAGGGATTGAGATATATGGTAGCTGAAGGAAACTAGACTTTGGGTGGTAAACACAATAGAATATACAGATGTCAAATTATAATGTATACCTGAAAATTATATAATTGTACTAACCAATGTTAACCTCAATAAACTTAATTTAAAAAAATTTTTCCGCGAAACGAGCCACTCTTTTCAATAAACAATCAATTGGCACCTGCTGCTGTTATAAGGATTTATGCTGAGGCAGATAAGGTATAGAGCAGGGTTTCTCGGTCTCCACACCACAGACATTTGGGGCTGAGATTTCCCTCCCCCCCCATCAGGGAACTGTCCTGTGCACTGTAAGATATATAGCAGCATTCATGATCTCTCCCCCATAGATGCCAGTAGTGACCCTCACACATACACACACAATCGTTGACAACCAAAACTGTCTCTACTCATTACTAAATATCCCCTGAGGCACAAAATCAACCCCTAATTGAGAACCACTGTTAGAGTATGGAATAAAACACTGTTCTTGTCCTCAAGAAGCTTACAGCTGAGCAATTTTATGACCCACATTTTGGAATCAGGAAGCCTCAGGTTTGCACAATGAGGTATCACCTCACCCCTGTCAGAAGGACCATCATCAGTAAATCAGCAAACAACATGTGTTGGCGAGGATGTGGGGAAAAGGGAACCCTCGTGCCCTGTTGCTGGGATTGCAAACCAGAATAGCCACTATGGAAAACAATATGGAGGAGGTTCCTCAAAAAATTCAAAGGAGAATGACCTTATGACCTGGCAATCTCACTTCTGGGTATTTATCCAAAGAAATTCAAAACACTAATTTGAAAAGTTAATTATATGCACTCCTATGTTCATTTCAGCATTATGTACAATCACCAACACATGGAAGCAAACTAAGTGTCCATCGATAGACGATTAGATAAAGAAGATGTGGAATATATATATTCGATGGACTATTACTTGACCATAAAAAAGAATGAAATCTTAACCATTTGTGACCTAGGGGGCATTATGCTCAATGAAATAAGTCACACAGAGAAAGACAAATACCATATGATCTCAGTTATACATGGAATCTAAAGAACAAAATAAATGAACAAACAAAAGAACAAAACCTTACAGATACAGAGAGCAAACTGACTGTTGCCTGATGCAAGGGGGGTTGGGAGGCCGGGTGAAAAGGGCGAAGGGATTAAGAAGTACAAATTGGTAGTTACAAAATAGGCGCAGCGATGTGGAGTCCATCATAGGGAATATAGTCAATAATGTAATAACTATGTATAGTGCCAGGTGCTAGACTGTTCAGGGGATACCTTTTACATTATGTAAATGTCTAACCACTATGCTGTACAGCTGAAACTAATATGAAATAATATCGAACATCAACTGTAATTTAAACAAGGAAAAGTTAATTAAAATTATGATTAACCATGGGAGGCGGGCGGAGAATCCTCACGTTTGAATCTTTACTCACCATTTTCTGGTCATGTGACCTTAGGTAAGTTATTTAGCCTCTCTGAGATACAATGTCCTCACCTGTAAGGACACTTAAGGGGATACGACTCAATTTGCAAAGTTATTGTGAAGATTATACAAAGCAGAGAATGTTATGAATAAAATATGCTAATATGGTTGGTAAAGTTTCTAACATCGACTGTGCTTATTGCTGGGTTTGACAGCTTTTTCCGTGGTCATAGTTGGGTTGCTCCTCCAATTCCAGGGTAATTCCTCACCTGTGCTTTGGTCACTGCCCCTTTCTGCTTTCTCAGTAATCTGATTTCATAGTTTGTCTCTCTTCAATACTCTCCTTTCTCTTACAGATGGGCTCTGTGGTCAGAGATATTTGAGTGCCTACCCAGAATGTTTTAAATATTAAATGGGATTGTAAAAGTGAATCATAGAGTCAAAAAGGAATCCGCCAATAAAATTGAGAAACTGGGTCAGGCCAAGACACTAATTAATCACATTTCATTTGCAGGAATGCTAAAGTTTTAGTGTTGGATGTTGGCAACTTAAGCTTTCCTATTTCTCCTACTTTTAAATATTTCATTTTTATTATTTTCTCTTTATTACTGAAAGAATATAATGCAATTAAATAAGGAATAAATATGTCGTATTAGTCAAGGTGGGCTAGATCATGCTGTGGAAACACAGCACTACAGGATCTCAGAGAGCTAAAGAAAGTTTATTTCTTACCCCTGCAACACATCCATCTTTACCAGGTGTTCAGCTCCACGTTATCCTCCATGAGAAATCAGGGCTGACGGACTCTTCACTACTTGGAACATTGCTTCTCATCCTGGCCAGCAGGAAAGGAACATGATGATTCATTCGTGATCTCTTTAAGCAATGGTTGGCCCCTACGGCCTGTTTGCCAAATCTAGCCCACCATCTGTTCTATTAGGACACAGCTACACTCATTCATCTATGTCTAGAGTTGCTTTCACACCACAAGGGCAGAGTTGAGTATCTGTTACAGATTGGATATGGCCCAGAAAGCCTAAAATAATGACTATCTGGCCTTTTACAGAAAAAAAAAAAAATGTTTGCCAACCCATTCTTAAAGGGTTCTCTGTCCAGAAGTAAACACACCATATTTAATCACATTCCACTTGTCAAAAGGAGTCATGTGTCTATGCCTGCTGACAAAAGAAAGCGTGGTCTTGATCACTTACTGAACACACCCGAAACTTTCAGTTTGGCACGAGGATATAGTTGCCTCTAATTTGCTCTCTTCAAACTTACACAAGACAAACCTAACAGATTAAACTACTAGATAAGGTGTGTTGATAATAAAATCTGTTCTATCCATTTAGTGGGTACCACTGATAGGTGAAATCAGACTTTTCTCTTGCAAATAGGCAAGTAGGAAACAAGTGTCATATTTGGGAACGGTGGACTTAAATCACAAAAATATGAGTTCCTCCTCTAGTTTTAATTCCAATACTGACTAGTTCTGTGTGACTTTGTTAGGGCAGCACCTCCCCTCCTTCCCTCTGTTATTTCTGCCTTCCTCATTTGATCACTGACCTGTGATGATGTGATACTTGCAACTGCAGCAGCTATCTGGTGACCATGAAACAACAAGCTAGAGGACAAAAAGATCACACACTAAAGGGGACAGAGTAGACTTATGGAAAGAATATGAGTTCTTAATGACGTAATTGAGCTGCCAGGCTGACTCTGGAATCACCAACTCTCCGAACTCTTGGTTAGAAAATTAATGCTTCCATTGTTTAAGCCTCTTTAAATTGAGTGTTTTGATACTTAGACCCTCAAAGTCATAAACTGTGCTCTTGGACATATAAGTATTTAACCATTTTCAGCTTCTGAGCCTCTCTTGGTAAACTAGAAATAATAATCTCTTTTTGACGATTAATTTACGTAACGTATGTGTAGAGGAATTGCTCCATCATAGCACCCTGGTGACTTTGCATGTATCCACATAGGCCATAGAGGCGAGGCTCAACCACAATCAAATCCATCCTGAGTCTTGGCAGAACACTCTGCGATCCTCCTAGAAATATAGCAAGATGGAACTCTTATGAAGACGGTCACGAATCCATTTCTCATCCTCCTCCCCATCCTGTAGGAGGTTCCCTATCTTCTGGAAGGCTTCCATAAGGCAGTTCATCATCTATCTTACCGGTTCCACTGAGGCACAAGACTTTTCATTTTGCCCCGCCCTTTAGGATACAGCTCCAAGTTTCTGTGTGGATCTACAAAATTGTTTGGCTGGAGAGTGAATTGCTCGAGTTATCTGTCATCTAGCCCCTCTGAATCAGTGTCATCTTAAGGGTCCAGGGACATGTGCAGGTGATACCACGCTGATTTTGCTTTTGTTCTCTATGTAATTAGTAAAGTAAGTCCTTCTCTGCTTGACGTCTCCTTGGTAGTCAAATGGATGGAATTGTGGCAAGCCAGCCTAGCAGCTACTGCTGTGCTGCCATTTATGGATGCTTGCCTGGCACAGAGTAAAGACTCGCTAAATAAATAAATGTTATGTCAGCATTGCTAATAGTATGTTACTCAGCTTCAGTTTTCTCCATAGGGAAAATGAGTATTACATAGGAAGGAAAATATTTTTCAGCTGTTAAGTGTCAATTATATGTAAGATAGTAATGTTTAACTTTTTTTCAAGTCACTGGAGACATTGCTTTTATCCATGGTTTTGATTTGTGACATAAAGAAATTATAATTTAAAAATTAGTCTCTAATATTTTATTGTAGAAGAGAATTCCATTTTCCACTGAGCCCCAAAGCACGTGCCTTCTCACTACAGTCACGTGGAAGGCTTCGATCACAAAAATTAGCCTTGTCTTCTGACATCAGGAGTATACACATGTTCCGGTTTGTTGAAATTGGCTCAAGTTAAAGAAAATCAAATCTTATATGAGAAAGCAATTGATCCTTCTAACCTTCTTGTCTAATTCTAACATTCACTCCCAATCTCAGGAAAATACATGACAGTCTGCCTACTCCCAGGCTATGTACAAAGCTGAAATTTAAAAATGCTTTCAAGGCAAGTGACCATTTTGACAAAACCAGCATGGAACATCGTTTAGATGAAACTTCAACACCCCTGTGAAGCAGAGCCTTGGGTTTAAAGGTGATTTTATCTACTAGAAATTTGGCTAAAAAAATAAACTACTTTTTTTTTTCTCATTTGAACAAAGAATCTGTAATTCTAGTTCAAAGAACAAAAGCCATTTTTCCAGCATTCAGAATTGGATACCTTTCATTTATATTATCTGCTAAGATTACTCTGTTTAATACAATTTTATATAAAGTAGAACCCCAAATTCCTGAGCAAGAAGGGAGAGAATGGTTGATGGAAACTAAAAAGTGCTGGTTCTTTGTAAACTGCTCTGTGTTTTCTGAGAAATATGCATTAATCAGTTGTTCCCACAATGTGTTATCTTTATCAAGTGTATTTTGCTTGGAGACATATGTTTATATTTTTAAAGATGTTTCCTTTCTTCTATAAACTCCCTCTCAGCCCAAGAATGAAAAAAAATAACATTTTTATCACTAGGAATTTGATGTTCTACAAAGAATATTATTAGTCAGCAAGAAAATCCTGCATTTTATATCAGTGTATGCTTTTGTACCTTGCAAGACAAACCCATTATTTTTATAAATGAGATGAAGGTGAGTAGTGTTTGTAAAATTTTCAATTCACTAATTCATAAACTATTATTTTTATATTACTAAATTGCTCCCTTTCATAATTAGCTCAAATTTAATATTAATGATGAAGCCAAGTTATGGATCCAGACAGTAAAGCACTTGGTATGAAGTAAGAACCCTAGCTTTTTTAAGTTGGTCTGATTATTTGGCTTTTCTCCTTTTATCTGTTAATGTAGGATATGACATTAACTTATTTTCTAATATTAATACTATCCTTGTACTATTAGGGTCTCTTAGGATAAAACCAACATATATACATATATATATGTATATATATACATATATATATACATACATACACACACACATATTTACATATTTTTTATATTTTATATACTTTAATATATTTTATATATTAAAGTATATATATTTATATATATAATATATGTTATATATGTTTTATATTTTTATATATTTATATATAAAATATATATTTTTTACATTTGCTATATGCGTGTATATAATTTTATTTTTAGTTAGGAATTTTGCTTCAGTGTTTGAGAGGTAGATTTGTGATTTTTTAGCAAGTCATTTTTTTATTAAAAGTTATTGGTGAATACAAGAAAACATAGGTACTAACTCATGGACCTTGGACTTAGAGAAGATTTTATGAATTTGACCTCAAAGACAAGGAAAGTAAAAGCAAAAATAAACGAATAGCACTATATCAGACTGATTTGTGATTCTTCTTCTTTTGATGGCCTTATCATGTTTTAGTATTAAGTTTATGCTATCCTGATTAAATTGTTCCTTCTATTTTGATTCTCTGTAAAAGTTATATATGTTAATATGTTCTTAGAATATCTGTAGATTATACCTGGGTATAACTACCTGAGTGTGTGTGTGTGTGTGTGTGTGTGTGTGTGTGTGTGTGTAAGTAGAGAGGGGAGTGTGAGGGGAGAGAGAGAGAGGGATGGATGACAATTGGGGCATATAATTTTTAAGGACTAGTCACCTTTTTAATGCTTAGTTATAGGCGTTTTTGGGTTTCTGTTATTTTTGTCAGTGTTGATAAGTTATTTTTCAAGGAAGCTGCTCATTTGTATAAGTTTGGCAGTTATAGGCCTAGAGTTAATCATAACCTCTGATCATCATTTTTTTCAATAACTGCTTTATTTGCAGTTATGTGTCCTTTACACTTTCGATATATTTTCTTGTTCTTAGTGACAGAGATCTATTTCATTAGTCTTTCCTAAGAATCAGCTGTTGACTTTGTTGATGTTATTTTATCATAATTTTCTATTTCATTATTTCTACCCTTGTCTTTGCTTTCTTCCACTCTGTTTGGGTTGATTTGATTGATACTGTACATAACTCTTACGTTAGATAATGGCTCATGAATTTTCAGCATTTATTTTCTCACATAATTACTTAAGGTGATGTTTTCTCTCTGGATATTTGCTTTAGCTAATTCCACAAGTTTTGAAAAGTAATGTTTTCATTTAATATGCCATATTTTCATTCAGATCTAAAGATTTTCCAATTTCCATTATTATTTCTTCTTTGAGTCATGAGGTATTTAGGAGTATATTATAATTCTCTAATATCTCGAGTCTTTTTTATTGATCTTTTCCCCCCTTGATCTATGAACTTAGTTGCATTGTGGTAAAAGAACATGGTCGGTATCATGGCCCTTTGAAATTTATTGGGACTTAACTTATGGCTTATTGACGAATTTTATGGTCACTTGTTATACATACTCTGTATGTTTTCTCTAATATATTTGGGGCACAGCTTTTATATATTCTTCAGATTAACCTTCTTAACTGCTATTTCAAATCTCTACTCTCAATAGATACCAGACAATCTCTAGTGTTCGTGAAAATATATAGTGAAGGATTTTCATGAGAAATGTGGGCATATATATATGTATCAGGTACACGCATAGGGAACGTGTGTAGATGCATCATTTATTATAGCTACAGACTGGACATAGAATGCAAATGCTCATAAAGTATAGCTGAATCAATAAACTTTAGTGTATATATTCAATGACATTATATGGAGCAATGCAAATGAATGACAGAGTTATGTGCAGTAATTTGGATAATTTTTAAAAGTAATGTTGAAAGAGTAAAGCCAGATACAAATGAACACATGCATAGAGTATATTTGGGTTTTTATAAGCTCAAACTGGCAAAACTAAACTATTATTTAAAGACATTCATGGGGAAAAACTAAATAAAATCAAGAAATAGGTTTTTCTCAACATTGGTGTCGTTTTTACCTTTGGGAGGATGGACTTGTAAGGGATAGATGGAGTCTTCTGCAATACCATATGACTTGTAAGGGATAGATGGAGTCTTCTGCAATACCATCAGGGATTATGTCTTGATTTGGTGGTGATTACATTAATGCTGATACCATATGCTTATAATTACTTGATGAGCATTTGTAGTATTTCATTATATTTCACAATGAAAAGTAAAATTAAATATATAATTGACAGAGAGTGAAAAACGTTATAAAATAAATTAAAGCAGTATGTAAGTAACATGAAAGACTGTATGTATGTGTACTGTGTTATGTAGATTGGTCAGAGAAGGCCTTTGTTTAATGAATATTTATTAGAGGCCTGTAGTAAATGAAGGATGAAACCGAGTGAATATCCATGGGAAGAACATTTCAGGCAGAGGGCATTGTGAGTGAAAACACTGAGGTGAGTTGAGAGTATGTTTGACATGTTTAAGACTAGATAGCAAAGATATCATTGGAGCTGGAGAGTAGCAGGAAAGGGGGAAATGGTATGAGATGAGGTCAAAGGGGTAGCGAAGAGCCAGGACCAGTAGGTAGGGCTTTTCGCTCTCTGATTAAAATGAGACAGCATTGGAGGGTGTTAAGTAGGAGACCGATGTGATCTGGCTTACTTTTGAGCAGGATTATCCTTGAAAGACCGTAGTGGAACAAGGGCAGAAGCAGCAAGACCACTGGGAGTTTTGTTGTTGTTGTTTTTAATATAGAAGATATTATAGCATGTTTTTATGTTCATGAAAATGAGTGACATTCTTTGTAATTTCTAATCTGCCTTCACCCATCTTTAATTTGTTTATTCAGTTGCCTAGTCCATGAAGACTTGGGTTTTTAATTTTCAACGATATATATCTTCCCTTCCTGTGTTTTATTCCTTTTTAATATCTTCAAGCAATTTAAACATACTAACTTGGCTATTTGTTTTCTGATTCTTGCTCAAGGTAGCTTGATTATACATGTATTTTTCCATGTATTATCTCATTTAATTTTTTTTAAAAAATTTCACCTTTACTGAGATATAATAGACATATAAAATTAGAAGATATTTAAAGCATACGTCCATCCCTCCCCCTCTCCCTGTTGAACATTTAAGTTCTATTCTGTCATACCTTTTTTTAAATAAATTTATTTATTTAAATTAGTTTCAAGTATACAGTACATTGGTTAGACATCTATAAGGTTCATAAAACAATCCCCCCAGTTGCTCCCTCCATCCCCTGGCCCTCCACTTAGCCAGCATTAATCTTTTTAAAATATAAGTTGTGAGCTTATGTTTAGCAAGAGAGTTGTAGAAACCCCAAGAGTGCTGATTGGAGGATATTTGTATTCATGGAGATTTTGCATTTGCTGCTACTAATTACCCTAGAGTCAAAACAAAAACTAGCCTTGACTCATTTAAGCTAATTGTTAACTTGGACTTTCCCAATCTTTGGATGACCATAAAGAATAGAAAAGTTTCCTTTTCACCATTTTTGCCTGCAGGTGGACCTTTTAATCGGGTGTAGGTCTTAGAGTTTCTGGGCTTAAGGCAGAGATCTCAGGTCTGTTACTCACCTTGTATGTATACAAGCCCTCGTGTTCTGTTCTAGCCTGGTCATTAATATCCAAACTTCTTGGTAACTGAGAAAGGCATATATCACTCTAGTGTAGCTATAGAATCAGTTTTAGCTTAGCACTTTGTTTTTCAGATCCCTCTGTGTGTTTGCCATATTAAAATTAATAATAGCTAGCATTTATTGAATATGGATTATGTAACTGACACAGGGCTCAGCTTTTTACATGCTTTATCTCTTTTGTACACCTGATGGTATTGTGGAGATGCACTATTATTTTCCCCCTTCTAAAGACCGGATAGTGGGGGTCAGAAAAAATAATTTCACTGAGGTTATTGCCTTGTAATTGAAATTTTGTTAATTTTTCTATGTAACTAAGTCTATTGATTATTCATTTTATAGTTTTATTAAGTATAATTGGCCTAAAATAAACTGCTTATATTTAGAGTACATAATATGATAGATTTTGACATATACACATACATGCACACTCACACACGTAACAATAACCACAATCAAGGTAATGAATATATGCTTCACCACCAGTCTTGTGCCGCTTTATAATCCTTCCCTTCCAACTTCTCCCCTCCGCTTCGCCAGGCAACACCTGATCTGCTTTCAGACAGTAGTTTTTTTTTCCAGGAGTTTATGTAAGTGGAATCAAGTTTGGCTTCTTTCACTCAGCATGAAGATTTTGAGGTTCATTCATATTAGCCTTTTTTTCTGCCAAGTAGTTTTCCATTCTATGGACATAGCAGAAGCTATTTAATCCATTCACCAGTGGATGGACATTTGCGATGACAGTTTGTGGCTGCTGTGATTAACGCAGATATCAGCATTTTTAAACAAGGCTGGACGTTTGAACAGTGACTCAATGATTTGCTTTGATTTTATAATTATTGCATGATTTAATAACAATATAGAAGTGTAAATACATTATCTACCTTCAGGCCACTATTTTTTTTTTAACTCCCTAGCTAAAAGATTTTGTTGAATTTCAGCTTTCATCTTTTTTTTTTCAGTGTTAACGTAATGTGGTATATAATTCTGGACTCTCCTAATTACATGTTAAAACATCTATTGTGAATGATGGATGTTTTCTTTATATTAATGGAAGTTTCTAATTTTGATATCTTACCTGAGTTGGAGGAGAGGAGGTAAGGAGTGGCAATGTACTGCTATATTTCTGAGAGTTTTAGTGAATTAGTGATTATGCACGTTGGGTAGGACCTTAGTTTTAAAAATATATTAATAACCACAGTCATAATAATAATTGCAATGTTTTCCCATAGGTTAAGAGAAAACTATTTCAGAGGTAGGGAAGCCAGGTCTCCAGGCAGATACAGTGGGGTTCCAGGGGCAGCGTCAGGAAGCACCCCCACCAGTGTAGGGCACCCCACCTGGCCCACAGCCCACCCCCTTGTATCCCGGGCCCTGGCATCGGAGCCCCGGGGCAGAGTGGAGGGCTAGCGGTGGACCTGGAAGCTGCTGGCCCGAGACACACTTCTGGCTCAGGCCTTCCACTCGTGCACAGTACTGCGGGGTCAGCTCTTTCTGGTAGGGGGCCTCCTGGCCGGAGGGGCAGGAGAGCTGAAAGGCCACACAGAGGTGTTGCGCCCGACAGAGGGCCAGGCCATGCAGATGAGGGCACGGGACCGGCCCGAGGTGCCACCACCACGACCCTGAGCCGCTGGGTGTCTCATTTCGGCAATATTTCTTTGAGAAGTTTTCCACTTGATAGAGAAAAAGTCCTTTATTTTCACTTATATAGTCTCAATTGTTGCTTGCCATTCTTTAGTTTTTCCTTTCCTCCTATTTGAAAGACTATGTGATGACAACAAGTCATATTACATTAGAAATTCCAAGGAGTAGGCATCTAGGAAACAGAGTGGGAACCAAATGAAGGGCTATATCCAACTGTCTTCTTGCTGCTTTCACTCTATAATTTACATTAACATGGCTCTTCATCATGAAGATAGCTATGCAATGGATGTAACAGGCGAGGATAACCGATAATGGCGTGGTGAATGCATTTCAGTTGCCTTTATTGTGTTCATGTGCACATTCAAAGTTGTGTATTCAGCGACAAAGTGTGCTTCTCCATACAGGTTGATTTTGTGTGTGCATATGTGCGCACACAATGCGTGTGTTCTTCTATAGCAATGATATTAAAATACATTAAAATGGCGTGTTTTTAGTTATTGTAAATATTTTCATTCATTCCTTTCATCTTGACTAATTGCAGAGTAGGAAATTGATTAGGAAACTGAGGCCAAAATTAGTAGTCACTGCACATCTACTGTGTTGAAGGTACAGTACCAGTAACGATTTATTATGTAATGCACCCAATTGCCCTCGTGAGGTAGGTTAATATCTCTATTTTGCTGATGATGAAAATGTGATTCATAGAGGTTGAGGAATTTTTCCAATGTCTCCTAACTAGTTGATAGATTGGATTAGAATATAGGTATGTGTGCTTGCAAAGACTATACATACTACGCTATCTTCTCAGAAAACTCATGTTTTATCCATACATCATAGAATAGTAAGCCATAGTGGTGGGACTCTAACCACATGTGTTGATGACTCTTAGTTTTATTTGCTAAATACAGTGCATATGACAAGTTGCAACATTAGCTCTCTCATTAAATTACAATGCCGTTTTGAGAAGAAAATGATAAATTAAAAATTGTCAAGTTTAAATTATTTTGAATATAACCATTAAAGTGTTACATCTGGATTTCGAAGGAAATCTTTAAAATGATCACATGAACTTCTGAGTTTCCTTTGGTTTATTAGGTATGAAATGTTGGCTTTTGATTTAAAACTATTTTATTGGAAGTTAAATACGCTTCCTGTTTTAGGTCACGTATACGGAACTCTTCCATCTCAGCTCTGTGTATTAACTGTTCTACGCTCAATAGTGACCATTTCGTACTACTGTCCATGATACAATTTTAGATGTAAACCATTAATTTGAATGAATAGTAATTCAAATTACTTAAATTGATGAAATAATGTTACACAACCATTCTCTCTGATATGCATTAACCATTTATCATTGAAGTACATCATACTGTCCCCCACAGGCATTGATTTGTGCCTATGGGATTTTCTTTTCCTCTAATCATTAGTCTTATCTACGTAAGTTCCCATTACACTTTTCAGTGGGAAACTCCTCTACTTAGACTGAAAAAAACCTACTGCCTTAAGGTAGGTGCTCATTTTTAAGGGAACTAATGTTAACAGTTTTCCTATTAAAGCAATGGAAAATTCAGCAGCCATTGTAAAGAATTTTGATGACATGGCAAAATGAAGTTGAAAATCGGAATACAAAATTGTCTTTGCTGGTTGATCTTGACTTAGTTACAGATGTGTATATAAAGAAAAAGTGGACAGAAATTAGAACTATAGAAAAATTTTATTCTACATATTATACTTTCTTTAATTTTCCAGTGAAACAAACACTGTATAATAAACTCCATTTTAAAAATATGGCAATTGTACATTTGAAACCTGTATAATTTTTATTAACCAATGTCACCCTGATAAATTTAATAAAAAAATATACATAAAATTATATGGCAATTGGGGAAAACTGAGACTCCTGAGCTTAATTTGACAACCTGAGAATTTAAGTTTTGCTTTAATAGAGTATTAATACTAAGAATCTCACTAGAGATCTAGTTTCTCTATCTTCTTTATTCCTCTCTCCCTCCCCGCTTTCTGCTCTCCCTCTCTCTGCCTCCACATGTTTATCGCATTGCTTTACATACTTGTATGACTTTTTTTTATTATAAAAATAATGTAAATTGATTCCATAAATTATATCCCGGTCTTTTCTGCAGGAACACAAATTATCCATTTGTTGACTCTCCTTTCTCTATCTTCACCTACTTCCGTGATCTTCCCTCTTGTCATATTCCTTTTTTTTTAGTTTAGTTTTTAATTTTATTTTTCAATTAGACTTGACTTTCAATATAATTTTATATTAGTTTCAGGTGTACAGCATACTGGTTAGACATTGATGTAATTTACAAAGTGATCCCCCCCATTACTGGAGTACCCACCTGGCACCATACATAGTTGTTACAATATTGTTAACTATGTTCCCTGTGCCGTACTTCACATCCCCGTGACTATTTTGTAACCACTAATTTGTACTTCTTAATCCCTTCCCGAATTTCACCCAGCCCTCCAACCCCCCTCCCATCTGGCAGCAATCAGTTCATTCTCTATATCCATGCCTCTGTTTCTGTTTTGTTTTTTTGTCACATTCTTTTCTCTGTAATATCCCTCTGCATTTTTGGCTTCTCGGGCTTATTTCCACATGAGTGATTCAAATTCTTACAGTGATAATTGTGGTTAATACTAAATCTTATACAATTTAAAATTATTTTATGACATTTGCAATTTATCTGTTTATTGCTTATCTCATCCAATATCCTGCGCATCTTAATCTGTTGTCTCATCTCCATTTCTAACTCTTGCTTCTGAGAATATTTGCTTTCTTCTATTTAACTGAGAATCAACAGCAGCATTATAGTTTTTCTCTTTTATATCTTTTCAAATTTGATGCTTTTCAGACTTTTAGTTCAAAATAACCAACCAAATAAATATGCCTGACTCCCCTCCCAAATCCCTATTAAACTGAAAAGGGAATATGAAATTAAGAAAAAAAATCAGGAATATAAACTAGAGAAAGATATTATCCATAAGTAGGTAACATGGATTATTTTTTTCAGAATGTAGTATAGAACATAAAAGATTGAGAGAAGTGCAAGGCAGCTTGTAAGTCTTTGAATGTCGAGTGTGCCTAGAAAATAAGCGAATGCAATACTAGGCAGAGCCCTGAAACCTCAGCCTCCGAGCAGCAGGGCCTACAGCAGAGGGCAGGATGATGGGTCATCCATGGGATCCAAATTCAATCTATCAGTGCATTAGTGCGAGCACCGAGAGTGAGTATCCACCTCTACCTCTTAGCATTTTCTTGACCTGGAGTATTCGATGCCACCCTAACGGGTTCCTAACATGAGCAGTCATATGAATTAGAGCACACAAACACTATTCCAACTAACTGAAAGAGCTTCTAAAGAAACAGAGAAATTGCACATCGTATTCACTTTGAGTGCCTAGCTTAAGCATCACTTCCCTAGAGTGGACTTCTTTGGACCTCTCGACTGCCTACCAAAGGTCAGAGAAGACGGCTAGAAGCAAGCAGCAAGAACCCTACCTAGTTTATGGGAGAGGGGGGTGGAAAACTGTGAGGTCTTCCCCTTGCCTCTAACTCCAGCCTCCTCTGACTGACGCTGTTCTTCTACTTGTCCTTGTTTGTGAGAAGCTTTCTGACTCCTTTCAGTTCCTTGAGAATACCAAGCTGTTTCCCAGCTCGGGACCTCCCTATGCTATTCCATCTGACTGGAGCACTCTTTCTTCCTGTTTTGTTTTCCAAACTCTCAACTATTATATAAATCTCAATTTGATGTCACGGACTCTCCAAGAAATAGCCCAGTTCCCCAATCTCAAGTGTGCTCCCCAAATCTAGGATTCTCCTCAAGATAACCAACCCTATTTCATCAATTCACAACATTTCTAGCGATTAATAATTGTTTGTATAGACATTCGTTAAATGACTGTCTTCTCTACTAGACTTTAAGCTTTATGAGGACAATGGTCATATCTATCTAATCACTCTGTCTCTAGCATATAACAATGTCGAGTAGGTACTGAATAAATATTGGGTAAATGAATGAATTGTTAGTTCAGTGATGGAGATCACTGGCATATGTTTGACTCCAACTGTTGTCCTCCTACTGCTTCCAATAGAATGTAAGCCCTCAGATTTGGCAAATAATAAAATAAACACAATACATTAAAAATTTCCCTTTTTTCTCTCAGATAGACCCAAACTATGGGAGAAGGATTTTATAAAGTCTGAGGCAGAATCCTCCCCTTAAAATTATTCCCTGGTCAAGCCGATTTCACAGTGAATTATTTCAAATATTTGAAGGTCTAATAGTCCCAATAACTACTTAAACTGTTTCAAAGCATAGAAAGAAAATGAGCACTGCCAATTTTTTTTAGGAAATTGACAAAATGCTGAACTCAAAGATAGCAGACAAGAAGAAAATCCCAGAAGATTTTAATATATAAATCCTAAATAAAATGTTAGTAAGAGAAGCCAGTGGTGTATTAAGAGATTAATTTACCACAGCTAAACAAGATTTATTCAGAATGTAGGGATTATTTGTTACTGGGAAAGTATTAGAATACTTATGTGATTCACCATATTAATAAATCGATTCAGATTTTTTTTCTCATTGTTGATATAGGACTAGATGGACGCTTTCTTAATATGCTCAATTGCGAAATGCTGGAAACATTTTCATTAAAATCAGAAATGAGGCCATGATGCCAACTGTCATGTTTTCTGAACGTTCTAAAGGTAGTAGTCAATGCAAATAACAAATAAGCAAGAAAATGCAATAGCATGTAAACAGAAAAAAAGAGCAGAACAGAAAATAAGTGTCATCATGTACAGGTGACAGGAATATATGCTAGGTAATCCAAAACATAAATCAACTAAAAAAACTCGATACAAAAAGAAAATTTAGTATGTTGGTTGATCACAAAGTTAATATATAAAAATCAATAGCATTCCTACATACAAATGGTTACTATTTAGAAATCAATGGAAGGACAGATACTCTTTCCCATAACAGCAAAATGATAAAATAGAAAGGAATAATATTAACACAAATTATACAAAACCCGTGGAGAAAATGCAACTAGCAATGGGTTTTTAAATAAATCAGCAAGAATAAAGCAAAATCATTTGGAAATTTTGAAACTCTTTTTATATAATTCTTGGAATAAAGCAGTGACCCAAGCTTTGATCTTTGACTTTATAGGAAATCACTGGAATTAATCACACTACAGTTTAAAACATAGAGAAAGTGACAAATTTTCTAGTAAGAGAAAAATCGATAGCTTTAAATGTTCTTATTTTAATGCAAGAAGACTTGAAACTAAGTTAAGTATTTAATTCAGGAAGCTAGGAAAGAAAATAAACTTAAGGATAGCAAGAAGTAAGATTCGAAAGAGACCAGAGCGATTCATTAAGTTGAATTACCAATAGATTAAAATCATGTGATCACTACATAAAAGTATCTGGGTTTTGAAAATAGCAATGAAAGACAAATTAATGAGTAAGTTTCAAGAATAGTAGAGATATGAGTCATCATTTTCTAAAGGTCAGTATTATAGCCACAAATAAAATATGATAATAAGTTTATATTATTCTAGGCTGATATACTTGAAAGCTCTGATTAAAAAGGCATTTTCTCAACAAACATGTATTAACCAAGGTTATCCTGTAAGTCCATGCTTTTATTTTCTCATCTGCTTCAAATACATATTCCTACAGAAATGTTTTTATGGAATCATGCATAATAAATTCTTCACTTTTTAACATGACATGATGTAAACTGAATATATAAATAGTTCAATAGAATGTAACTGCTATTCTTATAGATTAAATAGCTTGATTTTAACATAAGTAAAAACCAGAGATTTTCTCTTAATGACAATAAAAGTCTCAATTCACAGGGATAGTTTCATTAAGTGTAAAATTTTTAACTCCAAAGTAAAAGTAACAAGGTGCTCTGTGAACACACTTTTAAAAGCTACGAACCATGCATTTTATTTTCCTAATATCTCTTTCGAAATACTCTTTTTTGAATTGTACAAAGTATCTTTTTTCTTGAGTTTTTCATCTCATAAAAGAGATTAGGCACATGCAATTAGCCTATTTTATCATTTACAGGATATATACTTCTATTTTTATTTGCTGTTTCCTTGTTACGTGAGCCTTGCTGTAAATGTACATAAAGTCTTTGTAGTTTATGGTCTGATCAGATGGTTTAACCATGCGAACTTCAGCTCCAAGAGAGCAGTTTTATTGTCGCTAATAAATATTCTGGGTTCTAGATATCGGGCCCACGGACCTTCTCATCAAAGATATATTCCTTGAACTGTGTTCCTTTCGTGTCATCAAAGAAGCCAATCTCTTCATTTCTTTATTTTCTGAGTTTCTGTTAGCTTCTTACTTAAATCGTGACTAGTGTACACACACAAATCTCAAAAGTTATACTTGAATCAAAAGAATTGAGATGTCTTCTATTTCCTTCCTGTTATATATGGAAGTTTAAATATCCTTTTATTTGCTTATTTGAGTACAAATTTGAGTACAAATTAAAACTAATCACAAAATAACAAAAATAGACTAATCCCAACTTTCTGGGAGAACTGACCCAATATTTAATGGGTCTTATCTTCTCAACATCCTCGCTCCGTTCACACATGAAGACTGTTTGCATGGACTTAAAAAAATGAAAGAACTGGAATATGTGTTGTCACTGTCATCCATGCAATATCAACATATCTGTTCAAATATATGTACACTCTTTAAATAATGTTCCATTTGGTAGGGAAAAATCATAAACATACAGAGACCGTGTGGTAGACAAAATAATGGCTCCCCAAATATGTCCATAATCTAATCTCTGTAACCTGTAAATATGTTCACTTAGATGACAGAAGGGATTTCATGATATGGAATCATACGTATGTATTATTTAATAAACAGATGTAATTAAATTTACATACTTTAAGGTCGGAAGATTATCTATTATTCATATGGGCCCAGTCGACTCACGTAAGTCCTTAAAAGCAGAGAACTTTCTTCCACTGGTGGCAGAAGAAACGGAGCAGGAGGCAAAAATCAGAGACATGCTGAGAACTCGATCCACTCTGAAGATGCTAGAAGGGGGACCCCAAGTCAAGGAATGTGGTTAATCTTCAGAAGCTGAGAATGGCCTTCAGACAACAGCCAGCCTTGAATTGGGGACTTCAGTTCTACAAACACAATACAAAGAACTGGATTCTGCTAACAGTGAGCTTGGCATCTTCCCCAGAGTAGACTCTGGAGAGTAGAAAACACATATCTGCTGCTGATGCCTCGATTTTAGCATAGTGAACCCCGAGTCAGAGTTCTAGCCTATAGAACTGTGATGTAAACTTATCATTTTAACTAAAATTTGTTACAGCAGCGATAGAGAACAAATCTATACAGCATTCTATCACCATTCTATGAAAAACGACCATTAAAGGCATGTTTAGCATTTTTCTGCACTAAGTAAAAAAAAAAAAAGGTAAGCTTTGCTTTTTCTTCTCCTGGAGCCCTTTTTGATGTTCATATGCTGCACCCAAAAAAAGGCAGGAAGTAGGGACAGGCTCTCAGCTACGGGGCAGAAGTGGGTGAGACATTTTAGAGTTTACTGATACGTCATTTACAAAATGTACTCAGAATAAGGGTATATTTAGTGATGTTCTTGTCCTAGAGCCAGATATTTAGAATATTTAATCTTAGCTCTTATAATTACGATGCCGTCACCTTGAGTCATTGGAATAATTTATAATTTGCTACAATTTACAATTAGCCACACATTTATCTTTGTTATCCTGTTTGGTTCTCAGAATAACTTTGGGAGATAGATCAGACAGATAGTAACCTTCTCTTAGAGATAAAGAAAGCACAGTGCAGATAGGTTAAATGTCTTGTTAGAGGATCACAGAAAGTGTCAGGGCGAGGATGTAGACAGCCTTCTGAGATTATTCAGTGTCTCTATCCTCTCTTAGAGGAGTAGGGAAGTACTAGAGAGGGCTGCCTGGATTTCTCAATCATCTAGGTTGAAGCAGCTCAGGAAAAACTGAAATTACAAAGGATTTGAAGTCTTTTCTGATTTTTCTAAAAATAGAAAAGTGCATTTGATTTTTTGGTCACGAAAGATTCTCTAAAGAAAATTTCTCTTCAAATAGCACTGTAAATATTTTTGGTATCTTGATGTTTGTGAGTACTATTTGCTATTGGATATATTTGCTTTCTCAGATAAAACATTAGAGAGAATATTTATATCAGAGTCTAATTCATATTACGATGTCAGTGTTCAATTTAGCATTAAAAATAGCAATCTATTATTTTTTTAGTTATATTTCTTTATAATTTTAACTGGTTGCTCTACGAATTGCCATCTATATTCCTAACCTCTTACAGTTTATTAGAGTTGAATATTGTACTACTTCATATAAAATGTAAAAGCTTCTTACTAATATTACTCTTTCCCTCTCCTTCTTGCTGTCTTTTGTCATAGCTGTCATAAATATTACATGTACGAAAACCTCATGAGATGTTATTTTTAAAGAATTTTAATGACTTTAATATAAAACTGCACTATTTTACATTTCCCCAGATGTTTGTCATTCCAGTTATCTTCATGTATTCTTGAAATTCCATATTTTTCTCAGATATCATTTCCTTCAGCCAGAATTTCCTTTAGCATTTTGTGTAGTACAGGTATGCTAAGAACATCCTGTTTTAGTTTGCTTTTATGATCTTAAAGAAGTTTTATTCCTGTAGACTATTTTCACTTGTTGACCTTAAACAGAAAGTCAGCCAGATATTTCTCCGGTAAAATGGATTTATTCAGGAGTAACAAAGAATTGCAATCTGGAACATGCACCCTTGACAGGCCGCATGCAAGTCCATGGGGGAAGAGGAAGTTGGGAGGGTTGTTATGAACAGAGTCCTCCCCGTTGTGTTTGTGTTTCGTGTAGAGCATGAGAGCTCCCCTTCTGGCCTCCCTACTTCATTTTAGATGAGATTTCTGTTACTACTTTTTTTACACACTCGATATAGAATTCTGGATTGACAGGTTTTTTCCCCCTTTCTTTCAGCACATGAAAAATATTATACTCTTTTCTGACTTCTAGTGTTTCCGATGAGAAGTCTTCAGTCATTTGAATCATAGATTTCTGTATATAAAGTATTATTGTTCTATACCTTTTTTTTTTCATTTTTTTTCTCTTTATCTTATTTTAGTAGTTCACTTATGATGTGTCTAGGTATGGTGTTCTTTGAATTCATTGTGTTTGGGGTTCACTGGTCATGAATCTGTAATTTATCTTTCACTAAATTTGGGAACTTTTCAGCCATTATTTCAATAATATTTTTAATGCCACATTCTCTCTAATAATCCTAGGACTCAAATTAGGTTTACAATGGCCATATTGTCATAGGCTATCCTCAGGGATAGCCCAAGGTTCTTTAGGTCCCTGAGACTGTTTTTTTAATTTTATTTTATCTTTTTTTCCTTTGTTCCTCAGACTGGATAATTTTTATTTATCTTCAAGTGCTCTAGCCCCTTCCTCTGTTATTCTGTAATTAAACTTATCTAGTAAAATTTTTGTTTCTAATATTACATTCTATAATTTAAAATTTTTCATTTGGTTCTCTTCTGTACTTTACTGCTGTTATTTCCTATTTGTATTCATTTCTTTACCTCATTTAATACATTATCTACATTAAATTCTTGGTCTGATAATTCTAATATCTTTGATATTTTGGGGTTCATTCACCTTTGTTGCACGTTTTTCCTTATAAAAGGATTGCATTTTCCTTATGATGATGATGATGATGATTTTTAGTTTTATCCTCGACAGTGTAAATACTACATTGTGTAGACACTCTGAGGATGGTTGATACTTTTGGTTTTGGTGTCAGTTAATCTGGATAGATTCAAACTTAGCTATGGCTCATCTTCTGTGGGGCTGTGGTTCAAATGTCATTTTGGTTCTTTAAGCCTTCCTTCTGCTTTGAATCAGTCTTGCACATGCATTGCTCAGGGATTAGTCTGAGACGTGTATGTTAATACATAGGATTAGGGGTCCCCCCTCACTTTCCAGAGGTTGGGCATGGTTACACAGCCTCCTCATTATAGTTCTTCCAGCCAGAAAAATAATAGGGTTTCTGCTAGAGTTTTAACTGCTTGTGTTATGCTACTCTGGTACTGCAGCCCATTCTCAAGGCAAAGCTGAAAAAAAATTAAAAAGAACTCACAGTCCTGTCTGTTGCTTATTCAAGTTGTGACTCCCTTCCATAATATGCTTTTTTTTCTCTTTATAATCTTCTGACTTTGTACAGTTTATAGTTCTTATCGGGAAGGTTAAATTAAATTGCCATATCAAAACAAGATTTAACAGAGTCTTCAGTGATTTCATATATATATAGTTTTGAGAAGCGCTTTGAGTATATTAAAAATTCATAACATTGGTTTCACATAAAAATCACCTGAGGAAACTTTTTAAAATCCTAATTTTCAGGATGTGCCCCAGAACAATTAAACCAAAATTTTGGGGAGAGGAGTCCACTTATTGTTATATTTTAAATATCCCCATGTGATTCCAAAGTCAAGTTTAAGTAAAATATCGTTATATTTTAAATATCCCCATGTGATTCTTAAAGTCAAGTTTAAGAGACACTGCCTTTCAGTATCTTTATATATCACTTACCTCAGGAGTTTTCTGTGAAGGCAGCAGAATTTGCCATCCTAAAATATGCCTCTTTGGCATAAGGATTATTTGAGGCCGATTATTTTTAAAGAACAGCAGACATAAGAAAAACTGTGAAAACAGAGTAGAAGTTACCCTTTCTTTTTTAAGAGACATTTACATTTATAAGGGCAATCTCCATCTGTAATGGTATCACTGTCAGTACTAGGAAGAGGGTGACTCTAAATGTCTAGAAACTTGTCAATGGAGAAAGCAAGGACTTAAATCTGCATAACAACAATACCCTTGTTTACTGTGCTTTGTTTGGTCACCTCCCATAACCGACTGTCCCCCTTCCCCAACATTTTTCTTTTTTCTTTAGTTGGAGATGGTATTTAAGATGGTAGCTTGGGCCATTTTGGGATTACTCAGTGTTCCTGGGTTTCTCCCACATAAAGAGTAGGTATTCATGTTATTAAACTTCTATTTGTTTCTCTTCTGTCAATCTGTCTTTTATTACATGGGGCACTCAGCCAAATATCTAGAAAGGTAGATGGAAAGTTACATTTCCTCCCCCACATATGATGGAGTTCTATTTTAAGTTCAGAAGAAGTTATCTGAAAGTTAATCTGTCTAGATGTCTGGAAAGTGATTCTTAATCTAGAACAGTGTTTCTCAAATACTGTATGGTCCAGTGACCACTTGCATAAGGATCTCCCATGCCTATAAAACTTAAATACTAAGTTCTTATCTCAAGCTAAAGCAATCAGAATATTTGGAGGTGAAGCCCAGGAAAGGACATTTTAATAACATCTATTAGTCAAATGATATGCACACTAAAGTCTGGACGGTAGAGATTATGTTTTATCATGGAAATAACTGAGCTTGAATTATATTTTTATGTTGCATGAGATCTATATTAAATTTTCAACACTACACAAGATTTTTTACTTCAGTGGTTACCTTATAGATGTCTTGCTAATAAGCATGTTGTGAATTGTGGGACTGCTCATACTGTTGGAATTATCTGCAAGCTACAGTGGGAGAGGAAGAACCTTTTGCCTACCCTTCTAAGTTCTTCAGCTGGTCAAATAATCAAATAGACTTGAGGCAGACTAACAAGAAAAAAATGACCGAATTTAATTACATACGTACATATGGGAACCCCACATACACGAGAGAGTCAGAGATAGGAAGGAACAATGAAGTATATATGGCATGACATTCTGAGCTAAAGATTTGGTAAGGCACCTTGGGGCTGCAGAGGGGAGGAAGGTCATTCACAGGATGATGAAAAGAACGGTTGTTCAATAATTAGAAGTTTACCTTGTCCTATACATAGTTCATAAAAAGTTAATTCTGGTGATTACTCTTATTATGGGTAAAATTCTTAATTTAAATTCTTCAAAAGCAAAGTAAAAGTTTCTCACAAATCTGTAGGGTCTTGACTGACTTCAGCTCAAAATAATTCACATGCCAAAGTGGTACATCTTGGGGAGGCCTGTTCTGAATTCTTTTGCTGTGTAGTGCAGTGGTTCATTCAGTGATTTGGTCATCTGTTTAGATCCTGATATCTTTGTAAGAGTATGCCAGCTGGTTCTGACTTGGAATTATTGCATCAGATGCTTTGTGTGTGTCATTATATTAATGAGATTTAGTTGTGTTTATTAGCACTTCATATTTTATGTGAACATGTTCTGTAGAATCACTAGTAATTCACATATTTCGAGTATAAAGTGAGTCCTTATTAATTTCAAATATGACACTTCAAATAGAGAAAAATTGTTTGCTTTTATATTGACTCCCGTGCAAATAGTGACCTTTATCTTGAATTATTTACTCATTCATTCCATGAAATTTCATTGAGCAAATATTAGGCATCAAAAGGCTACAAAAAAAGACAACAGATACAGATGATTCCCTCAAGGAAATTATTGTCTATCTCCTCAACCGGCTTATAAACTCCAAGAGGATAGGAACTATATCATGTTCACCATCTCTTGGCACATTGAGAGTGATCAATGGGGGAGGAAAAATAATTTTCCCTCTTCTAGGTTCTTGATTGAGACCCCCTGAAATCCTGTAAT
Organism: Pteropus medius; assembly: GCF_902729225.1. NCBI lineage: Eukaryota > Metazoa > Chordata > Mammalia > Chiroptera > Pteropodidae > Pteropus > Pteropus medius. The sequence goes on from NW_024344372.1 coordinate 1,556,556, forward strand.
AAATGACAGATTAACAGGAGAAAAACAGAAGTTTAATAACTCTACACCTACTGTATTCATGGGAGAAACTGCCCCCCCCCAAGAAAAAAAACTGAGTAACTCACTGGAATGGTTCAAGGCACCACCTTAAATACTTTATTCAGCTGAAGACAAAAGATATTGGGTATGCGGGGGGCAAGCCTTTTAATGGGAGAGTACCAAAAAAGCACAATAAACAATGGCATGGTTATTATGAAGATTTAAGTTGGGAACTTTTCCATTGATAAGAGTTTCTAGAAATTTAGAGTCATTCTTCTCTTCCTGGTACAAATGGCGATATCCTTTATAAATGTAAATGTCTCTTACAAAAGGATAACTTCTACCAAGTTTTCAGAGTTTTTCCTTTGTCTGCTGTCTCTTAAAAATTACGAGTTCTAGATAATGCTTATGCTAAAGAGGCATGTTTTAGGGTGGCATATGCTGCTTTCCTTCAGTAGTAAGGGTGATTATAGAGAGGGCAAATTTCGTCACATTTTTGCAAGCTATAAATTTTACATGACTCCTTCTGTAGGAATAAGCCTATTATTGTTCAGTGCTGACTGGGACCGGCTGGGGTAAGTCTGCCTAATTCTAGAATAGAGTATTAGGAAGTCTGTTTTGTCAAAAGTTTAAACCGTGTTCTTCAATATTAGCATTATCAGTAATAAGAGGTTTCCTTATTGTTCATCAATTGACTTCTTGGTCTCTTTCAGCTATTGGTTCAATGATTGCATGTAGAAAGAAGGACTGCTATTCACTGGCATCCTAAAACTCCAACTATTACTATGTATTGTCTACTGTATGGCAGATATTGTGCTACATGACAATATCTTATAATTTTGCTCAGTCTTCATAACAGTTCTACAGGGGGGTACCAGTAATCACTTTCATTTTACATGTGAAGAAATTGAGTTTATAGGAGTCAGATCATTGTCCAAGGTCACGCATTTATGGAGTGGTGAACCTGGGGCTAAAACCTAAATCTGTCTGGCTCTATTATATCATGCAGAACAGGTTAGAGGTGAATGGCACAGCTGTTTGCTGACAAAGATTCAGAAAAATGGGCAGGAATAGAGTATGTAGTATTAACCTAAAAATGAAAAGCTAAAGTGAGAGGTAAAAAGTGTTTATTTGAGATCAAAGAATTGCAATTCTAGGAAGCACAGACTCAGGCAGAAATCCAAATAGAGTCTTCATTATAGGGTGAAAGAAAAGGAAGTTTATGAGAAATGGAGGGGACATAATAACATGAATAGAAAAAAGGAATTTCTATTGGTGCTAGCAAGCGAAGGTGCACTTCAGCTATAAATGGCTGATTACTGATTCTAAAGAATATCCATAATCATCAGTCCTTGTGGTCAGGAGATCTCTTTTCCTGTTAGCTTCACAAACAGTTTTTTGAAAGACGATGTTGGTTTGGCCCCGTCCAAAGCTTATTTTGCCACCTTCAAACATTGCGGAGGGTCATGGAGTAAGATGCACAAGGCAACTCCTCTGGAATGGCTGCTCTAGCTCCATTTTAAAATGGTTCCACTTAATGACAACTTTTCACAATAGTAAATATTTCAATTTTGTTGGTACACAGGATCTGAAAAGCTAGGCTATGGACAAATGAGTTCTCAGTGTAATGTACATATAGTTAACATAAAAGGCTAAAGTACAAAAACAAAAAAAAATAAAAGATTAGTGCAGTACACAGAGTTTAGAGTTGGGATTATTGCTATTAGGTAGGAGACATGGGGTAGATGTATTAGGTAGTTAGGTTAGACATGAGTGACAGAAGCAAAGGCCCAGCTGTGAACCATAGAAACCTCCCTGGAACACCTATTTTATAGTCATAAATCACCTCTGCATCCTGAGGAACAAAGGAATGAAAGGTCATAAACCAATAACTGGTTAAAAACAGCCATGAACAGCATGCGCAGAAAGTACTAACCTAACCTGCCAGTAACCTCAGCCTCATTATACCATCATTATAATATCACTCCTGTGGCCAGAAGTTCATGAATCTAATTATAACAGACTGAATACTGGGTAAGCACATGCGCAGTAAGCAAAGGGTTATATAATAGCCAAATGTCAATCAAAATGACCTCACACGCCAATCATCTAGCACTACCCCTGTAACCAGCCATCACAGCCACAATATAAGGTTTACTTCCTGAATTCTACACTATTACAGCTCATTGCTGAGACCCGCCCGTGCCTTGGAGTGTACTCTTTTTTTTTCCACCTTCCGAATTCCAAGGGGCTGCAGCCTTCCATGGCGTGGCCCATCTTCTAAAAATGTGCTTTCAATAAATCTTATTTTTTCTAAATCTCACCGACCCATAATTCTTTACTGAGTCAGCGGGGAAGAATCAAGGACCCCCCCTCCATGATGCTGGGGTGACACCGGATTTCACATCGCCCCAACGGTAACAGACGGATTACTGATATGATACGAGGAATAATCATAGTATAAACTTTTTCAGAATAGGTGCTGACGCTTCCACTTAACTTTCAAATGGGAAGATATTATCTTACCTGGTAAAGGAAAGGAAGGTCTTTGAAACTTCTCACTGAAGCACTAGAAGGTGATTTTTAATAAGACATTATTAAAGGTAGCTTCATGAAATACTTTGCAGAATTGGAAGAAGATTCATTTGTACATTGGGTCGATAGTGAGGAATTCCTCAGAACTTTGAAATAAATTTTCCTCTAGGAGTTAAACTAGGTAAATCTCATGTGATGTAGAGATTAAAAAAATACCTTTTTGGATTAATCAGTGAGTGACATATCAAAAGATAATGATTTAAAAATATAAAATAGTGAGGAAATAATCCAGGACTAGCAAGGAAACGATTCTGTATCCATTTTGACTAGATTTTGCCCTTACTTAGAGAGCTTGGTGTTGAAGAGCAGAACACAACCCTGACCTTGATCTCGATCACTCTTATTCTCTTGATTGGGAAAGGATTCAGTTCTTTCCAGCTACTCGTTAATGTTGTCTTTATGATCTCCTCTAAGGGAAACAAACAACAGCAATAGTAAACTTCAAATACTGCTCAAGGAGAGAAACCCGAGTGGGGAGGGCATAGTAGACAATGAGAAACGCTGTCTTGCTACCACGTGTGGACAGACCAGGTGAGCTGAATCACTTCAGACCCGCAACCTAACAGGATTGCTTCATGGCAGTATAGTACAAAAGGTCTCACGAGGTCTTCGGCTTTACAAAACACAGTCATCATCATAGCTACAATTTGTGGAATAAAACTTAAGTGTTTTAAAAGCATGATTTCATTTTAAAAGAAGACTGACTTATTCTTAAAGGTTTTAATCGGGTAAATATTATGTCTGTCTGGCTTATTCTTAAAGGTTTTAATTGGGTAAATATTACGAAAAATAATGCAATTTATACCGAACAGTTTCAACCTGAATATGGCAATTCTTAATTTTGATAAAGTTTCGGATAATATACATTCTAAAATGGGCTAAGAAAAGACATTGTGCCCTTTTTGAAGGAATGTAAACACATTTAATCCTTTTTTCCTATTACCTCGGTCACTGAATATAATAAATACAAAATACATCCAATTATAGCACAATGGGATTAAATCCAGAAAGTTGCTATGGTGCAGGATTAAATGTATCAGCCCTAATAACTTTCACTTTTCAAAAATATAATCCATATCACCTGAAAGGAATGTTAGCAGTAGTAATTGGCGAAACATATTATGAGTACATTGCATTTTTCTGAGTATATTAAATTTCTGAGGTTTTATATTTTAAGCGCAATGCTGAAAAAAGCCTAATAACTGGAAATGTTCGAATTAACATATGGAAATGCTGCTGAGAGAATGAGACTCTGCCATATTTCAAAAGTTTCTATTGACCTTAACGACACAAAGGCCAACAGTTAACTTGGCAAGAGCCATTTCAGTAGAGCGAGTGGGCAGAAACCAGACTGAGCAGCTTGAGAGATGGATGGAAAGTGAGGAGACAGCCATTACAAAGTTGTGTAGGGATGTAAGAGAGAGAAGGTACTAGCTAGAGAAATTAAGTTGAAGCGGGAAGTTTTTCTTTTTTTGCTTTTATTCTTTATTCTTAGTATATTAGGGACTGGGATATGTTTCAGTTTATATGGGAAGATGAAGTTCTATCACAATATGTTTATCTGTTCATCACTTGATAAATACTTGGTTTCCCCCCTCAGTTTCCGGTGATTATTAGTAACTGTTATAAATATTTCCATACATGACTTTGTATGGGAATAGAGGAAGTAAAAATGCCAAAGCTTGCTCTTCTTAACGATATTCCTCTCTGCTTTTTAGGGAAAAAAAATGCTCCTTAGATCGTCGCAAGCCTTTGGTTAATTTCCACTTATTTAAAGTTGGCTTCGTCAATTTATCTGCCAGTACACTTAATGCTTTTATGGAGGACTGACCTAACATGATTTTAGCCATTTTTGTTAAATAAGTATTTGCTGGATTGCTGCAATCCTTTTATTATTTTTCAGAATTCTGAAATTGTTGATTCTGGCATTTCAAAAAGCATTTTATTCATTCATTCATTCATTCATTCATTCATGTAACATTTTCTTTATGTTTCCCCTCTCCCTTCTGGTTAATCACTAGTTCATTGTCCATGTCCATAAGTCTCTATTTGTTTGTCCTGTTCATTTGTTGCTTTTAGGTTTATATCCCACATATAAGTGATATCATGTGATTTTTAACTTTTTCTGTCTAGCTAATTTGGCTTAGCATGATTATCTTGAGCGTGTTGTCAAAAATGGTAGTATTTCATCTCTTCTTATGGCTGAGTAATATTCCATTGTATATATGCACCACAGTTCTTTAGCCAGTCATCTATCGTAGGACACTAGTTGCTCTGGCATTTTTTTTTTTTGCCACTTTTCTCATTGATTTTATGGAGGAGAGAATTTTTATAAGTTCTTATTCTACTCCTTTTGCCAAAAACTTAGCCTTTACTTCTTTATTAAACTTTTTTTTTCTGCCATTGACCTTTCTCCATGTACAATCACACGTTAGATTGTTACATATTTCCAAATACTTCTCTGAGGCACTGTTCATATTTTTACACTATTTTTTCTCCGTGTGGTTGAGATTCAGTAGTTTTTATTGTCACATCCTCAGGTTCAGTTACTTTTTTTTGCTGGCTGTATCATATCTGTCATTAAACCTGTCAACTAACATTAAAATTAAATTTAGGCTGTAATATAAGTGACATAAGTCAGACAGAAAAAGGTGAGACTCATGATTTCACTCACATGTGGGATATAAAACTGAAAGCAACAAACGCGACAAAGCGAGATTCATGCACACGAACAGTGGATTAGTGGTTACCAGAGGGAAGCTGGGCTGGGAGAGGTAGATACGGGTAAAGGGGCTCAATTATATGGTGACAGAAGGAGATTTAATTTTGGGTGATGAACACACAATGCAATATACATATGATATATTACTGAAATTCACACTTAAGACTTGTATTGGCTAATTTTATTAGCCAATATCACCCCCCCAATAAATTTAATAATTAATTAATGCTGTAATGAAGAATAAAAAGCATTTATTTAAGCAAAAGGAGCTGCAGCTTGGAAAACACAAATTTAGGTATCAACCTAAATTGTGTACAGGAGAGAACAAAGAAAGGCAGGGTTTAGAAAGGCAAAAACCAAGGCAAATGGAGGATAACTGGCTTGATGAACAGGGTTTGGTTAGTGCTAAAATTAAAATGAGGCGGATTGGGGGGGACTGCAAGTAGGAGGTCACCTCCATATGTGTCCACGCAGCAGTTCCAGGATGGTTGTCTCAGCCTTGAGCTGAGTTTAGCAACAGATGAGCAACTTAATAGCAACTCTGAGAAATGAGCCGCAAGATGTACCTTGGCCCCACTTCCCTGAGAGCCTCCCTTAGTAATGTTTATTCCCTTTTGATTTTTCTCTTAAATCCATGCAGTGAATTTCTCATTTCAAGTGTTGTGTTTGATTTCTCTGGAAATTCAATTTGATTTTAACATGTTCTACTTTTTTTATGTTTGTGCTTTCCTTTAAAAAAACATAGATTGTTGTAATAGCTATTTTAATCCTTTTTTTTCTTACTGACTTCTGTCATGTCTCATCCTCATATCTGGGTCTCTTTCTGTGGAATGACTTATTTTTCTCCCAGCCATGAGTATATCTTTCTGCCTCTTAGCATGTCTGGGACCTTTTTTATTTTACACTAGACATTGTAATTTTGCATTGTTGAGTTTCTGGATTTTGATGTCTTCCTAAAAGAGGATTGATGTTTCTTCGTTATTTTATTTTATTTATTTTTTTATTTGGCAATGATCTAAGTTACTTGCAGACCTGCTCAATTCTTCAGAGGCTGGTGTTAGGCTTTCTGCCTTCATATTTATTAGTAAACTTTAGGGCTATTCTATACCTACTCCTAAGACATCATTTTTCTAGGGTCTCTTCTTAATGCTCTGGATATTCAACATAGTGTCTCCATTCTGGCTGGCTGGAACTCAAAAGTTTCCTTGTCCTATGTAAACTCTAGGAATTGTTAAGTGTATCAATCTCCAGGATATGTTATTTATCCTGTTTTAATTTTATGCTATATACCTGCATAGCTTAATATTCAGCTGAAAACTCAAGGGATCTCTAGGCTGAAGTCTGCAGTTCTTGTTCTCCATACCTCCTGCAGGCCACTCTAGTTACTCTGTTATTTCTCAATGCTTTATATTCCCCAGACTATGACTTTTGCATCCTTAAGCAAAGATCATCAAGACCACTATTTAGTTCTACTTCTCCATCTTTGTTTAGTGCTCCAGAAATGCCTCCAGGCCCATGGCTGCATTTATTTTCCTTATTTTGGGTGTCACAGTCCTAAACAGATTGTTATCCACTGTCTGGAAACAATTGTTTCATATATTTTATCCAGTTTTCTCGTTTCACAGCAGCAGAGGGAGTTTAGTATCAGTTAAATCTGTCAGGGCAAGTAGAGAATAGAACCCTCTTTGTGATTGACTTGTTATTTCTTCCCCAATCCCTAAACGTGTCTTTCTTTGTCTTTGAGATTCGGTAACTTCTTTCACAGTAGGTTCTCAGGCTGAATGTTCTATACTATTTTTTCCTGAGATACAGTGTTACATTTTAATCTGTATATCCAGGGCTTTCTTAGCCTTTATATATCTTGCTTCATTCTTCAGGAACACCAGTCCTGTGTGAATTGGAAGTCTTGTGTCTGGTCTTCAGGTATAGCTTTTAATATTTTAAACTCTCCTTTGCTTTTGCTTCTATTTCATTTAATTTATTCATTTATTTCCATGAAACTCTACTATATTTTTAATATTTTATGTATAATTATGTTGTTTCTAATATGATCTTATATCTGTACTCTTTAGATCTTTCTTGTCCACTTATTTTCTGGATTCTACTAGATTTTCATCTCCATCATCGTATAATCTAAGTATGAACCTCTGTATTCTTATTGAACTTCTTTTTTGTTGTTGTTATCCAACTTATGCCATTTGTAATTTTTTTTTGAGACTGCGAAGAAGTATTTGTCTAATCTGTCTTCTGATTCCTTGGATATTTTTTCCTGTGACATGTGTTATTCTTTGACCTTTCGCTTGTGTCTTATTTTCTTCTTTTAATTAAAAATAACATTTTTTCTATTTCTTTGGATAATTTAATGTTTATTTATTCAAGATTATTACTCACTTTTAATGGGTCAGCCATATTTCAGGGGTGGGGGCAGGATACTGATGTAGGGATGCCAAGATCTTTGATATGTGTTTATTTCCTACGCCAACTCCTCACCACAAATGTCTTTCCTTTTTCTCTAGTGGCATGTTTTCTCTAAGTTACTGGCACTCAAGAGATTGGTCTTTCACAGCAAATCCCTTAAGCTGTGGACTCTTTTGTGTGCTGTAGTGATTATTGTTTCTCTTCTGTCATTTACTCCATTTCCCCTCTGGCAGTCCCAACTGGATATAAGGTAAGATTGAAGATAAACATGTTATTATATCAGTGCGCTTTCTTCTTCAAGTCTATATTTCATGCCATTCTGCAGTGCCAATCTGATTTTTTGCAGAGATATTCTCTGTTTCTTAGTTGTCTGCCCAGCCTTCTAAATCTACTTATTCAAAAGGTGTGTCGAATAGAACACCAAGGATAGCGATAATTATTTTGGAGGAACTCTGAATCCTTCTCGAGATATAAAGAGGTATGTGCTTTATATCTGAATCTTCTCCCTTATTTTGCCTCATGTTTCATAGTGTTTTGGAGACATGTTTAAAATTTCTGAATTAAGGTTCTGTTCATTTCCTCATGGCTTTGAAGACATCCACACTCTCTCTATTTTCTTATTTTCTCTCTCTCTCTCCCTCCACCGCCCCTTCCTCTCCTTTGTTCGAAGAACCAAAAGTGTTTCCAAATCCTAGAAAAAGTTTTGTGTAGAATATCAGGCCCAGTAGGGATGTCTGCCTCTACATTCCTTCTTTCTGTAGCCATAATGTAAGTAACTGTGATGGAGAACCTGTGGCACGGTGGTGACTTTTGGAGAGAGAGAAAAAATGGTCCTGATTCCTGTAGCTCACCAATTTCCTTGGTGTGAATACTCCCACCACGGTCGATGTCAAGGTAAGAACATGCAGCCACTGAACAGGAATTGGGAAGAGACTGTGAAGAGTCACTTCTACATGCCTGTGCAAGCTATTGTATCAGCCTCTCTTACCAAGTTGCATGATATTTGGGGGCTTTTGGGATGTGTTTCTTTTGCTAATGAGTACCTTGGCAAAATGAAATATTAAGATAAATTTGAAACTTAAAAAAACTCTCCTTTATCCCTTCATATCCTTTTAACATATACCGGTTATAATATCTTAATATTTTGTATTAATAAACCAAGTCTTCTTATGTCTAGATTTTTGCATTAAGCACATAATATATAATTTAGTCTTCAGTAAACAATGTGTTTCTTTTTTTCCAATGCATTTTTACCTTTTATTACTTTATATATTCACTTGAATACTCTGCGGGACAGTGTGGACATTTTACAAAGAAAATGGCTGACTTGGACAATGTCATAAAACAAATGAAAAATCATAACTACTTTTTCTGCATCCCAGTCATGGTGGTAGTTGGTGTCAAAGACATTTTATGTAAAGAGTGATATAAAGGGTTTCTCAGAAAGTGTAGTTGACCCTCTTATGGTCTAAAATTCTTGGGCATTTTGAAAGGGATTAAATGGCAGATACCATTATGCATTATTGGACCTGATTGAGAAAGATTTAGATGACCAAGCTTATCGCTAACATATCTACCTTCCTATTAACCTGAGATTGATCCATGAAAATCAATTTGCTATTTTTCCCTTTCACAGTCATCGGCAACTTCACCCATTATGCATGTGACAATAGAGACATTCAGAGAGATTAAATAATTTGCTCAGGTACGTACAGATATTTTATAAGTTGCTGGGCCAGGTTAAAGTCCAGTTCCCTCTGAGCCCCAAACCCTTGTTTTCCTTCATTGTATTACACTTTATTTATTGTCTTTTGTTTCTTGAGTATGATTTTTTTTTTACTCTAGGAATTGGAAAGTGTCACTATCTGTCTTCGATCTTGAGAGTTGGTCAGATAGCAACCACGTGCAATTAGTTCAGAGATGTCTCCATTAGTCTCTTCCATTCTTTGTATTTGTAAAAGTTTTCAGCTACCTGCAATTGAAAAAGCATTTTACATTGAGAATAGACAAATTCATGAAAACACATGTAGCTTAGCAGTTATCAGGGACTGTGTGGAAGGGGGGAAATGGGGTTATTGCTTAATAATTACTGAATCCTATTTGGGGCGATGAAAAAATTTTGGAAATGAATAGTCGTGATGGTTGTATAACATTATGAATGTAATTAACGTCAATGAGTTGTGCACTTAAAATGGCTAAAATGGTAAATTTTGTTATGTGTATTTGACAACAATTTTTTTAAAAACTATTAAAGATAGATACAAGACCTCAAAAAGACAAAAATTCAGGTGGTCATCATGGCGCCTGCATTGGTAGTGAATAATCTTTGGCAATGCTCCAAATTACTTTTTCTTAGCCTAGAGTCTAAGGAAAAGTATTTTTTTTTTTTTACAAACATAGCTAATCCTGATAAAAAATGTCTATATTTGAATGAACTTTTTATAATTAAAGGGAACTTATATTAATTACACTGAGAATATTAACCATATGGTGGGGGCCTTTAGACTAATACTAATGTCTTCGATTTCTTCCAAAGCTAAATTATTACCAGAATTTTGGAGTTGGTAAGATGACCATAATGATTAGTCATAGCCTCAAACTTGCAAGTTACTCTGTAGTTCTTCCCTGAGATCTCATACTAGCCTTAGACTTTTTTACAATCCCCTATAGATGGTCCATCTTTTCTATTACATGTGGAATTTATGAGTTTGAACTCCTAATTCTCAAATTTAAACATTATTATCTCGAAGAAGACTTTCATGATTCCCACAATCCAGGTTTGGCACTTCCTGTTATTTTTTGACCCCAAAGTTCCCTGTAACTCTCCATTACGGTACCTGGCCAACATATTCATCATTACCGGTAATTATCTGTTTAATATCTACACTCCATAAAAGATAAGGATGGAAATCTGTCCACGATTGTATTCCTTTCGTTTTCATTTTTACTGGTCGTTATTATCTTCATTCAGAATGACATCTTGTGTTTTTTGTTGTTTTTTTTCTCTCAGGGCCATCTCAGACCTGACCTTCTGTTTTCACCTTGTCATTCCTGTTTCTGCTCAACAGTAAGTATGCAGAGAGAGTTCTTTCCTGACCATTTCACTTAGATCCCCATCCATTCACTACTCCTGCCCCCTCTATTTCCTTCAGTTCACTTATTGTGACTTTTATTTCTATATTCATCAGCTTGTGTGTTTTTTTTCTCTTACAGGTTATTGTAAACTCAGTGACAGGAGAAACCATATGTGTTTTATTAGCCATTGCATTTATAACACCTGGCCTAGGACCAAGCACACAGTTGATACTCAATAAACATGCGTTGTCTGCCTAACTGACTATCTGCTTAGGGTTCTTTTTAGAAGATGTGGACATAAATAATTATTAAAAGTGAATAACATCATATAGCAAATCTACATGGATAATGCCTATATGTTTTTTTCTTTTTCTGACCTAGCCAAATGGTGTTCTGTAGACAGGGTAATAAATAGTCCATATTTCAGCTTAAAGTGAACTACAGTACATGGTCAAAAAAATGATTCTCTAATGAGAATTTTTACTATGTACAGCTTCTTAAAGTGATGCTTTAAAAGGGTTGAAATATAGAGCTCAACACCTTTTGCATTTTCTAAAGGCTGTAATTATTGAAGCAATAAATGGATACTCTTCTACTAGTCAATGAATATTCTGGAGAAATGACTATGCATTAATTAATATTTTTGAATACATAATGATTTGCATGTTCAAAGCCAGTATGTTTTACTTGAAGTATTGATTTTCGATTATGTGTCTCTTGCAAAAGTTTTACTTCTGCCCTTGAGACTTTCTTGCTTAAAGCAGTCATCTAAAGCTCTAAGAACTAAAGCATATTTTACTTAGAGTTTTTACTGTAAAGGGCACCACAGCATACCCACTAAATGAAATCTCTGTGTCCATGGAGTAGACATTAGATTTTAGGAAGCGGTGACACAGCTGTGATGGACTAAGCTCCAAGCTTGTTTTTCTATAAGCCTTTATCATACAGCTTTAGTCTGATAAAATATTTGGTCTGAATACACTGAAAAACTTTTTAAAAGGACAAATGCTTTTAGAGATACATTTTTCTTTAAGAATTCCCTGAACACTCTAAGAACAATATACCATCTCAGAATCTTTAAAAGCTTAATGTCAATGGGATCAGGGTAATTCCCTCTCAGGTGCTGGCTGCCAGTGGAAGAGAACAGCCTGCCTTAAGATGATAAAATATTCCTAACATAGTGTTTGGAGCTTAAAGAGCACGCAGAGCCCATCTTCCCAAACTGGTCAACGTGTATAGAGGGGCAGGCACTTGCCTAGAGCTATACAGTGAGTGGCCTGCAGAGACAGTCCTTGTACCCAGTAAGCCTGGACCCCACTGTAGAATCTCCTCGCTATGTACTTACATAAAGGGAAAGTCGTCAGTAGAACTGTTCCATTTAGAAATGGTTATAAGGGATGTACGTCTGGGTAAAGCATCGAGAATTCAGTAGGATGCTTTTACCAGACAGAAACAGTAGCTTAAGCCTCAAAGTCATTTTAATATTGAATATTTTCCTTTTATTTTAATATCTGTATTTGATGGTCAAAATGACCAAAAATAATGATAAGAACAAGATACTCGTCTTAAATAAGTGTCATTATGAGTTTCAAAAGCTTTAAAAATTTTTTTCCACATGATAGATAATAGATTGCTTACATTTCTTGCTTGTAGGTTTACAGTGTTTTCGTATTCATTATCTGTATGAATTATCTTGACAGGCCTGCCTGCAACGTACATGATATTAATTTCCTTTTAGAGATGATGAACTTGAGATTCCATAACTTTGGGATTTATGTAAGTTACTCAGCTCGGTGATGACAAAGGTAGGATTCAAACCTTTGTCCTCAAACTTTAGGGTACATCAGAATCCCCTGCAGGTCCTGTTAAAGCAGTCTTCCAGGTTAGAGTTTCTGATTCAGCAGATCGAGGTGGAGGCCTAATAATTTGTGTTTCTATCAAGTTCTCAATTGATCCTGATATTGCTGGTCCAGAGACCCACACAGTGGTGTAGTCAGTCCTAGATCCAGTCTATCCGTCCTCTCATGCAGTCTCTCCTGTAGAATGGGGACGCTTCAAAAAGCAAGTGTTTTACCTAATGCCTTTTCTTATATTTATTAGTAAGTCCTCTTTATATGTGGCAAGTTGTTAAAGCAGTATATCATCTTTTTGGTTTGCACACATCAATGATGTTTTTAAATAGAAAAAACGTCAACATATATGTATTGAGTCCACTGAAAGAGGTGTATGCTATTTTATATTAAAGTAAGCCTCATCAATGATTTTTAAATACATTCCATTTTATGGTTGTTTCTATCTTGTCTGCTAATATTCCACTTATAATTCTGAAGATGGTCAAGTAAGGCGAATATTATTATTTTCTGAATTTGCTCCCAAATGTTCTACACACTAAATAGGATGAAAACCTAAAGTAGATTGCTCCTGAAAACGATAGTGTTTCTGTGGGTGATTAATTGCCACCTGGAAACTTTACCTATGTCCTAAATTAAAAGCCTTGTGCTTGATGGGTTTATGAAATCATTAGACATTGAATTTAAGATAAAAGTTCATAAGGTCTTATTTTTATTACGGACTGCAAGATGAATTCTAAAAGATAACTTCTCAGCAGTTTTGTAACCGTCAGGTAATGTTTTATTGGTATCTTTACCTTTCTCATTTTTTATTTTAAAGACATTTGCATGCTCAACAGTCTGGACTGATCTCAGGTTGCCAGATAAAATACAGGACACCCATTTAGAGTTTAATTTTGGAGAAACAAAGCATAGGTATGTTTTTAGTGTAAGTATGTCTCAAATATTGCCTGGAATATACTTACACTAAAAATATTGTTCATTTGAAATTCAAATTTAATTGAGAGTCCTTTTATTTTTTCGTTTTTATTCTTTTCATCTCTTTTCTTTTTCCTGCTAAATCTGACAACCCTAGACTGATCACAGAGGTAGAGCATCACTTACATGTAGTTTTGTTTTGACTACCGGGTAAAACTATAGGGAACATGAACAAGCACCCCCATTTCATCTTAGTTACATGAAAAGTAAAATTGAGAAATTTAGAGTAAGTTCATATTGTGTTAATACCACATACTCATGCCTAATTTTGTTATCCACCATATAGGTATCTTATATATGATACATATTTTTTTGTCATATTGTTAAGATAGTATATTTAGCCATGTGTTGAACTCACTGGGTCTTCAATGCATTAAGATCTTCAAATATGGTCACGCATTAAACAAACACTTTCTAAGCACTCAGGATGAGTCAGAATTCCCTGCGTTCAGTCAAATGTGAGTTTAAATAGATTAACAAATAATTGTCTTCTCTCCTCTTCCGATGAATTAAATGCCAGGAAGAGGGCATGAAAAGGCACTAAAGCCAAAGCAGTGATTCTCCTCCTTGACTTCACATTAGAATCACGTGGGACATTTAAATTGTATGTCTGGGTCTCATTCTCAGATATTTGTATTTAATTGGTCTGAAGACTTTCCTGGGCATTGGGGGGTGGGGGCAAAAGCTCCTTCAGATCCTTCTAATTTGTAGCCAAGCTTTCCTAAATTAGTGGTTCTCAAACTTGTTTGTCCATTTCATGCATCTTTAAGAAATAACTAAATGACCAGACCATACCTCAACACAATGGAATTTTTAAAAAGGAGGGAGGTCGAGACTCAGTTGTAGCGTTTTTAAAGCTCCCTGAATTTCTTCTGATTTGCAGCCAAGTTGGAGAATCACTGCCGCACAGGATTTGTGTACACATCTCTGTCCAGGCATGAACTAGAGTTTAAGTAGTTGCCTTATTATTTTTAGAACTTAAGAGAAATTAAAGAAAAGGCAGAGCTGTAGGAGGGAACGGCAATACTGGTTCTTCCAAGGGGTGAAGTATCTGCTATATGATCATCATATGAAAAATAGATAATAAGAAAGGTAATGACAGCATGTCAAATGTGTACTTGATTCTAGCCTGTGGCATGGTCAGCCAATTTCAAATCCACATGGCTTCGGCATTCCATGTCGGTATATGTATTTTTCTACACCAGGATAACTAAAAATTTCAAACTGAACAAGCAATGACAAAAGAGTTTTAGAAGCACAAATGTGAAAACCTGCTGCTATGCTGAGTACTAGAATCCTGCCGTTAGGTGTTTTCCCTTCTGCATGCATGGCTGAACTTGCCATATGAGCAAGTCAGGTGCGCTTAATGAGCCATGGAAAATTGTGGATGCCCTCAAGTGGGTCCCTGGAATCTTTTAAGATGCATCAGTTGAAATGGATGGATTTGTTTAACCTTAAGACATTATGTCAAGTTCCATCAGTTCCTTCATTCAATTAGCTCTCATTTATACATATTAATACCCATTGGTTTCTTAATTCAATTTTACCTATAGGACCAGAAACCTTCCCTTTTTTCTCTTCCTTCTGGTGGTGGCACTGGGTAGGGTGTCAGGGATTGGGGTGGGAATGTGAGTTGAATGGAAAGAGCCCTAGATAAGTATTCAAAAAAGGCATTTAGTTCTTGCTCTGCCTAGTATCGTGCAATTCTCTTAATTTTTAGATCCTTAGCTTCTTTATTATTCTTTTGAGTATAGTATAACACCTGGCTTAAGTTCTCAGAGTTGCTGTGAGAATCTAATTAGTTTAGTATGCCATCTTCTGTGAGGTAGCTGAAAATGAAGGACTGATCGCAGCAGTAGGAGCAAATGGAGAATTCCTGGAATTAGACATTCCCACGGGAGTGGTGTGAGTGCTCCCGGAGTCCACCTACAGAAAAGCACATTTTTTTCAGTGAGGTAAAGAGGTCATTCACTTGCAGGAGTTAGGGGCCAAGGGTTGTAGAAGTGACTGGAAGTTTGAGAAAATGGAATCATTAGATCATCTTTCCCTGATTTCTAGGAATGTAAGCTTTTTGGGTAGGGCTATGAGATAAAATACAAGATATTGTCGATTGGGACCCAGATTGGTAGGTGGCAGGTTTAAGGAGCAAGGGAATTTACAAACGAGGCTTGTCTTGCCCCCACCACCCCAAGGACAGGGGAGAGGGTAAGAAGCCTCCAGCTTCCTCCAGCTCAAGGGCCAACCGGCAGTCACAACCTCTCATAAAGTTAATTCGAATTTGATATAAACCAAATAAAAAGTTTTAGTATGCATAAATCCCAAATATTATATGGGGAATACTTCAAATCACTTGTTTAGCTGAAATTCAAATTTGTCCTGTATTTTTAGTTGCTAAATCCAGCAACCCTAATTTGAGGGATCTTGGGATTGTCAGCTTTGCTTCTTCATTCAGTGATTGTGGAGGAGAATGTTTCAGGTATCAGTTCCTTGCTATCTGCCTCAAGATATTTTTGATCGACAGATGATACGTACTTTCATATTGATAGCACTTTGTAGTTTAGAAAGTGGGTTCATATATTATGCATGATCTTTACAAGGAGCTTGTAAGTTAAGCATTTTCATCCCCATTTTACAGATGAGAAAACTGAAGATCAGTAATCAGGATGCTTTTCCCAGTCTATATGGCTAGTTAATGGAATATTAGGTAATTAGACACTGGCTTTGATTCCACATGCAATGTTATTTCAACTGGGCCCAAACTGTTTCTTGAACCGATTAGATCTCATTCAGCATTTTATGTTTTACCAGAAGCAGACTTTCTTTTGTTTTCCATTATCTAAAACTAGTCCCAGCAGGCATTTCTTCTAATCCAGTTGTTTTGTTTATATGATTCCATGTGAGATATAATATTAATAAGATTGCTATGAGTAAGGTATACAGCACATTGAATGTGTCATTGTGGGTTTTTTGACCAAACAAATTGCACACAAGTAGTGTTAAAAGAGTTTGCGTTTTCTACCCAGTTGGAAACTCAGCAATGTATTTGTTCCACAGTTTTAAATAGTTAGCTTTTTACAAACAGTGTTACAAATTGACTCGAAGTAACATATTTTGTACAATATGTTCTCCTAAAATCTTCTCTAGATTGATATGAAGGTCATTGCATGGCAAATTGTAACTAGATTTCTCTGGTACAGCATATTTCCAAAAGAACAATAACAGAAAGTGTTTAATGGCAGTAACACACATGTTGTGACATTATAGAGCAGCGTTCTTCAGAGTGTGGTCTCTGGACTAGCAGCACCAGCATTCCCTGGAACTTGATATCGAGATACCAATTCCTAGATCTCCACCTAGACCTACAGAACCAGAAACTCTGGGGGTGTGGCCCAGCATCTGTGTCTAACAAGTCCTTCAAGACACTCTGATGCATGATCAAGTTTGAGAACCATCGCTAGCCTAGCATTCTTCTGTTCTCTCCTAAGGGTGAAGAGTGGATGCCGATTTGGAAAAGCTACGTTTACACGCATTTCTCTTCCAACAGTGCCATGGACAGCATTTGGTAAGTCTCCTCCTTCGTTACAGTTCCTAGAATTCTTACCTATTAGAACTCGCTCAACAAAGGGGGTGGACGCTGCCAGAATAACAGATCGTTATGAAACTGAGTGAACAGAATTAATTGTTAAATGCAACTATAAATGTTCATCCTTTTTGAGTGGGGAAACTTACGTTGACTAAACTCTTGTTATGTGCCAGACACTATATTCAGCATCTTGTACACATGTCTGATTTATTTCTCATAACCATTCTGCCTTACCAGTGTTATGATGATTTGATAGATGACAAAACTGCTCTGAAATATTAAATGCCTTGCTCAAATTTACACTGCCGGTCAGGGACCTATGTTTGCTTTATAATCTAAAGTTAGATATAGTTTATCTCCTTTATGAGTGACCCTGCCTTCCCCACGCTATAATAGATATTTCCTATTGCCACCTACTCTGAATTCATTCTCATCATTCTATAGTGCAGTGTTCTATTAACTTGACAGCTGTCTTGAAACCAGAGGGTGAATATAAAAAGACGAATCCAAAGGATTGTACTGAAGCATTTCACTTTCTCACTCCTGGCCATCGGAGGCGAAATTTTTAGGAATTCCTTGTAGTAAATAAACATAATAATATTGCAGTTTTTCAGTTCCAGACGCGAATGCACCAGTAACTTATAAGAGGAAATTTGGTATATATCAGAGGTGGTATTAGAATTAGTAGGAAAAGGGTGGACTATTTAACCTGTGGTGCTTCGACTATTAGTTACCAGGTAACTGAAAAACAGAAAGTCTAATATTAGATCTTGACTTCACACCATATACAAAAATAAATTTCAAATGGATTAGAGACTTAAATGTGAGCCAAACAACTTTAAACATGTTTAAAATACAAGGAAATATTTTCATGATCTTGTGGGTAAAGAGGATTTCTTTTAAAGTACTCATTTTTAAAACATTTATTTAAAATGAAAATGGGAATATCAAAATTTAAAACATTCATGTGTCAAAAAAACATCTCATGAAAAAGTTAAAAGACAAAGGACAGATTAGGAGAAGATATTTCCAACATACACAATGGATG
Organism: Pteropus medius; assembly: GCF_902729225.1. Lineage (NCBI taxonomy): Eukaryota > Metazoa > Chordata > Mammalia > Chiroptera > Pteropodidae > Pteropus > Pteropus medius. Next base: position 1,574,843 of record NW_024344372.1, read on the forward strand.
AATAATTAGAATCCAAAAATATCTGAAGACATTCTACAAGTAAATAGAGTATTATTATAGGCAATAATAAAAATAGGTAATTCACAGTAGAGAAAATTGAATGAAAAAATGCTATGCCTCTGTAGTAATCAGGGGAATAAAAATAAAAATATCAGTGAAACACCATTCCATACTCTTCAGACTGGCAAAAACTATAAAATCTGGCAATTACAAGTATGTACTTGTGAGTGTGTATATTAGGCCAACTATTTTGTAGAGGGCAATTCAGAAATAGCTAGAAAATCTAAATATGTGCATACACTATAACGTAGTAATTCCACTTGTAGATATAATTCCCAGGGAAACTCTCCTATTTGAGTACAAAGAGGCGCATGCATCTTTAAGTTAGCAGAGCGCAGTGTATGATAGATGAAGACTGGAAATAAATGTCCACCAGTAGAAACATAGACAAAGGAAATTCGGTATATTCATGGAGTATAATGTTTTATGGCTGTTAAAAATAATCAACTAGATTTCTCTGCATCAGCATGATAGATTTCCAAAATCTAATGTGGAGGGAAATAAATAATTTGTAGGAAGGTACACATAGTATGAACATCGTTTATGTAATTTAAAATCACATAACAATAATATGTCGTATTTATGGAGGTAAATATATATTAATAGTATATGAATTGGAAGGACAGAACAAAATTCATGGTTTCTTCTGGGGAGGGGCTAAGATAGGAAAATGAGATTGAGGAGGAAATTCTAGAGACAAAAATGATCAGAGAAATTTACCTGCTTGTATTTTAAAAATATGACATGCGTATAGCAAAATAGTAATATCTGTCACATTTTAGGCAATGGGTAAATAGATGATTGCTGTAATGGTCTCTGTACTTATTGCATTGTTAGTCTTTTTTTTTCCAAATTGAAAAAAATAACCCTGGAGCTCAGAGGTGTATGTGACTTGCATAAGACAGCCAAGGTAAAGATATGACTGCGTAATAGTAAATTCACATGCAGCGGAAGGCTAATTACATTGACAGAAGAGTGAAGTGTTGCAAATGGGTCCAGAGAAATGTTGAAGTCTCTTTGTAAAACATTATTGATTGATCCTTACAGTGTCAGGAAGGATTTCCTTAGAGGCAGTTATTTTCACTAATGTTGTTTGTTTGTTTTGGGGTTTCCCCCTGCCCCCCACGTCTCCGCGTTCCAAAATCCATGTCAGAGCACTGTCCCATTTGTATCTGTAGGTTGATCGCTATCTTACAAAGCAGACACTGGGACATACTTTTGCCATCTTCCCAGTATTACCACATGACAACCCGTGCTCAAAAAAGATGTGATGAAGTTAATTATTTTTAGAATTGATTATTGTCATTCACTGCACCCTGCTCCTCTGCGTATCTGGTGCTGTGAGATTCCAGATGATCTAGGATCCTTCTCCTTGAGTTTTTAAGGAGGGCTTCTTATGAGAGATTTAGACAGATTTAAATGAACTGTGTTAAACCTAAACATAATGCTTAGTATTCATTAAAGACTACAGTTTGGGAAATATCAACTCATTAATATAATTCGAGACGTCTCAGAAGGAAAGCCTGGATGATTTAGCGCTGAATGTTAGTAAAAAACAACACTAGATTGTATGTAAGGTGACTTGAGTGTTAACGCTAGGCCTGCCTCTAACTACCCGTAAGGCTTTGAAACAGTTATTTCCCCAGTCTGGGCGTCAGAGTCTCTGTCTGTATATTGACAGGGATGAGCTAATGAGAGATCACAAGAAGACATAAAGAAAGAGTATTTTAGCCTGTAGATACCTTTTATTTGCTGTAGATATCAGCAACATTTGTCATATGTGATCACTTCCTCCACCTGGAAATACTTTCTTTCCTTTAACTTCTAAAGTACCACATTCTTAGTTTTCCCTTGTTTCACTGGCCTCTCCTTCTTAGTCTCCTTTGTTTGGAGTGACACAAGACCAGTCCTCGGATCTCTTATCTATTTACGTGCAATGAATTCCACTCACCCCCTTATGTCATCTGGTGTCATAGTTTTAAAACTGTATATTGACAGCGCCACATATATGTGTCTTCAGCCTTGACAGTTTTCCTGAATCCCGGACCCAGTTCCTACTTGATATTGCCACTTTTATGTGTAACGTGTTGCTTAAAACTAACATGCTTAAATCTGAGCTCTGAACCCTTGTCTCTCCTGCACTTCATTCTGCTCTTCAGTCCGTCTCCTCCATGCCCATTAAAGGCCACTCCATCCTTCCGATGCTTAGGGCAAATAAAAACCTTGGAGGCATCACCGATCCTCTCTTCCTCTCACACGCCACACCTAACGATGAGCAGATCTTGTTGGCTCTAACTTAAAAATGTACCCACAATGTGTACCAATCACTGCAAAGCCCTCTGTTGAAGAGTAGTCCCTGGGAGCAGAATTCCAATTCAGTAAAAGAGGGACATTAGGAGCAAAAGGAAGAGATCGTTGATATAGCGGTAGGGAAAGAGAGCCGGGAGTTTATGGAAAATATATGATCATTGAGTATGAACACTTTGCAAAATTCAAAGAAAGGGAACTTCATAGCCGTGAGTTTAGGGAAATGAATTTCACAAAAATGATCAGAAAATTATCATGGGAGGATACTATACCAATGTATAATATCACTGTAGGCAATGAAAGCATTTCTAGAAAGACACATCCTCAAAACAAATAAAATATGTTATCTAATATTTCAAAACAAGTTAAAACGAATTAACAAGTAGAAAGACAAACAGAAGATATAAAAGACAAATGTAAATTCCAATTAGATAAACTTGGGATGATGTGATTATGGCCAGAAAAGAATTATAAATAAAAATCATTTCAGAAATAAAGATTAAATTAGAGGGATTACAAGACCAAATAAACACAACAGATGATGCTTCTTAATTAAGGGAAGTAAAATGTGAAAGGGATGAACTTAAAAAATAAGTTAATGAAAAAGATGAAAAGCATTTAAGAGAAAGTTCAGCTGGTTTGTTTTGAGAGTTCATAGCACTCAGCCTGCTCTTTTCATACCTTGCAGCACGCTCCTTGCATCCAGCCACAAAATGGATTGTGCCAAAATCCCTTCTAGTTTTAGCTGCTGTTCTCGAATAGGCCCTGAATATTTTCCAAGAAATTTTAGGATTTGCCTATTCTTACATATTCTTAGCTTTTCTTAGCAAGGGAGCCCCTCACTTTCTTGTTTCCTCTGGGCTCGATATAAAACTCTTGCCTCCTGTTTCTTTTCTTTAGTTTTTTTAAAATTAGCTTTATCATTGTCTTGTCGCATAAAACACTGCTATTGGCAATATTCATGTAATAGAATCGCCAATGGAAATATTAAAACCATTAAAAAGAATAAAATCTAAAAAATAAAATCTAATAAAACTTTTATGAGATAAAAATACCTTAGTACTGTACTAGTAAAGTCATACCACAGACCTGTGAAAAGTAACCAGAACAACAAACATAAAGGTATCTCCAATAACACTGTCGAACTTGAAAGGAGAAAAATACAAATAATCTCTAGACATCTAGGCAAAAATATCATTTCCCTTGAGAGAGAAGGAGACTCAGATTCTCATCAGACTTTTCAAGCCAAATCTATCTTGAAAAAAATTGAGGACCAAGGAAAACATCAAAAATCATAGATGCTGAATTGGGACATACTCGGGTTTCAAGTGACTTATTTCGCTTAGCATGATAATCTCAAGATCCATCCATGTTGTCGCAAATGGCAGTATTTCATCTCTTATGGCTGAGTCCATTATATATATGTGCCACAGCTTCTCCATCCCATCATCTATCAAAAGAGGCTTTGTCATTTCCATGTCTTGGCCACTGTGAATAATGCTGCTATGAACATCAGGGTGCGTATATCTTTACAGATAAATGTTTACAAATTTTGGGGGTAGATACTCAGAAAAGGGATTGCTAGATCATATGGTAATTCCAGTCTTAGTTTTTTGAGGAATCTCCGTATTGTTTTCCATAGTGGCTGGACCAATTTGCAGTCCCACCATCAGTGTATGACGGTTCTTTTTTCTCCGCATCCTCGCCAACATTTCTTATTACTTGTCCTGTTGATTATAGCTATTCTAACAGATGTGAGATGGTATCTCACTGTGGTTTTGATTTGCATTTCCCTAGTAGCTAGTGAAGTTGAGCATGTTTTCATATGTCCGTTGGCCATCTGTATGTCTTCTTGGGAGAAGTATCTGTTCAGGTCCTCTGCCCATTTAATTGGATTGTTTGTTTTTTATTGTTGAGTTGTATGAGTTGTTGAATCGTATGAGTCCTTTGTGTATTTAGGATATTAGCCCCTTATCGGAGGCATTGTTTGCAAATATATTCTCCCTCTCAGTTGTATTTATTTATTAACTAACTGGATTGAGTATCTTTCTTTGTTTTTATTTGCCATCCACAATCTTCTATGGTGAAGTGTCAGTTGAAACTTTTCCCCATTGTATTGCGTTCTTTATTTCTTATTGTGGGACTTTCAGAGTTTATTATATACTCTGATTAAAATTCTCTTGACAGAAGTGTGATTTGCATAAATTTCTCTCACTCTGTTTTATAGATCTAATTTTCTTAAACATACATTTTTAGATTGTGCTTTCAATGTGATACCTCAGAGCTTTTCATCTTAGATATCTGAATGTTAGTAGATTTTCGTTCAGCATTTTGAATATCTTATCCTAGTGTCTTCTGACCACCATTTTTTCTGATGAAAACTCAGAAAATAAAATCCCTTTTTCTCAATGTGTATATATCTATTTCTTTCTTCCTCTCCTCCCCGCCCCCCACTAAAGCCTACCACCCAGCACCAAAAGGATTGAATATAATGTCCACCAGTCTGATTTCCATACTGTTATGTTGTCCCATTCTATGTGGATAACTTAATTCCTTTTGTAGAACTTATTCTCTATCCAAACAAACCAACCAATTAACCTGTTGTCTTCTATTAGATCCCCTCCCTATTTTTAAGGCTTCTCCTTAACCTTCTGAAGTACAGAATACTCCGTGTCTCATGCAGGGAGGTCTTTCTACATGTGCCTACAACCTGTTCATTCTTTTGAAAGAATGCTGGAATCCCATGTAAGTCACCAGTTTATTTGGGTCTATGCATCATACTGATAAATCGGTACACTGATATTATTTTTTTGTTGTCACTTAAAAAAAATATTTGTGTCTAGTTTTGCTCTTTACTTCTCGTGTCCCTACCTAATGCAGTGAAGAGAGAGAAAAAGAGAAAAGGGTGGAAAGGGAAAGAGAAGGACATGGAGAATCAATAGATCAAAAGTCTACTTCCTTTTATTACTGAGCAGGGTACCAGTCACAGGTAATAGATATCTGGTTTTTTTTTTCAAGTTGTTTCTAGCAATTATGAATAGAGCTACTCTGTATTTGCATAAGATGTGCATGTGCACACAGGATTCATTTAACTTGTTTATATATCTAGGAGTGTCAACAGCAGTTTCCAATTCTGCAAGTGACGAGCTTAGAAGTCGCCACATCATCCTTACAAGTAAAAAACTGAACAGACTGAAAAATCAAGAACTCTTCTTGGATTCGTAAAAGCAGGAGAGGACACATAGCGGATGATTTCGCCCAAGATTGGAGAGACAAACAAGCAAACACGGAGAGTCTCAGCTTCCGAAATCAAGACTCGGGAGGAGAAAGCTTGTGGGAACCAGAGCCAAGGTAGGAAAACCTGAACTGTATTTAATGAGTAGGGCAACTCTAAGAGTGAGAAACTCCAGGGAGACCTAGTCATAGGGGGGCCCACAGTTCTGTAAGATTTACTTCCAGGCGACTGACAAGATTCCTATGGTAAATAGCAGACGAGTATCTTTTTGGCCTTCCAGCAGGAGAAAAGGGAAACACCAGCTCTGAAGTAAGCCAGAACATTCTGCCCTTCTTGATGAGGCCTGCCCTTCTTTGTGAGGCCTGCCCTTCTTGATGAGGCCTGCCCTCAGGAGACACGCAGAGCCTAACCTGCTGAGGGATCATCAGAGCCTACCTGATCTGGGGAAGGGAAACACCCAGCTTCACTTGGCTCCAAGCCTGCCATGCAGAGAACAGAAATACCTAACTGCAGCCTACTCTAGCCATCCCGTCCTTCCAAGAGGGGAGGGAAATATTTAGGAAAACTTGGGAAGTTCCTGGTCCAGGGGCATAGGCTTACTAAAAGCAGGGGACCTCAGGGTTAAATCAAAATAATTTGAACTGCTTTCAGTAAGTCATTTAAAAAAAAAAATCAAGTCAGCTGTGTTGATATTAGGCGAGCTCTTTTTAGGTGTCTGTCTGCCTGGAACCGTCTCGTAGACGAAGGGACCTGTGCTTAGCTCGGTTCTGTCATAGAGCTACCAGTCTCATCTGTTTTCTTTATCCCCGAAATCTGCATTGCTTTCTGGAGTGCTATTAGGCCTGACTTTCCCCACACTCTGCTACAAATAAAGTATTTTTAAAGAGCTTTAATGCCCTCTGGTATTCAGACCAGCCTCTCGCACTGGGCAGAACCCTCCGATTCGCTGTTCTGGAGCTCAGGGTAGGGACATTGGCCTGCCTCTCTCACAGCGGCACTCCTGCCATGTGTCCAGGGTGCTCATTGGCAGTAGTAGGTTTTGGTCTTGTCAGCCTGCCTGTCGTGATGTTGAAGCTCTGCTCGACAGTCTTTCTCGGGCAGGGGTGAGCAGAGGTGCGAGACTCTTAGCCAGTCACAAACGCGGAGTGTCTCCCCGCTGACATAGTGGCCAGTCAGCATACACACGGGTCCTAGGCCTCGGCAGCACAAAGCTAGGAGTGGGGCAGATGAGCAACGCTGGCGACTGGCTCTTTTCATTAAGATTCCGTAACCTTTGACCAGGAGCTCCAGGAACCTGACCCCATATAATAGACCACATTCACCTTAGCCCTTCGATCCCCAGCCTCTGGCATCTACTTACCACATTTTTTGTCCATATATTTTGGTGTCCCATACTAATCCGTCCAGGTAAACGACAGCACCTAGTTACATGTCTCTCAAGGAAAATACAAAAACATCTTGCTCGAGGGAAAGGCTCAGAAATCACGCAAACTAAAGCAATATAAGGACATCTATAGGTGCGCGTAACGTTTTCTGTCTTTCAAATTATTCCTGGTTAGTCAAAAGGGCTTTTTTTTTTTTTTAACTCAATCTCAGAAGAAAGAGGGATTTCTATTCCTTTCATCACAGCAACACTGATTAGTCTCCAGTTCTTTGCTTCTAGAATCCTTTGTATTTTCCCTGTTTATTCTGTGGTTCAAGAGTTATGTACTTCAGTAGAAATATTCAAATGTTTGGGTGACAAGCACAGGTTGGTGATATGGAGTATATCATATGAACTGT
>NW_024344372.1:1582518-1595038 GCF_902729225.1 Pteropus medius
GTCCTCGGACATTCTTTGTGCGTTACCCTACTCCAAAGAGGGCAATCATGTGTCATAAAGTGTGATTGACAGCTTTGTGAGTGGAGTAACACATGACATACGCAACGTGCGCGGCGCCCCCGTGCGCGGGTGGCTGGGGAGTGTTCGGCCCTCCAGAGGGCCGCTTGCTCGGGGGACACGCGGTTCCCCTGATGCCGACCCCTGCGTGGGGCCAGCTCAGGGGACTCTAGATGAATTCTCAGAGGCAATTCCTAGGAATTAACCATCCCAGACCTCTTCTCTGAATTCACGATCTATATTTAGATGTTTATTACACATTTTAATTATCTAGATAACTCACAGATACCTCAACCTAAACGTGTGTAAAATTGAATCGAATTAATCTCTCTACCAAACATCAATTTCTGAAAATGTGATCACTCTCCATCTAGCTACATAAGTCTGAAACCCAAACGGAGTCCTTGATCCATGCTTTTCCCCCATCCCCAGGCCTTGCACCTCACAATGGCCTACTTTGCCTCCAAAAAAAAGCTAGAATCTGACCACCCCATAGAACTGCCACCTCCCTGTTTGAAGCCACCATCATTTCCGACCTGCATATTTCTAGTAGCCTCCTACCTGCTCTTTGTTTATCCATGCTTAACCCCTCTTTACAAGGTAGTCTCACAGGATATACACAATTTCTTTTATTACGTTTCGTAAAGAAAATCCACAAGGCATCCATTGCCCTATAATTCTCTGCATCCCTTAGAACTTCGTTGCGTGTTCAGATTCTTCTTTGGCTTTCCTTCCTCTTTGTGTCTAGCCTTAGCTTCATTAAATGCTTCTTCCGACTTCCGCACCTTTACGGATGATCTTTACTCTACCTGGAATCTTATATTCACCCTTATTCCACCCAAGTTTCCTTAGCTACTCATTCTTTAGTTCTCGGTTAAGTGCCACTTTTAAAGGAAAGCCTTGTTTGACATCTCAGACTAGATAAGCTACCTCTATTTTGCACTCCCATAAAACCTTCAATTTAATTTTCAATATCATCTTCACAATCGAAATAAATTCTTTGTATAATTATTTGTTTGGGTGTAGAGCTTGATAAGTGGTCATTAAGAAATTATAGTTATCATCATCATTATACTCCATCGTGAATCGTTGTGGTTGAGGGTCAAAGGAAGTGAAGACTTGTTAGCTAATCATAGTTCTTGATTTGAGGGGAGAGAGGAAAATATGGGTAAGGGGCCTCTAGGCATATTAGAGCAAAAATTTTTTTTTCTAAGCACAGCCTTGTTCAAGGCATGCTGTTTGTCATTAACTCTTATGTCTATGGATATATATTAAACATATTTGATAGGTAAACTAGAAGCAGTTCAGGTCAAGCTCATTATCATCAAAAGGAAAATATCAGGTTTCTGCTCTGCAGACCCTGCAGTATGATTCTTAAAAAGAGCAGTGATGAAAATAATTACATCAGCCTTTCAAGAGGGCCTATATGCTAATGTGGACCTCTGTACACTCCAAGAATGATTACCTTCCAACTTGGCTTCATCTTTGATTAGACAGCCTTAAAAGCCAGTCCTATAAAATGGATCAGATGAGTTTACAGTCATGTGCAGTAAACACAGAGAGTGTATTTCCTCTTTGTAGATTTGTTCCAAAGCCTACCAAACTGTCATGGGACTGTAGAGCAAAACATGCTCAGACAAGCCCCGCTCATGTCCGTAACAGTGCAGGAAAACTCTCCAGCTGTGAACCAGGAAGCTGAGAGCAAAGCCCGCCAATCCATGTGCACTGTGACAATAAGGGGCTTGCGGGAACTCTGATGTCCTTGTCTTTTGTTTCCTTTTGCTGCTTGTCCATTAACAAGTCCTTTCTCATCCATGAGAAATTTCACTTCTGTTCTTGAAAACATTCACAGCTTAAAAGTGAATTTAATTCTCGGTAAATGTAATGTAAACCAAAAATTATTTTCTAAAAAATCAAATTAAAAACACAAACAAAAATGCCTATTGTTGATTACAGAGATCAGCCATCGTTTTGGGTAAGTTGCTGTACCCTTCCCTCTTCTATATGATCTGCCCCTGCCACGCTCTTGCACTTACTGTGTCTGATGGAATGAATTTTGTGAAATTTTATATCACTCGTGTGCACACGTCTGGAGCGAGAACACCACTTATGCCATTCCCAGGCTTTAAGCCTGAAGAACCCCCGAAGTGTTTTTTAATGAATTTTTTATTGAGATAATTGTAGATTCACATGCAGTTGTAAGAAGAAATAAGACACAGGGATCCCTGTACACTTTGCTCAGTTTTCCCTAGTAACATTTTGTGAAAACTTTAGGACCATAAAGCAATGAAAAAACTGATATTGATACAATCTGTAGATCTTACTCCGATTTTCTGTTTCACCTATACTCCTCTGTGGGTGTGTGTGTGCGTGGGTGTGAAGTTCTCTACACTTTCATCATTAGCTGTGTAGCTTCGTGTATCCACCACCACAATGAAAACACTGAATAGTTCCAACCACATAAGCATCCTTCTTGTTGCCCTTTATAATCACACCCACCACCCTCTCCAGTCCCATCCCTAAACCTAGTCCCTACTTCCATCCACTAATCTGTCTTCTAATTCATACTTCCATCCACTAATCTGTCTTCTATCATTTAGCGTGTATCCTTTTGGGATTGTTAACTCCTTTATGTGCGTGGATAGTTCAGTTCTTCCTACTGCTGAGTAATATTCCATGGCTTGGATGTATCACAGTTTGTTTAACTACTCATTTGTCGAAGGACATCAATAATGTTTACAGGTTTGGCTATTACAAGTCAAGTTGCTACTTTTTTGTGTGTGAACAGGGTTTCATTTATCTGGTATAAATGCCCAAGAGTGCAATTGTTGGGTTATATTGGACTACAAGTTAGTTTTAAAAGAAACTGCCAAACTGCTTTCTAGAGTGGGTGCACTATTTTATATTCCTATGAGCAATGTGTGAATGAGCCAGGTTTCTCCCCATCTTTACTCGCATTTGGTATTGGCACTATTTTTTTAAGTCATTCTAATTAGCGTGTTGTGATATCTCATTGTTATTTTAATTTTCGATTCTTTGACAGCTAATAGTATTGAATATCTTTTCATGTGCTTGTCATCTTTATATACTCTTTGGTGAAATGTCTTTGTACATTTGTCACATTTTCTAATATTTTTTTCTGTTGAATTTTGAAAATATTTAAAATATATTCTATATGTGAGTACTTCGTTGAATATGTAGTTTACAAATATTTTCTCCCAGTTATAACTTGTATTTTAATCCTCTTCAAATGAGCTTTTAGAGCAAAATTTGATTTACAATCCTTTTGATAGAAACAATTTTGATGAGGTAAATTTTATTGAGTTTCTTTTTATAGATTGTGCTTTTGATGTCAAGCCTAAGAAATTTTTGCTATACTCTAAATCCCAAAGATTTTTCTCCTGTGTTATTGTTTTCATAGTTCTATATTTGACATGTTTTAAATTTTTATTTACTTACAGTTGATATTCAATATTATATTAGTTTCGGGTGTGTAGGATAAAGGATAGACATTTACACAATATACAAAGTGATTCCCCCAATAAGTCTAGTACCTACCTGATACCATACATAGTTATTATAATATTATTGACTATCTTCCCTATGATATACTTTACATTCTGTGACTGTTCTGTCACTATGAATTTGTACTTCCTAATCCCTTTACTTTTTTCACCCAGCCCTTCAACTACCCTCTCATCTGGCAACAATCAGTTTGTTTCTGTATCTACGTGTCTGTTTCTGTTTTATTTGTTCGATTATTTTGATTTTTAGATTTTACAAATAAGTGAAATAATATGGCATTTGTCTTTCTCTGTCTGACTTATTTCACTTAGCGTAAAACCCTGTAGGTCCACCCGTGTTGTTGCGAATGGTAAGATTTCATTCTTTTTTATGGCTGAGTAATATTCCATTATGTATATCTTCTTTATCCAGTCATGTTTTGATGGACACTTAGGTTGCTTCCATATCTTGGCTACTGTAAATAATGCTGCAGTGAATATAGGGATGCATATATCTTTTTCGAACCCAGTGTTTTAGATTTCAGAAGTGGGGTTTCTGGGTCATAAAGTAGTACTATTTTAATTTTTTTCAGGAACCTCCAAACTCTTTTCCCTAGTGGCTGCACTAATTTACAATCCCACCAACAGTACATGAGGGTTCCCTTTTCTCCATATCCTTCACAACACTTGTTTTTTGATTTATTGATGATAGCCAATCTGACAGGTATGAGGTGATACCTCATTGTGGTTTAATTCGCATTTCTGTGATGATTGGTGAAGTTGCGCATTTTTTCTGATGTCTATTTGCCATCTTTATGTCCTCTTTGGAAAAATGTCTGTTCAGGTCCTCTGCCCACTTTTTAATTGGACTGTTAGTTTTGTTTTATTTTGTTTTGTTTTTTGGTGTTGAGTTGTATGACTTCCTTATAAATTTTGGATATTAGCCGCTATTGGATGTATCATTGATGAATATGTTCTCTCATTCAGTAGGTTGTCTTTTCATTTTGTCAGTGATTTCCTTTGCTGTGCAAAAAGCTTTCTAGTTTGAAGTAATATCATTTTTTTTTATTGTTTGTTTGTTACCCCTGCCTGAGGAGATATATCCAAAAATATATTACTAAGAGCCATGTCAAAAAGTTTGCTGCCTATGTTTTCTTCTAGGAGTTTTATATTTAAATAAATATGTCTTATATTTAAATATTTAATCCATTTCAACTTTATTTTTGTATATGGTATACGAAAGTGGTCTCGTTTCATTTTTTGCATGTATCTGTTCAGTTTTCCCAGCACCATTTATTGAAGAGACCGTCTTTATGCCATTGTATATATTCCTGCCTACTTTATCACAAATTAATTGACCATATAGGTCTGGGTTTATTTCTGGGCTCTCTATTCTGTGCCATTGATCTATGTGTCTGTTTTTATGCCAGTACTATGCTGTTTTCCTTACTATAACTTTGTAGTGTAGTTTGATATCAAGTAGTATGATACCTCCGACTTTGTTTCTCTTTCTCAAGATTGCTGTGGCTATTTGGGGTCTTTTGTGGTTCTATATAAATTTTAGGATTATTTATTCTAGTTCTCTGAAACAGGCCATTGATATTTTAATAGGGATTGCATTGAACTTGTAGATTGCTTTGAATAGTAGAGACATTTTAATGATGTTAATTCTTCCTATCCGTGAGCATGGTATATGCTTCCATTTATTTGCATCTTTTCCAGTTTCTTTCTTCAGTGTCATGATTTTTCTAGTATGGGTTTTTCACCTCTTTGGTTAAATTTATTCCTAGGTGTTTTTTTTTTGTTTTTTGGGGGTTTTTTTTTGATGCAACTTTAAATGGGAGTGTTTTTTTTTAATTTCTCTTTCTGATAGTTTGTTATTGATATATGAAAATGCAGGATATCAGCCTTTACTTTTCTTCTTTTGTAATGTCTTTGTTTTTGAGATCAGGGTAATAGCAGTCTCAAATGAGTTGGAAAGGAAAGTGCTTTTTCAAAGATAAGAAATGGCATAATCTGATCCTTGAAGCAACACTTCTGAAAACAGGGAAGATGTTGTACAAAAATGGGGAGATGATGTTATAGAATCCGGTTAGACTCTATTAGATGATAACAAGAGATGATGGCTTTACATAAATAGCACTTATATAAATTAGCAAGAAAAACTAGGAGATATCTGAGGTGTATAATTTTGGAACATCATATTTAAAGAGAGGATGGAGAAAAGTAAAACCAATGGAGAACACTAAAATAGAAGTATTTGGTGTTAATTACCTATCGTTGCATAACAGTATTACCACAAACTTAGTGTTTAAATAGCACACATTTATTGTCTCGCTGTATCTGTGGGTCAGGAATCTGGGCACAGCTTGTCTGGGTCCTCTGCCTCAGGGTTTCACAAGGCTGAAATCAACGTGCCACCTGGGTCTGTGGTCTTAGCTGAGGCTCAGTTGGGGAAAAATCTACCTCTGAGCTCATGTGTTTGTTGGAATTGTTTCCTATAGACACTGTTGGACTGAAGACCTCATTTTCTTTTTGGCTGTTAGCTGGAAGTCAGCCTCAATTCCTTGACATATGGGACTCCCCAACATAGCCACTTGTCCCATGAAAGCCGGCAAGTGAGAGAATCTCCTAGCTACACAGATGCCTCATTTATGTATAGTGTAATCCTGGAAGTGGACTATCATCACCCATCGCTTTTGCTGTATTCCTTTAGTCAGAATCAAGCCATAGGTCTCATCCATACTCAGAAAGAAGAGCTCGCAAAAAGGCATGACTACCAAAGGCAGGAGCAACTGGGAGTCATCTTTGATTCTGTCTACTACAGTCAGGAAGGAAATCAAGAGGGTTTTATCTGGTAGACACAGTTGACTCTATGAATGAGACAGTGGGGTAGAAAAATAAAATAGTGATAAACAGTAAACAGTAAGAAAATGCCTAGAAATGTCACATTAACATAACCTCTTTGTATACCATTGCAGAATCAAACTCAAAGCATCTGCTAGGTGGGGGTGGTACAGGGAAGATTACATGTATAAATGTCTAGGGCAGGGCTTAGCACACAGTAGGTTCTCAGCAAATATTTGATTCAGAAATAGATGAAAATGAATCAGTGAATAAACAAATGACTGAAATTATAGAAGTCTGGATTTCAGGCAAGAAGCAGAGCTGGTGTTTATCACTAAAAGTATTTGAGAATCAAGTCAATGGAGTACTGCATTACAAGTTACTAAAATATTCGAAACAAAGATCTTTATCTTCATAAGAACGCTATTTCTTCTTACAGCCTACTAATAAAAGGATAAAATCTAAATTAAAAAAACACATCAAATACACATCCAGTCTGAAATATCTGAACATAGAAACTGCATATTCATGGGGTTAAGAATTTCTCATTAATTAGAGGTGACACATTGTAATTTTCTGAAAAATTCTGAGGAATGAGATGAACATTCCGTATTTCCAAATAGAGACTGATTCTCAGCTGTAATCCAGTCATTTCTAATGTGCTGAGATTTGATCTGAAACCCTTCGTTAAATTTTATATAAATGTGTTACTACGTTTAGACTTTCCGAGAAAAAAAAACAAAATCCCTGACTTTCTAACTTTGTCTGTTCAATTATGGGGGGAAAGTCAACTATTATTAAAATTCTTGTGGCCTCTCTCACTGGATATACATATTACATAACACGCACCTGAGCTATACCATTGATTAGATTGAGTTGCCTCTCATTTCATCAAATCAACAAATATTCGGTGAGAGTCCTTCAGTGCAGTGTACTGTAAAGGCACTGAGTTAATTTTCCTTCCATTTTTCTAATACTCTCCTTTCTCCTGAAAGGTGTTAAAGTTTGATTTGAGGAAACGGGGAAGGACAAATAAGGCTTTATATAAAGCTTTGGGCTAATCTGTCTCTACAACATTGTTCCTATGGTGCACCTCCCCCCCACCCCCCGCAAAAGATTTACAATCTCTTTTAAGAAATTAGAGAGAAAATAAAGTTTGCCACGTGCTATATGCTATAAACCAGATATCTAGAGGTAATTTATGTGGCTACTACCTATCTGCATAAAATATATAACCAAACAAGAACAATTGCAGATAAAAATAACCTAAATTCAAATGATAATATTTAGAGACTAATCACTCCAGTAACATTGTTAGTACATTTTTTTCTGCATATATACACTGATGCTGCTTATGTGTCTATTTGTGTCAATGCATTATAGCAGAAGAGAATTTCAGATAATAAAACCATAAACATCTGGGTTTTGCAGCACATGGTCTGCTGAGTTTTGAATATGAAATGATTTCGATTTCATTTCCAATAATAAAAAGAAGCAGGATATCATGAGGTAATTTATGGTATTGTGCTGCCGAGAAAGAGTTAGTCTCATTTACAGCATTGTTTACAGTCTCCTTTATGTCCATATACTGTTCTATGTCTAAGAGTAAGGGATATGGTGAACTTGAATTCTGAGTTATATTAGCTTCCAGGACAGTACTTGGCATATGATAGGCACTGAGTAATATTTTCATGAATGAATGAATAAATTGTGATGAGTAAAGTTTCGGGATCAAATTTGAGAACCCACTTCAGGCAGATACTGACTCTTTATCAACATCACCTTAATATAATCTTATTAGGCACAGACTTGTAAAATCTGTAAACTGACAAAACTGCAAACAAAACTGGTCCTTACCCACAAACAGGTATAGACAAGCCAGAGAGGAAAACGGTCTTTACAATTCTAATGCCAAGGCACGTATGCGAGAAGGCCCAGACCATGTTGGTATAATCTAGATCTAGTTCAGACAGCTGTGACAATATTGGGACTGAAGATGGCAACGCAGGATCTCTGCTCTCTCAAAATTTACAGTTTGACAGGGCACACAGATAGTTAAGCAATCCCAGTAGATAACAATTTCAATATTCTCCTGCCACATGTAATTTGTATAGCCTTCCTGTATCACCAATGCCTTGTATGCTGTAGGCACTCAAATATTTGCTAAGAAAAATAAATAAGAGGAATTTGAGAGAAGTGGGTGATCTTATGAAGGTTGAGGATAGCAATGACAAGAGTTCTAGATTTTAAGGATGACAAAAAAAATCTTTGTTACACAACTGGAATGCAGAGATGAATTCACAGAAAGTATATCGAAGGACTAAAAGGCATAGAAACTGAATCTCTGTCAAACAGAAGGGCCAATTGCGTGGAGAAGACCAAAGTCATCACATTGTCTGGGCTACCAGTGAAGTGAGGAGACAATTAGTAGATTCAAATGGCAGAGGAGCATACAGTCCCAAGTTTGGTTAGTGGATGATGTGGAAATGGTTTGCACACACAAATCTACCAGGAATTCTCCATGTCTGTTTACAGTCTGAGTGCTTAATGTTGAATCGGTGTCGCATAATATATATTATCAAGTAAAATGCTAAATATAGCATTGTACTAAGAGAATTTATTCTGTGTTTTTAGATAGTGCTAAAAGTTCAGGAAAATAGATCTATGACTCCCTAATGCAAATTGCCTAGTAAAATTCATGGAAATGTACAAAAGTGGAGCTACAACATATGCATATTCCTGTTGTTTATTCCATCTTAATCTAAACTGTTATTCTCTGTCTGTATAGAAAATCTTCTGAGATTTCTCACTTCAGCTGGTACTAACCCTAATAAGCACATTTGGGGAAATACACAAGGACTCCAAAGAAATATTTCATTCTGAGTGGAAAAAGGCTCCGAGGTCCTCTGGATTCTGTGTTCGTGTAGTAAAATGAGTTAGTTTCTTTTATTCACATTAGATGAACTTGGACCATTTGCCATTCCATCAGAAATCATCACCCATGTAACAACTGTGCCCACTGCAGCTTTTTAAAGAGTACGTTGAAATGGAGGAAAAAAGCCTCACGTGAAAAGCAATCCTTCTTAAATCATATGCAAATCTACAAGAGGAAAATATACTTTCTGTAAACACTAAAGAAATCATTTGCAATTGTGCAAACATAGAATCAGGAGCTATCTTGAACTTCCTAAAAATGTTGTGATAAATGATTCAAACAAGTTCCAATGAGTTACTCACTTCCCTGGTTTTCAGCTCTCTGAGGAAGTGATGGAGCAATCTCATTAACTCAAGATAGAAGGTACTTCACAATACTTAAAGCACCTTATTTTAGCTAAAACCCCTCCACATCTTAAGTTACTCTTTTGAATGTCACAAATCCAATACTATACTATAGCTGGATTACATACTCTGAGGCTGAAATGCAATCTTATATTTGAACAAAATCACTTTCTTTGCTAAAATACATAAGCAAACTCTCCTATTAAGTTGTGATAATTCAAAATAATATATATGCATATATATTCCAATACATATTCAAATTTTTATATATACATATAAATATATAAAAATATATACATACATACACATGAGGAAAGAAAACCAATGGGATGGGGTGTACTAGGTCTTAAATGTTAGAACATGTGACTTGGAGACATCAGATCAGCTACACCAATAGACTTTCAAGGTATTGTTAGTGGTTGGTAGGTTGTTGGGAACTTCTTGAATTAAGATGCCAATTGCAATACTGGCAGATGGGACAGAGAAGAAGAGTTCAGGGTGGTGCGAATAATGCCCAAATAGTCTCCTGGAGGCTAGCCATTGAAGGAATTCCTCATCCTGCCTTTCTTTGGACTCTGCATCTCTGGTTTTCTTATGCTACCTGTGTCTCTGTAGTGACTAATTTAGTGAGCTCATACTTATGTATCAAACTCTATAATAGGCATTTCACATGTAATATAGCATACCTCTCCTTTATTCTTGTTGCGATAAAAATTTATTCCGTCACTTTTACCTTACTGTTTTATTATTTTATTATTATCATCAATGCAATATAAATGGTCATAGCTTAGAAGACTATCATTATTCTCTTCTTGAAAAATTTATTTTTTCATTTTTAATCAGAAATCTTCAGGTTTATAGAAGTTCTTCAGTAGATAAATTCAAAGAAAACTGTTACGCATTTGCTTCTTTAATTAGTATTGATTGACAGCTACTCTCAGGCATTGAGATAGTAGGCTCTGGGAATACAGCAGTGAACTAAATCAAGTCTCTGTCTTGGTGAGGTTTATAGTCTATAGCTATTAAATATTTCCATGAGAAGAAGCCCTTTCACTCAAATGTTAGTGACAAAGAATCTGATGAAATTAAGCAAAACTTTTCTATTTTATATGTAACTATTTTGAGAAGTCTGTATTCTATTACTTTGTTTAATTCTCCCATAGCATATTAATATTTAACAGATTCAAGCTCTTTAACTCAATTTACTCTAAAGAGTAGAACAATCATATATATATAGCTCTATACATTAATGATTTTTATAAACCTTCGAAATTATAGAATTATATTAATTTTATATAAAAGTCATGAAGCATTTAAATGACCACTTTTCTCGAATGCATGAGTTCAAAGTCAGTCAAACACTAGATTCAGCTTTCTGTCTCTCTATGGCTATGCACATTAATAAATGCCAATAATTTTAACTTAATTTAATCTTACAGAAAGAAGATTATTACTTTTGACTAAAGGCAAGTTTAAGGCTTGTAAAGTAAATAGTATGTGCAAGGCATTGTTTAGAAGGCATGAAGTTAATAAGTTTAGATTTTTTCCCCAAATGTAAAAACAGAAAATTTCAAGATTAATTTCATAGAAGGTATAATGAAAGCATATCTCCATTTAGAATAAAATGTAGTGGCTAAAATAACCTAAGTATTGCCCATTTTTGCGTTATTGTAAGTGGCCTTCTTTCCCATTTCCAATTAAATTACAAGCAATTTTCCTATACTTTATATCCTGCAAACTTAACTAAACTCACGTGTGTCAGTTCTAGTAACTTTGGTAAATTCCTTAGGATTTGCTTCATAGATATCATGCCATCTGCAAATAAAGGCAATTTTAACTTCCTCCTCCATCATCTGTATGTCTTTATTAAGAAATTTATTTTGCTTTATTTTGCTAAGACTCCCATTATAACATTGAATGTAAGTAATGAGAGCCAATATCCTTATTTTCTCCCCAGTTCTAGAGAGGAGAACGTTCACATTTTTTTTTTTACCACAAAGTATTATGATATCTGTGTTGGTTTTTTGTTGTTGTTGATGTTTTCTTTTTTGTAGTTGCCCTTTATCAGAGTAAAATTCCCTTCTGTGCATAGTTTGCTGATGAATTTATCATGAATAGGGGCTGACTTTTTTCAAATGCATTTCTGCATTAATTGAAATTATCTGATTTTTCTCATTTATTTTTTTTCATGAAATAAATTACATTAATATTTGAATGTTACACCAACTGTGCACTCCTGGAATAAACTCTATTGGGCTATAACATAATATCCTTTTATATGTTGCTGGGTTGATTTGCTTAAAAAAAAATGTTTTTAAGGATATTTGTGTTGACGTTTATGAGAAATACTGGTTCATATTTTACTTTTCTTCTGAGGCACATATCTGGTTTTAGAACCAGGAAAATGGTGGGTGGCTTCAGAATTGAGTAGACAGTATTATTTCCTCCTATATTCTCTAAGAGATTGGGTAGAATTGATGTTATTTCTTTTGTTAAGGATTGGTAGAATGTGCCAATGGAGCAATATGGTCCCTGTATCATTAGGAGATATGTATTAAGAGATTTGATGCAAGAAGCATTAGTAGGAGATTATATATATAATCTACATAACCTATTATATATAGTTACATGTAATAGGTTAGTATGTACTATATAATGAATATAAATAAATCATATTACTATATTGATATAATTATGACATAATTTTATATAGTATATAGCAAATACATTATATAAATAATATAACATTATTTATATAGATAACAAAATGATATCAAACAATGAATGAATCGAAAATAAAACTGCAGAATACACACATGGAAGGGAGGGAGGGA
>NW_024344372.1:1595330-1616757 GCF_902729225.1 Pteropus medius
GGAAGGATGGAAGGATGGATGGATGGATGGATGGATGGATGGAAGGATGGATGGATTTAGAAAGTTTAACATAAACTTAGTGTCTTATTCTGAGTCACTAGAACAATAAACTGTGACTTCAGTCTTTTCTTCTCTCATCTGGAGTGGTTGCATCCAAGATCGGGGTTTAATGGGGAAGGGAAACTATATCATTCCAGGGAACCCAAAGTTCCTCTGACTCCAGATAGCAGCAGTTCCTGTATAGCTCCTACGTAAAGCCAGCACCTGAAAACAGACTGCCTTGTGCCAGGAATCTATTTGTATCCCATCTGTCAAGATTACATTCTCACATGTGCCTAAAAGAAGAAGGGATAGCAATCGGAGTTCTCTCTATATTAACTTAGCTCATCCTGTGTTTGCAACAGAGTGAGACACTGACCCATCTTTCTGTGGGATAACTGAATAGTAGAGGACTTGTGCCTTCTCATTTTGTGTCGGTTCAGTTCTTGCAATTTTTCCTTCTCCCCGATAAAGTCTGTTTCTTAACTCATGCCATTCGATATTGTGACATTTGTCCTGAGGGCTCTTAAATGACAGGTGGTGACTGCAAATGAACCAAACATGTTCTTCTCTGTATTACCTTTACCGACTACAAAATCACTTCTTTTTCTTACTTTCTGGGAGGTTTTTGTACTCCTCGATCCTATATCTTCTTTTCCTCCTTATTATACTACAAGAAACTTCTACTCCTTACCCCAAAATAGCTCTAAGGCCATCAATGACCAAAAGATATTCTAATTTTGTTAATAAACAAATAACAGCTTTTAGGAGCCAGGGAATCCTGGTAGTATTTGTCTTTTATGGATCTAAGAGTTTATGGCGAATGTTATATGCATGGTTAAGGAACACAATACCATAAAGATTTGAATAGCTCATGAAATCAAATTTAGCTGATGCTATGACAGTCTTCCAATGAAATTCTCAAAACCCTTTGTCTACATTATGTATTATCTGTAAATCATATAACTGGATACTGCCAAATATGCTAGGCCATGTGTTATCCAATTTCTCATTCTGCATGTGTCAGTCAGTACATTTCATCCTTACCGATTCCCAACATAATTTCTGGCTCATTATACAATAATTAAAAATCCAGCTTAGTGATCCAGATTCAGTGAGTTCTGTAAAACCTCCGGACCTCAGGTTGGCTATAGAAATACATAATCAGGGAAAGTGGTATGTGATTTAATGTAATAAAGTTTGGTATGTGCATCTTTAATCCCAGTGAGATATCACATGACCCATTTCAGTCTTCATGTTGAGTGATTGTATGCTGATACTGTGATCTAAGGAGCTGCAGCATCACAGGCGTTTCTTTCTCCAGCTTATGCAAAGTGACTTTTTCATAGTATTTTACTGTATAACTAACTAAGCTCGTTCACATAATTCTTTACCTCATGCTCGTACTATAGCATTTGTAATCACTTGTAAACAACAACATAGGTATAAACATAATGCCAATTCTAGTATAATAGATTATTTTTGCCATAATTATGTCATTACCACCTCAATGAAGATAACTTGGTCTGCTGGCTAAATACAAATATAAAATATAAAGACACTTCTTTTGTGTTCCAGTTTTTTTTTGCAGCAGCAGCAGCAGATTTAAATCATTTTACCCTAAACTTCAGGGCCTCTGTAACTTATTTACAATTTTGTCATGTTCATATTTTACCTCTACGGTAATTTACTTCTTATATTCTTTATATCAAATCATTTTTTTATATTCGGTTTCTTTCTGACAAATAATATTTATGAAGCCAAAAGTTTTATTTATTAATTAGTGTTTTTCTAATACACATTCAAATAAAACATAACAATTACACACAATGTTGGAATACATGCCAGTTGAAATAATGTCACGCACCATCAATGATAAATTAATTATAACTGAAAAAACAGGTTATGAAACCATTGTCAAGTCTAAATATATTTCCTTCACTTACCCACATGTGCACACACATGCAAGTACACCTTCATGCCATGCGCCCATATATACCTTCTTATCCATGTATGCACACACACACATACACACACAGAGACACAACTACATATACATGCAACATACCTTCACTTGATAATTTTATTTCCCTTTTTGTATTTTAGTTTGGGTTTTACGTAGAAATTCAGAAAGTAACCACCTTCAATTTAAAAATGATGAAAATATGATGATATTGATGTTAAAGGACGTGAATTATAAAAGGGTTTTTTTAACAGCATTTAGTAAATGAAAATTAGCACCCCTGTTGCAATTGCAATCACTAATTTGCAATTTGTTAAAGAATTAGTACTTTTTGCCAGCAGGTGTTAATTTGTAACTAAAATGAAAATTCATGAGATCCTCGCGTTAGCTAGAGTCAGTGTCTTTCATATGTATCTCAGAAATCTTTCCTTGGAATGAGTTTTCATAAAAGGTTATTGACAGGTTTAGAGAATCGACTCCTGTTTTTGTAATTTCTGAACTGGAGTTTGCAGTTTCTTACTTTACTATGGGTGTCATTCTGATGATATCCGTGTGAGAAACATTAATTCAATTTTCAGGGACAAATCAAAGCTTGATCTCTAACAATGAACACTTTAAGTGGTGGTGCTGGATTGGGCAGAGAATACTTTCAGTGGTCTACTTATAAGCTTCTGCAGTTACCACTGACATACCATAGATTTTAAAAGATAAACTCCTGTTTATCATTCTATAAATTCACACTAAGTGAAAACAGTCAATTGGAGGGTGAACAAAAAGAGGGTCAAAGCTATTTGAATCAGAATAAGAACCAGATAGGGTTACAGAGGCTAGAGAGTAAGAATCCCCGAATCTAGTGCTTGTAGGCTTGTCAGTGAATGCCCCTTAGCTTTGAGAGTAGCCATAATGTTCTTTAGCCATTCATTGGCTCACTAAATGTTTGTTGAATGGAGGAATTAGAGAAAAAAGTTGTTTGGCCCATGATACAATAGATTATATAACAGTTCTCCACAGTCATGACCACACACAAAAAGGATAAAATTATTTTGGAATAGACTTAAGTAGTTGACATGTCCATTTAGAACATTGAAGTTTTTAAAGAAAAGAAAATGCATGCAACGATTGGCATTCTTATGTAAAATTTGGTTTTCTAGTCAAAACATGTAGGCATTCATGTTCATTTCTATTATCTTCTCTTTTATTTCCCATTACATTTTTATGCCTTTCAAAGCCTTTTTCAAATACAGTGGTTGCAGTGAATTCACCAATGATAAACAAACCTTTACAGTAGATAAAAGAACCTCATGGGTTTAAATTAATGGACTTAGCCCTACAACTTCCCAGAGACCTAGCTGTGAAACTCAAAACGGTTTTACTTGTAAGAAAATTCCATTTCTAAACCTCGGGGAATGTTATTCTACACTGATCACCTTGTTCAAACATTTGTGACATGATTCTGCAATGAATTAGTACTTTTTTTTGAAAAGCCTGAGTCTAAGAACATACATATCAGGAGGCAAATTGGAAACCCAAGTCAGAAAAAGGAGGCAACTGTTCAGATAATCTTGGCCGATACTCTCTTTACCTCATTCTCTCTCCCCCTCCACTCTTTCAGAAACTATGTTCTTTTACATAATATGTGCAGATTGACTCTCTCCCTTGTTCACAGTTACTAAGTAATTATACAGCATTGTATCTCATGTCATCCACCTTTGAATGAGAAGCTTTGCAAAATACTGCCAAATTGAAAAAGAAAGAAAGAAAGAAAGAAACAGTCTAGATGCTTCAAAGTGTATCCGTGCACTGAAATGTGTTTAGGTATCGTGAGTAAAAATCACTATTTGTACTTCGAATTCTGTCTTCTATACTCATTTCTGATTGTTACTCATTTCTCTTGGGTGAATACATAAGAATTGAATTGCAGGGTCATGGGGTAGATGTAATTTAACATTACAAGAAACTGCCAAATAATGTTCTAATATGGTTATACCACTAAACTCTCACCAGCAATACACGAGAGTTCTAGTCCCTTCACATTCTTGCTGACACTTGGTCATCGTCTGGTTGTTTAATTTTGGGTATTCTAATACATATTTAGTAGTATCTAATTATGGTTGTAATGTGCATTTCTGTAATGATGGATGGTTTTGAGCATATTTTCATGTGATTATTGACAATTTCTTTATGTTTGTGAGACGACAATACAAATATATTGCTAATTTTTTCTAATGTTTTTCTTTTCTTTCTTTGAGTTGTAAGAACGCTATCTATATTCTGGTTACACTAAAAATATTTTATCCTACTCTTTGTTATGAACATTTCTTTCCTAATGATATGTTTTGATGAGCACAGAATTTAATTTGATGAACATTTTAAAAATCAATATTTTATTTTAGATTTAGTTTAGTGCTTTTATGTACTCTCTGAGAAAGATTTGCCTACCCCAAGGTCACAGTGATATTCGCTATGTTTTTTTTTTTACAAGCTTTATTGCTTTACTTTAATGTTTAGGTGCATGATTGGTCTTGCAAGCCAACTAGGTTTATATTATCCCTGAGGATATTTAGATCTTACATTAGCATTTATTGAAAAGATTTTTCTGTTACTGTTAGGTTGCCTAGTTGCCTTTGTCAAAATCAATTGGCCGTATAATTGTGGGTTTATTTCTATGCTATTCCACTGATGAAATCTCTGTATTCGACTTGAATATTTTAGCTTCATTGTAAGTCTTGAAATTGAATAGTGTGATACCTACAAATGTGTTATATTTTTCCAAGATTGTTTTGTTTATATTTTGTTTTTAATGAATTAGATCAGCGTTCTGCAACCTTTTGGGCACCAGGGACAGGTGCTCCTATGAGAATCTAACGCCTGATGACCTGAAGTGGAGCAGAGGCGGTGATGCTAGGGCTAGAGAGCGACGGCAGATACAGATGAAGCTTCGCTCCCTTGCCCTTTGCTCACTTCCTACTGTGCGACCCCGTTCCTGACAGGCCACGGACTGGTTGGGGACCCCTGAATTAGATTAATTTCCATATAAGCTTAAGACTCACCTGGTAAATTCCTACAAAAACAAACAAACAATCAAACAAAAAACAGCAGACACATTTGACTCACATTTTTTTGAATCTATAGACAAAATTGGGGAAAATTGGAATCTAAACAATATTAACTGTTCCAGTCTTAGTTCAAAATATACCACTTAATTTAAAAAAATAAATAAATCTTTATCTTGGAATAATTTTAGATTTACAGAAAAGTTGCAAAGGTAATACAGAGAGTTTCCATATACCCCTCACTCAATTTCAGTTTCCTTTTAATGTTAGTAGCTTACATTACTGTGATATATTATTCAAAACTAAGAAATCAACATTAGCATATTGCTATTAACTAAACGTCGGACTTTATTCGGATTTCATTAGTTTGGCCCATTAATGTCCTTTTTCTGTTCCAGGATTTAATCCAACAGATAATATTGTATTTAGTCTTCGTATCTTCTGTCTCCTCCAATCTGTGACAATTTTCTAGTCTTTCCTTGTTTTTTATGACCTTCATAATATTGAGGAATAGTAATAATGTACCCTTTTGACTGACCCAATTTGAATTACTCTGACGTTTTTCTTTTCTCAAGATTAGACTCAAGATACTGAGTTTCCGAAAAAATGCCACACAGGTGAAGTACTCTTCTTAGCACATCACATCAGGAGGTCCATGACATATACATGATATCACCGACGATGTCAGCCTTGATCACTTGGTTATGTTAGTGTTTGTCAGGTTTCGCCATTGAAATGTTCATATCATTTCTCATTGCATACTTTATTATTTGAAAGTTGGTTACTAAGTAAAGCCCACATGCAAAGGTTGTGGGGGAGGAGAAGGTGGAGTAAGTGACACCCCTTGGAGTGGCACTGTGTAATATATATATATTATTTGGAATCATTCTGTAAAGAAGATTTGCATCTTCTCCCCATTTGTTCATTTCTTCATTTATTTAATTTGTATCGCTATGGATTCATATATATTTACTTTCTACTTTGGGTTATAATGAAATACTGCATTATTCATTCTGTTGCTACTGCTGTTCCAGTTGTTCCAAATTTGGCCATTGGGAGCTCTTTTAGGTTGGCCCCTGTGTCCCCTCGATGTGTCCTCGTCCTTTAGTTTTTTGAGCACTTCATAACTTTTCTGGTACTATACAATGCTCTAGGCTTGTCTTGTAATTTCCTTGCCTCATCCCTAGATTTCACCACTTATCCAAGGAGCCTCGGTCCTTTTTATTGGAGAATATCAAGAGCCCAAAGGGAAGCTGAGCCTTTACTTGCTCTTGACATTAGAGGCAGAATGATAGTGGAGGGAGGCGGGACTAGTGGGCACTTTGCTTTTCCTCCTCTCGTTAGGGCGATAGGGCCCAGTGGGGAGCAGAGCTCCCACTTTTACCAGGCAACAGTGAAGCAGGGTGAGTTGGCCACCACTTCTTTTCTCTCCAGTGAAAGTGGGACCGGACAGGAAGCTCAAGGGGAAAAGCGAGTGGGCACAGAGGAGAGAGATAGGGAATGGACTTCTCATGAGTGAGGAAATGACTGCAAATGTGTGTTCAGGAGGATTCTATTTCCTTACACAGTAACCATATCAAAAAGACATTAAATCACAGATGAGAAGCACAACAGACATAGTCTGGTTCTTGTAGACACCGTTTCAGAAAGGTCCAAGGCGACTGTTCTGTTCGCTGGTGGGGTTGGGTGTTCAGAGTAGGTGCCCCTCATCTCGCAAAGAGAAGGGGACCAGTCAGTCAGCCCAGGGATTTGGCAGCCTGAGAATATATTATTTTAGTCTTTCTTCCTGGGTCTCTAGCAGAACAAAAACATTCAAGTTTACTATACAGTCAAGTTCAGTACTGAACTGCCTACATCAAAGAATTCTTCTGAATTCTTACTCTCTTGCCTGAAGACAAACATGAAGGGATGCAGCTGTTTTTTCTTTGTTCTCCAGGTGGAAGAATCCTGTCTGTCCCATCACACTTCCTATACTGGGATAATCGGCTGCAGGGCATAGCTGAGGTGGAGTAAGTACCAGTAAGTAGACTGCCAGAGCTGAGAGAGGCCATTGTGATTTTACCCATAAAAACTTCTTATCACAGACCAGATACTAGGGTCACAGACGGCTCAGGTTTATTTATGGAAGATGTGAAAACAGTTTTGTGAAAACAGGAACTTGACTTACTTTTTAGTCTATTAAAGGACAGAAAAAAGACAGGAAAGTCCAATTGAAATGTCCCTTCCCTGAGTCCTTTCTTCTCTCTCTGTGGCGATTACCTTAGTCAGAGCTGTCTTTCCAGATCCTTTCCTCTTTCTCTGTGAGATTTGCGTAACATGGCTCCCATTCTCTTAGGCTGTGACTTGTTCGTGGTCTCTTGTCACCTTTACATGCTCTTTACACTCTCTCTGTTATCTCTTAGGGTCAGTTGGTCATCGGAAAGTTAGAGTGACACCTGTATCACAGAATGGAAAAGTGGAGAAATACACTGTCAACAACCACACCCTCATCAAGGGCCAAGATAACGTAGAGCTGAGAGGAGGAAAAAAAGGACATCTCTGGGATTTAAGCTCACATCTCTGGGAATTCAACAATGGTAAGTTAAAGGCTTAGTTTCCTCTCCAGGGATTAATAAAACGCCCTCTCAATGTTAGCACTCCTTGACTGATCTCTGCATTACTTCTGAAGGGTTTCAGTATGTTTTCAGTAATAGTACGTAGATTTACAATAAAGAAATTGTGGGGGTATTTTAATTATTTTGTTTTTTTTGTTTTGTTTTAGAGGGTGGTTTGGTTTACTTTGGGGGAAAGTGGATATTTTCAATACTTAGTGCCTAACAACTTGAATACCAGCAGGTTAGAGAAAATAAACATATTTCTTAAGTGCAGAAGAAAAACCAGGAAGAGACTTAATCTCTCTTGGGCGTAAAAACCTTCCACAGATATATAGAGCAGGTGAGGGGGACCTTACTCAGGGAGAGATGGAAGGTGGGGGCACTAAAGTAGGAAGTGCTGAGTTCTTAGAGAAAATGATGAATGTCATGCTGTGGTGTCGGGGATTGGACAGGTGTGAGAAGAGCTACATTGGTACGGGGTGGGTTGGGCAGAGAGCCACCTTCACTCTGCTGTGTGCAGTGCCCTATTTGGGAAGACACTATTCATAATTATTATATTATGAAGTGCATCTTCCTGAGTAGAGTAATGCTCAACGAGTTCAACTTGTGCGGTGGCTGAAGTTCCTGTGGAAAATTCATCCCAAAGAAGTCGTCGAATAGCCTGTAACACTTTATTGTAAAGACATAAGGCCAGTGAGAAGGAGGTTTGCATTGGGGATATAGCCTTTCTTTAATTCTGCCAATTAAAACTCCCTGGTTCAGACAATACCTAGACTATTGTCAATATGCTGCTCTCTATACTCAACAGTGCAATCCCACTCCATCTTCATAGGAGCAACAGAGTTCCCTGGTGGGCTTCTCCAACCATGTTGGAATTTCAGCATGGTTTTAGCCAGGCGCTGTGTATGCACAGGACATCTGAAAACCCCAGATTGGACATAGACCTGGAAGCTGAGATTAGATGGACTATCCACTGATCCGTGTAACTGAAAAATCACCGAGTACATTCTGAATACTAGTTCAATCCGTGAGATACTGCGAATACGGTAGGCCAACAGGACAGGCAGAACTCACTGTATTGAAGAAGCTGATGTGCTGTCAGTACAAATATACAATAGCTAGTAAGTGAGTAGAATGGGAACTCTGAGCAACAGTCCAGAGTACTATGGAGAAACAATAAAGCGTATGGAAGGCTGGGCAGTGCTCCAGAAAGGAGGAGATGTGGCAGTTTCAAACAGAGTGGTCAGAGAAGGCTTCTCTGACAAGGCGCTATTTGAGCCAAGTCCTATATTAGGTAACGGATAGAATCAATCTCCAATCTCTCAGTGCTCCAAGACTTCCCCTCTTCTTTGGCAAAAAAGGCAATCTCAGCTTTTCCTGTTGATCTGTTCTTGCTGTTCATACCCACCTCTAGCCCACAGAGTTCTGTCCCATTCCAAAGGATTTTGTGATGCGAATTCATGGAAATATTGAGGCACTAGGTTTGGAGCAGTGAGAAGGAAAGGGGAGCGCACAAACAAAGATTAGCTGTCAAGCTGGATAATGTATCCCCAAGACAGGAGGATAGGAAGTGGGGGAAATAAGAACAAAGTAGCTGTTGCCACGATGCTTTATGTGTGGGGCCTTGCTCTTGCCTGGGAGGTTTCCAAAATTCACCAGTAAGAAATTGAATGTTTTTTAAAAGAAAAAAAAAAGAGGAAAAGTAATTGAAGATATTTTAAATTATGCTTTTGCCAGTTCCGATTAATTTTGACCCAAAGGAATCCTTATCAGAGACTGAGACTTCAGTCTCTTCTCTTAAAGGGGTTGCAACTGCCTGTTAAACTGATAGTCACAGCGCACTGGCATGTATTTCTTTATCGACTAACTGGATTGACTATCTTTTTATGTTATTTGCCATCCACAGTCTTCTATGGTGAGTGTCGGTTGAAACTTTGCCCTGTTGTATTAGGTTCTTAAATCTTATTGTGGGACTTTCAGAGTTTATTATATACTCTGATTATAATTCTCTTGACAAAAAATGTGATTTACATAAATTTCTCTCACTCTGTGGTTTACTGATCTAATTTTCTTAAACAGACATTTTTAGATTTTGCTTTCGATGTGATACCTCAGAGCTTTTCATCTTAGATATCTGAATGTTAAAAGATTTTCGTTCAGCATTTTGAATATCTTATCCCAGTGTCTTCTGACCACCATTTTTTCTGATGAAAACTCAGAAAATAAAATCCTTTTTTCTCAATGTGTATATATCTACTTCTCTCTCTCCCTCTCTCTTCCTCTCCCTCCCTCCTCACCAAACCCCCACTACCCAGCACCAAGAGATTGAATAGAATATGTGACAGTCTGATTTCTTTGTCTTTATCCTATGTTGGGTTTCTCACACATTTTTGATGTGTATAGATTAATTTTTTTTACCACATCTGAGGGGTATCAGCTACATTTCTTGGAAGATATTTTTCAGATCCATTCCCTTTCTCCTCTGCTTTTCGTATTCCATCATGATATTTCGTTGTGTTTTCTGATGTTCCAGCTTTCTCTGAGGCTCTACTCATTTTTCTGCATTCATTTGACGCTGTATTTTATAAAGTGCCATCACAGTCGACCTGTTCTCAAGTTACTAATTTTATTCCTTCTAATTCAATCTACTAGTGAACCTCTTATTGATTTTTTTTCATTTCAGATATTGGGCTTTTAAACTCTAGAATATTCTTTTTCTTAAAATATATTTTATACCTATTTGTATACACACGTTTTATAAGAGGGTATGTCTAGCTATACATGCCCTCATAGCTTCCTTTACTTCTCAAATAATGGCTTGTTTATTTCCTTTAAAATATTTGTAATGTTTACCTTAAAGTCATAATCTATGAGTGTGATATTTGGAACATCTCACAGGAAGTTTCTGTTGTCTGTTTTTCTCCTATGGATGGGATACATTTTCCTTTCCTTTCCTCTGCAGATCTCGTAATTTTAGTTGAAAGCTGGGCATTTGAGACGATTAAATGATAGCAACGCTGGATAATGATCCCCCCCCCCGGAGTTGCTTTGTTGTTGTTGTTTTCTGCTTTGTTCATTGCTTCCGGCAATACTGTAGTAGTGAAGTCGTGTCTGCAGTGTGAAGTGGCTCGCGTTTTCTCTGGTAGGGCACAGAACTCAGCATGCGCGCGGTCATTCTGAGAAGACAGTGGTTTTTGCAGCGTCCCCTTTGACTCTTTCTTTTCCTGATCTCTCTATCGAGCTGTCTGCCTCTGCGTGTATCATATCCAGCCCTTAGCCTTCCTAATCACAGGCCGATTGTTATATAGTTTTCAAAATGTTTTAGGCAAAAGATGCTCCAGAGTTTGATCTAAATAATTCAGACCCTTTTGCACAGGTCGTTCCAAGGAAAATCTTTGAGGTTTGTTCAGACACCATGAGGGCTCTTACTAGTATCTCTCCCCCGAGTTCTCCCTGGTAAACAAGTGGGACTAGGACTAGTCTTTAGCTCATCGCTCTCAGTGTGCCACAGCCTCACTTCATTTACCGATCACCAGAATCTACATTGTTTTCGAGACCGTGGCTGGGTGTGGCCTTCCCCACACGCTGTTAAACACAAAGTCATGTTCTTCAGGGACAGCCTTAAGGGCACCCGTGACTCAGGCCACCTTCTCACACAAAGGGAAAATAACAGACTCATTTGGAGCTAGCACCAAAGGCAGTGGCCTGCTTCTCTCAGAGTGACATCTCGGCTTTACGAAGAGGGTGCTTATCAGTGGCAGTAGATACTGTTCTCCTTGGCCTGCTCCACCTCATGCGGAACCTCCACCCAGTGGCCAAGCTGGGGGAAGTAGAGATGCAGTACTGTCATGCCCTGTGCCTGCAACAGAGCCTGCACTCCACGATGGTGGGCTGAGTGGCGGGACAGCGCCACGAGCTCTCACCACTGGTGTTTGGCTTCGGAAGCGTTAAGCTGGGTTTATGGAGTGGATGAGAAATGCTGGAGGATTGCAACTTCCGAGAGTACACTACAGCTCTTGAATGGGAGCTGGAGGGAGACAGAACCCCTTTTGTAGGCCACAGTCACCTTAAATACTCAACCCCCCAGGCATCACATAGCATATCTCACAAAAATGCAATAATGTGTTCTAAACAATCTTGTTCCAGGGAAAGACCAAGAAAACATAAGAGCCGAAGGAATGTATGCACATCCTTAGGTGTCGGGTATACGTTCCATTTACTAAGTCACTCCTAGGAAGTCATATGGGCTTTTTACACCCCAGGGTCTGAGGAAGAAAAGAGATTTCTATTCCCTCCACGCCAGCATTTACTGCAGGTTCTCTTGTTCTTTACATCTAGTATTGTGTATGTTTTCCCTGATTATGCCTTTGTCTCAGGAGACGGTGTAGGTAACTCAGGTAGAGGGACTCATAGCAGGTGAGGCGAGCTGGGTTGGTGACATGAAGTCTTCTGCTTAATGAAAGGGTCGGGGGAATACACGCTGCCTGTTGATGCTTTTTACAGAACAGTGGGGAAAGGAGTAAGATAAGGCATACCTGAATATTTCTTCCCTGAGCAGGCGCCCCTAACAAGGGGGCTTAATAGTTATTAGTTTCTCAGCTGCCTTGAGGAAAGCCCAGACTGTGAGGGGACACCAGTGGGGACAGCAGGGTGCGGGAGGACAGTGGCGTGGCGCTGGTGAACGGTGTTGGGTGAAGGCCGGTACCGCTCGCAGTCCGGGCCATGGCGGGCTTTTCAGGAGGAGCGCAGATGGGCAACTCCGCGGGGCCGCGGTCCTCGGACATTCTTTGTGCGTTACCCTGCTCCAAAGACGGCAATCATGTGTCATAAAGTGTGATTGACAGCTTTGTGAGTGGAGTAACACATGACATACGCAACGTGCGCGGCGCCCCCGTGCGTGGGTGGCTGGGGAGTGTTCGGCCCTCCAGAGGGCCGCTTGCTCGGGGGCACGCGGTTCCCCTGATGCCGACCCCTGCGTGGGGCCAGCTCAGGGGACTCTGTAGATGAATTCCCGGAGACAAGTTTAGGAACCAAAGGTCCCAGACAAAGCTGCTCATGTGAACGTAAAGAAGGGTTGAGTAGGGGTGGGTGGGAGAGAGTGGTGTCAAATTCTTTGCCGACCAGCTCTCTCAGAAACTTCAGAGTCCATAGCTATTGGGCAAGTTTCTTTGTTTCATCTAATAATATTTCTACTGGGAATAAAGGAGAAGGGGCTATGATCACGAATAGGAACCAACTTGGGGCCATATACGACTGGGTGCATATAAATATTTTGAGTCTTCTGTATTTATGGGTGATGTGAGGTACAGCCTTGACTCATTTTTTAAGCTAGGGAAGGCGAAATAGGCCCCTGGATTCTAGAATCCAGCTTAAGTGCCCCTCACTTCTAAACTTACTTTCTCTCCTCGTAGCAAGTAACTTGCACAGGTATGTAGTTTTCTGAATTTTCCAACTTGTCAACCCATAAGCTTTTCTGTAACCTTATTTTCATGCTCTTAAACCAAGAATGTCTTTGGTCTTAACACTCATTTACCTGCTTTCTTCCATGTTATCTTAGGGTGTGTGTGCAAGCCAGAAAAACACATACTCGTGGAGGCCTGTGACTTAGAATGGAAAGTTTGGAAAATGTCTTTTCTACACCCAGACCTCTGATAAAAAAAAGCCAACAATTTCAAGAATGAGAGAAGAAACAGAACATTTCTGGGCTCTAACCTCATTTTCTTTCTTGGAAATCAATCCAGGTAAATTTCATATTTTCTTTCTTCTCTGGGGAAGGAGAAAAAGGGATTTCTACTTTCTGCTTTTTGGCAACTACCAGTTACTCTTTCCTTGTCTCCCTTGAGATTTATGCATGTTTTCTCTGCTGCTTTTTGTTTTTATCATTAAGGTTTGGAACTCCAAGCAATGGTGTATTAATTTGCAATTTCTACTTAACAAATGACTCCAATCATAACAGCTTAAAACGATACATATTTATTATCCCGGTTTCTGTGGGTCGGGAGTCTGTATACAGCTTCACTGGATCCTTGGCAGAAGGTCTCACAAGGCTGGAATCAAGGTGTTAACTGGAGTTGTGAGCTCATCTGAAGCTTGAGGTCCTCTTTGAAGATTGACAAACTTCATTTTCTTTCAGCCATAGGATGGAGGCTTTTGCTTCCTAGAGACCCCTACTGTTCCTTGCCATACGATTCTGTCAGCAACAGAGCAGTTAGCTGCCTCAAGGCTGCTCTCTTGTCTCTGGCCTCTGTATCCTCTTTTAAAGAAGTTACCTAATTAGGTCAGGTCACTCAGGATAATCTACCTTTGAATAAATCAGAGTCAAGAAATTAGTGACCTTAATTACATCTGTAACATCCCTTTGGCTATAAAACATAATCATGGGAATGATATCCTATAAAGTTCAAACATCCTGCTGACTCTAAAGGGGGGAAATTATGCAGGGCATGTGCATGGGGCTCATCTTCAAGACTGTCTTAGGATCCTGCCTTCCCCTAAGGGACTTGGAAGTATGAGCTGACGTTTGGGATGGAGAAGGATGTGGTGGGTGTGTTGATGGGAACTTCAGCTTTGGAGGAGAACAACTCATATATAAAGCGTCACTTCTAAATACTTGAAAACCAACAGATTAACACAGATGAAGATGTATTTCTTCTGAGTGAGAGAAGAAAGGATCAGTCTTTCTCAGCCTGAAAACCTACAAATCCAGCCTGCAGCAGGTGAGGAGATACTAATGCTGGGAGTGGGGGCGGATGGAGGAGGGAGGACACTGGTGTGGATGCTCATAGCTTTTAGATTTTTTTTTTGTATAAATCCTGGGGCCACACGTGGACTGGAAACATTAGGTGACTATGAAAGGAACATGGCTCGGGAGCATTTGGTCGGGGTCACCATATTTAACCACGCTTTGTGCAGTGCCCCACTCTAAAGAGTGCCATTCAGGTACACTAAAATATGATTGGCACTTTTTTGAGTGCGGTAATTCACAACATTTTCAACCACATGTGGCAGTCCTAGTAGAGGAGGTGGCATGGTTTTCTGGCCACAGCTGTGCTCACTTTTGCCAAATCACCATCCTTTCCGAAGTCTCTTAAATGTCTCTGGAAAGACCATACCTAAGATCTCAGGGCTCTTGGGAACACTTCCCATCCAAGTTCTTCAAGGATTTACATACCTCTGTCCAAAATGGGCCTGAGTGCCTAGGAACAAGATCTGGGTTGAGTCCCTCGTGCTCCCTCTCTCACCCTTTCCCGTCTTGTACCCTGATGCCACATCTTTTCTTAGGAGTCTGGAAGCTCTTCCTTTGTTAATATGCCACGATATCGGCAGCAATTCAGATAATGACCAGAACTTTCCATTCAGTTAGTCTATTTGTACACTTTCTTTTAACTATCTCTTGCGTTATATGTGAAATTCAATAGTTAAACGCTCGTTGAAGTGATGAGAGGTTTCACTTCTCAGACCTTTGGAACCAAAAACACAGTGCATAGGCTTCTCTCTCTATTCTTAATCCAGCTCCTTCAGGGAGAGACTACAAGAGAGACATCACAGTCCTGGGGACCATCTCGGCACTGCCGTAGTTCATGGGAAGCACTACGTATGTTGCGCATTCCTCCGTTAGGAAATCAGTATATATCCTGATGTCACCAGGCTTTGAATCTCTCAGGGATCACTGTCCCTTTACTGCTTGATTTCTGGTAAACTCTTGTTTCCTATAGTATGTCAGCTCTTTTTCATTGTTTTGGTCAGGAGGATAAATTAGTTCCCTAGAGCAGTGGCCCCCAACCTTTTTGGCACCAGAGACTAGTACTTCTATGAGAATCTAATGCCTGATGATCTGAGGTGGAGCTGAGGCGGTAAAGCTATTGCTGGGAAGCGGCTGCAAATACCGATGAAGCTTTGCTCACCCACCCGCCACTCACCTCCTGCTGTGCGGCCTGGTTCCTAACAGGCGACGAACTGGTACCAGTCCACAGCTTGGGGGTTGGGGACCTCTGACCTAGCTTGTGGTGGTTTGGTTCGTATCCTTCTAGGTAGGCCTTTTTCTATACATATATACACATATTTGGTTGGTTTTGGTTATTTTTGTATCAAAGGGATTATCCAGTAGTCCCCAACATTTTTGGGACCAGGGACTGGTGCTCCTATGAGAATCTAATGCCTGATGATCTGACGTGGAGCCGAAGCGGTGATGCTAGTGCTGGGGAGCAGCTGCAGACATAGATGAAGCTTTGCTTGCTTGCCCTGCTAAGCAGCCCGCTTTCTATCTAATAGGCCATGGACGGTACTGGTTTGTAGCCCAGGGGTTAGGAACCCCTGCCCTCTAACGTCATCTTGGCTGGAAATGCATAACATACACACATAGGTGGTGGCCCTAAAATTGGCAGATGTTTCTTAGACAACTGCTTTCTTTTGAGCTCGGTACCTTTGCCCCATTTCACTATTGGGCTACCTCAGCGAACTTTCTTAATGGCCTCCCAAGGTGCAAAACCTAGAGACTGATGTCCCAGGGGAGCAGCTTCCCCTATAGACCATTCAGTGATTTAAATTCCTTTGTCTGAAAGTGGCCTGACCATATGGAAATGAGATTTACTAGAAGAATCAAGCCCTCCCCTCCGCTCTGTAGAACCCAATTTTCTTCCTTTCTCCCCAAACTCATTACCTTTTTACACCTATTAATTCCCTTCACTGCTTTCAAAACTTTTCCCCTTTTGAATCCCAAATTCTCTCTTGTTTCTTCAGTTTCCCTCACAGCTGGCCCTTATTGAATCTTAGGGATTGAAGCCGCTTCTTTTTGAATGGATCTAAAAGTTTTCCATTCTTTTGGGTGTGCGTTTGGATCATACATGACATTACCAACTGATCCAACATTTCCCAAAACTTTTACTGTCTTTACACTCTGACACGCATCATTTTTTTCCTCAAAATTTTTTGTGAGTTTTTCAAAAATAAGTTTATTGGGGTGACATTGGTTAATAAAATTATATGTCTCATGTACAATTCTATAATATATCATCTGTATATTGTGTGTTCACCTCCCAAAGTCAGATCTCCTTCCGTCACCTTATATTTGACCCCTTTAACCCCTTTTTACCTCCTTCTCCCCCCTTTTCCTCTGGCAATCACTACACTGTTGTCTGTGTCTATGGGTTTTTGTTTTCTTATTCATTGTTGCTTTCAGTTTTACATCCCACATATGAGCAAGATCATAATGGTTCTTGACTTTTTCCATCTGACTTACTTTGCTTAGCATGTTTTCGAGATCCATCCATGTTGTTGCAAATTCTTTGATGTTCTAAGACATCACCTCGCTCCCACAGAGGACATCTCATTCCCACCACTAAAGTTGCTCATTTTGCTCCATGCAGTTACAGGAGGCTGATGTTTGACGTTGGTCTTCCAATTCGCATCCAGTTACAGTTAACTTCTGAAGCAGTCGTATCCTGCCCACCCAGCATGGTCCACTTCCTGTGGAAGGGTCAGTGCTGTGGGCTCCACTTCCTCTTTGCAGAGATGGAGCAGGAGGGCCAATGGTCCAGGCCCCAGTGCTTTGATGCTCAGGGACCAGGCTCTCTGTCCAGAGTTTGGGGTCTGTTTCCTTGTGGAACTTCAGTTTTGTTCATGCATTATTTGCTTGAGTTCATTCCTCTTGATTCTCATAGAGCTCCCTTAAAAATCATTATTTTAAATTCTTTTTCAGGGAACTCACAGATCTCAATTTTGGGGGCTCCATTACTGGAAAATTACTGTGTTCCTTTAGCGGCGTCGTGTTTGCTTGCTTTTTTTGTGTTTCTAGTGGCATTGGTCAATATCAGCACATTTAGGGGAGCAATCACCTCTTCTAGCCTTCTTGGGACTGGTTTTGGTGAGGAAAGATTTTCACGTGAAGGTGGTTGTGGTGGGGCCACCATGCCCGAGGTCTCCTGTGGATGTGGGATGGGCCTCAGGGACATGTCACAGTGACTCGGGATGGGGAGGGGGATGCAACAGTAGCACAGGCCCTGAGATGACAAGGTGCAAAGGTAGCTTGGGCCCAGGGAACATGGTGCAGTAGTGGCACACTCTGGGGATGGCAGGTCAAAGTTCTAACTCAGGACCTAGGCAATGGGTGGGACCAGGGTGCAGCGGGGTGGGGTGGGGTACAGGACTGCACAGCGCCACTTGGCGTTGGTGGCTCAAGCAGCAAATTAGGATGCAGAGAGTGGGGCATAGAGTGGTCAAAGCCCATGACTTTGGCCCCACAAGCAGAGTACGGAGCAGCAGCAGCTCTGGTGGCTCACTGTGGTAGCCCAATTTTGAAGAGTGGGCACAGCAGCAAATGGGGACCCTGGGGACAGATCTCACCACAGCAACAGCTCCAGCCCCAGGTGGACACAGAGACAGGGGCTCTGAGCTGGGATCAGCATCAGTGAAGACTAGCTGGTAGGGGGTTCCTCAGTGGTGAAGGCAGTGTGGCTTGCTTGGTTTCTCCTGGTCTCATTTTCCCATGGGAGTGAAGTTCTCCAGGGGACCCCTCCTGGTGAGAGCTGCTTTGGACTGCAAGATGGGGTGGGATGATGCAGGTAAAATGCTTCCGGCACATTTCCATGCTTGGTGTTTGCGTACCTCGCTCAGGGTTTCCGCTGCTGCTTCGTTGTCGTCCAGAGCTTCCTCTGAGCTATTTTCACTGGCGCGTAGCTGTTTGTTGTTTTTGTTGCTTTTGTGGGGAGATGAGTTTTGGGACCTCCCAGCCCGCCATCTTGTCGATGTCACCCATTTGCTCTTTGGTTTTTAACAGTCCCCCAGGGGAGCACAACACTGGCCACACAATGTCAAAAATGATAGAGCTGGAGTATCCTACTAATTGCAGCCATATATAAGACTGGGGGGCAAGGAGGAATGTGTGGTTTTCTTGAGATCTGCTTTAGGGCACCAAGCAGTGAATTTTGTCGTCTTTGGAGAATCAAGGGATGAACATAGATCATGAAAAAGATGGGTTTGGAAAACTCCAGTAATTGGGCTCATTTCATCTTTGTCCTTGTCTTTAACCAGCACATGGATATGGCTGATTACGGTGTTGTTTTGCAGTGGGGTCTTACTTGGTGGAAAGAATTAGGGAAGTTATTATAAGTTTGCATTTTTTTTTTTGATTAATGGATCATCTACTTTATTGAGATTTCTAGATGGTGCCAAGAATACAAAAGGGATGAAAGATCACCTTTCATCTCTAAAGGACATTACAATTGCAGAGGATACAACATCAGTTAGAGTTGTAAATGGAATGTGTTTCTACATGGAAAAGGCCATTATTTAAATAATGTGTGATTTAATAACTAGCTGCCTGGTCTTTGAGGAGTAATATGACTTAAACAGTCCTATAGGTTTGCGTTTTTACCATCTTTTTAAAATCCCTCTGTGTCGTGCATAAACTGGGACATCTCATCGGTGTGCATTTGTTGGAGTCCTACTACGTGCCAAGGCCTGTACACTGGGGATGCTGAGGTGAACAGCACAGAGTCCCTCCCTTCCCAGTGCTAACAGGCTAGTGACATCTTGTATCTCCCATTGCATGAGGTACATAGACTTTTATAAACTCTCAGATTTTATCACCACATCATTTCTGTCTTCGTTTATGTCACCCACCAAGGAGCCTTTATTATGGGCGTTACTCTATCACAGATGAAACTGCATGGAAGCCCCCAGGCTTACTTATGGTCTAGATGTCATCAGGAGTTAAGCTATTGGCACACTGCCTTCCCAGGTCAGCAGATCTCCTGAGCGGTTCAGTGTTCTCCTCTGGGTGTGGATAATCAAGAAAATAGAACACAGACTCTAATAGAAAATGATAAGACTAAGAGTGGGTTAGGATGGAAGATGAGAATAGGAGGATTTGTGGAATTTTGTGAAACTAAGAACGGTCCTGGAGCCTCGGGAGGTGACAGCAGCACAGGAGACCTTCCATGAGAAGCGATGGGGGAGCTGGGAGCAGAGCTGAAGCCAGAGTGCAGCATGGGGAAAGGGAGACCACCCAAACGCATGACTCCAGGGCTCTGTCCCTAGCAAGAGCCCTTGGGATGGTCCCTCGGGGATCGGGGCAGGGCGATGCTGTCCTCCCACTGCTGGGCTACCTCAGTTGACTCATTAGCAGGTGGGGAAAGTCACCCATGGAGGTTCTCCAGGCATTCGATACCCTTGTCAAAAGAGGTGTGCCTGCTCACGTGTAAAAGTCGCAGTGAGGATGTGGCTTCCCCTCTGTGTTGTCAGATTTCCTCCTGTTGGCAGAACCCGAGTACTCGGTATGCCCCCCTGTGTTTTCTTGCCAACATTCCTTATAGTTCCCAAGCTTTTCCCTTTTTCTTTGGGGCTTTTCAAGTTCCCTTCTGCCTCAGAAGCTTCCTTTAATACCCCAAAGCCCTTTTGCTCTCTCAGGATTGAGGACAAGTCTTTCCCCAGAGGTTGGGGCGCACTTTCTTACTGGGAAAAATATATACATTTTCTTTTAAAGTATATGTATGTAAATATATGCATATTTTAAAATCTTTACGTATATACATATGTATGTATGTATGTATCTTAATGTATCTACATGAAGTCTTTTTGAATTCTCCATGACCATAGGGGTTAAGAAGATGCCCAGAATATTTAATTTGGTTAGTTCCTTATATGCTATTTAACATGTTATTTTTTTAAATTCTGTGAAAGGATAAAAGGAAGAGAAGGTACTAATCTCAGACCTCTTGAAAATGAAGACATGTCACTTTGTCTTTTCCTTCCACATTCCTAGGCTTGTTCGTTCTTAACCCAACGTCTTCACAAAGGAAAACAAGACCCATGGAGAGAAGAGCGATGACACCGGACCCCTGGAGACCGTGCGTGGGACAGCAGCGGTGAGTGGGAAGCAGGTGGTCTATGCCGCCACGCAGGTCAGTGGGGCTGTGGCTCCTTCATCCCGATGCCCAGATGACGTCCCATAAACCACATGGTATCAGTGCATCGAATGGGCGAGTGGAAGTCTGTAGAATTTTGCTCTCATCTCAAATCACTTACATGTCGTACCCCACTCCAGATCTTGGGGGAAATTTAGATTATGCCCAAGAGGAAGGGAATCTATTTCATCTCCTGATATTGCTACATTACTTCCTATATATAATCAGTGTCTACCACTCAAGGGTTCCTCTCATGAGCTCTATGGATTTCCCTGCGTAGAAAGTCTCACATTGTGCCAGGCAGTGACCGTGGCGCCACTGCACATTGTCCTCAGAATTGATTATGTGCCTGTTTTTGAAAAGGTGCGAGAGCTCATATGTGAGTATGTGTGTGTGTTGATGTCCATACGTTAGTTGAACTGTTCACATACATATTGTATATTAATTTGGTTTGAACTTTCAGATCAGTTTTGGTTAGTAATATTTATTTGGACTTTGGTACCTGGTTTATTATTTGTTTCTTTGCTTTTTGTAATTATTTTGCTTATAATTGTGCATTCATTTGCAGAGTCTGTGTGTATTTGTTTTTAGAATCTGGCCTTTGCTGTTTTAATTAGTTTTGTTGTTGTTTATTTGTTTCTATTTCTGTATATGGCGTTCTGGCTTGTTATTGTTTGCTTGTATGCTTGAGGGATTTT
The DNA here is from genome assembly GCF_902729225.1 of Pteropus medius. NCBI lineage: Eukaryota > Metazoa > Chordata > Mammalia > Chiroptera > Pteropodidae > Pteropus > Pteropus medius. Next base: position 1,616,580 of record NW_024344372.1, read on the forward strand.
TTAGTTAGAATTTTGTCTTAATTAGTGAATATTCATCTTGTTTTTGGATTTGGGGGTCTTACTTTTTAATTATTTGTGTTTGGTTCAAATCTGGGTTTCTTTGCCTGTTTCTGATTTGGTTTTGATTTATGTGTTTTGTTTGATTTGTTCTGAGAGGTGCTTTGGAATTTTAGTTGTG
>NW_024344372.1:1617029-1640057 GCF_902729225.1 Pteropus medius
GTGCATTTTTCTCGTGTCTTGTGATTTTTAAAATTTGTATGATTTTTTTGGAGTGGGTTTTGCTTTTTTTCCCTTTAATATTTGTGTGGGGCTCTTTACGTTTTGTGGGTATCTATGTGTGTTTATTGTTTTGGGGTTTGATTCACGTAAGTTGTAGGAGTTCGTTTGGGTTTTATATGTTTTGCTTCAGTGTCTGTGTATGCTTATATGGTTTGATATTCGCATTATATTTTCTTATCGATATATTCGTGTATTCTTTTTGTTTGGACTTTGTTGTAACTTTATTTTTTTAAACCCTATTTATTGAGCTTGGCTTACGTGGAGGATTATTGGTAGGGATTTTTTTTAAAACTCTTATTGGTTTCGTTTTATTATTGATTTATTTGTGCCTTGTTTTTCTGACTGATTTTTTTATTGTTTATAAAGGTTTTGGTACACTGAAGTATAAATTGTTTTGTTAGGGATGGATTATTTGTATTTGTGAATTTTTTAGCTTACATATATATTTTTTTTTTTATTTGTGCGTATGAGTTTGTATTATTGCAAGGTTTTTGTATTAAGGGATGACTTTATTTTAGGGAATGACTTTATTTTATTTTGGCTATTCTAATTCTTTACATTTCCATTTTTAAAACATTATTAAGGTATAATTTGAAATCTACGATTTATTATATTCTGGCTTATTTATACAGCCATGAAATCATTACCACAATCTAAATACAGAATATTATCCATCATCTCCAAAGGATTCCTCCTGCCCCCTTAATTTCTCATTCTTTCCCCTTCAGTTACCACTGCATGCCCAGGCAACCACCGATCTGCTTTGAGTCACTAGAAATTATATTTGACTTTCTAGATTTTTATCAAAGTGGAATCATGGCGTATATACTTTTTTTTTTGTCTAGTTTATTTCCCTCAGCATGATTATTTTTGAAATCCATCCACATTGCTATGTGAATCAATAGTTCATTTATTTTTATGGCTGATTAGTATTCCATTGTGTCGATATCCCACAGTTTTGTTTGTTTGTTTGTTTGTTTGTTTGTTTAATGCAGTCACCTGTTGATGGGCATTAGTCTCCAGTTTGGAGTGATTTCGCCTTGACTATGAAAAATAAAATAGCTATGAGCCTTGGTGTAAAATGTCTGTATGAAAATATGCTTTAACTCTCTTTAGAAGGCTGAGTTGTATAACACAGTAGGCCTATGTCTTTCTTTTTAAAGAAATTAACAAGCTGCTTTCCGAAGTGGTTATACCGTTTCACATTTCACCTGCCAGTTTATGATAGTTTCGGTTGTTCTGCCTCTTTGGTGGTGCTTTTAATTACCTATCATTGTAATTTTAGCCATTCGAATGGATGTGTCATGGTACTTCACTGTGGTTTTGTTTTGCATTTCCCTGTTTACTAATGCTTTAGAGCATCTTTTCATGTGATTAATCTCCATCCCTATATCTCTTTAGGTGAAGTACCTAATCAAATCTTGTCCATTTTTAATTGTGTTTGATTTCTTATCAATGAGTATTAAGAGTTCTTTATAAATTCTGGATATAAGTCCTTTATCAGATATGTGATTTGCAGATATTTTCTGCCATTCTGTCCCATGTGGATTTTCTCTTCATTCTCTTTTAGCATGTCTTCCAAAGAACAGAAGAACTTAATTTGGATGAGACCCAATTTTTCAATTTGCTCTTTTATAGATCGTGCTTTTGATGTCACATCTAAGAAATCTTTTCCTAAACAAAATCAGCAGAATTGAAGAGAACCTTCACCAGAATGTGACTGTGCTGCTTGCTCCTGACCTCACACTTCCAGCCTCCAGAAGTGTGAGCAATAAATTTATGTTGTTTACAAGCCACCCAGTCAGTCTCTGGTACTTTGTTATAGCAGCCGAATGGGATAAGACAGAAGGGATGAGAAAGAAGTCTGCCACCTCTGTCTTCGGGTGTCCAGTGAGAGGGTCAGGGCTCGGATAAGAGTAGAAGTTGTGTAGAATGCGGGTGGTGGATGAAGGCAGACATGGGTACATCTGATATTCCCTACTCCTGTTTCTCAGTCCTGTATTTGTGACAGCTGCTTTTGACTAGATAGTCGTGAATATCCTATCACTTACCACCTCTTTTCTCTGCTCTAAAACATTCTCCAAGGATGCACGTGACAGGGAGATGAAAGTAGCTGCTTCATCATCAAAACTATTCCAGTAGTTGTCATGGGCTTCAGACCAAGATTCTCAAAATATTTTCCTCAAAATCATCGCAAGTCCAAATCTTGTCAACAAAACGGGAGACTTCCAGTTCAGAGGAGGTGGCATAAACCAAGCCCTGCACATCTCAGCTAAGTCCACCTCTCATGCTGGAAATAACACAAGACACAACTAAGGGAAATCTCAGAAAAGTGGAGAGAGGAAGGTGAACCGGTTAGGAGCTTCAGGCTTAGAAAGAAATGGCAGACGCGCCTGTTACCCTATGGCCCCCTGCCCAACAGAAGATGTCAACTCAGGCGTGGGGTTCCCCAATCCCCCACTTAGCAACACAAGGCAAGCTGGGTAAGACTCCTCTTCCCTCTCCTTTTCTCATGGAAATGAAATCACTGCCCCATCAGAACTGCAATGTCCTCATGTGGTTTGTCTTATTTATTCTGAGATTTTTATTGTCCGTGATGGGTAACTAAGTAGAAAGGCCAAGGACTTGGGGATGTTTGGATCTATTTACTTCACCCCAATCTTCCTTTTTCTATGAAAAGTATTGCAGCTAGGTATGGATTGGCCCAAATCCTCTCACTTTCCTGTCCTCGAGAACTTTAGATTCTGGCCGCTCATCTCTCAAAGTCACATTTGTTTTGGGAAATCCTTTACCCTGAACTTCATTCTGAGTTTATTCAATTGCATATTGTCACAAGAGTTGAAAACACCTTGAGAGATAGAATGAAAATGTGGGAAAAATGCTCTCAGCAAATAGGTCTCACAGAAAGTCTCAGAAAGTCTATTTTGTAAACCATTTCTGTTTGTTTATATGGGATGTTTTTTCTTTTCCTGTACCTCAAGAGGAAGTAGGCTTTCTGACCCCGTGGTCCTGGCACCTAAAACCCCACTTTCTCCCAAGGAGGTTCTCGATGTTATTCATTGGCTCTGCTATGGGTTGGAGTTTAGCTAAATAACACGGAAAGACGCATCAGGAAATTTGCAGTGCAGGAGCCTGAAATGCTGAGGTGTCGTTTGACTTTTCTTAGAGGATTACTTAGGTGATGGCAAAACAATTTTTTAAATATTGAGATATAATTGATATATAACAGTATATTTTGGGGGGGTGCACAACGTAATGTATATATTGCAAAATGACTACCACAGTTAGGTCTACTGAACATCTATCATGCATAGTTACAAAATATTTTTTTCTTGTGATGAGAACTTTTAAAACCCACTGTCTTAGCAGCTTGCAAATATACAACACAGTATTGTTAAGTGTGGTCACTGCACTGTACATTACATCCCTAGGACTCATTTATCTTATAATTTGGAATTTGTACCTTTTGACCACCTTCACCCGTTTTACTCACACCCTACTCCTCGCCTCTGAGGACCAAACAATCTCTCTGTATCTATGAATTTGGCTTTTATGTTTGTTTGTTTGTTTGTTCTAAATTCCACATGTAAGTGACATCATTCAGTATTTATCTTTCTCTGTCTGACTTAATTCACTTAGCATCATGCCCTCAAGGTCCATCCATTGTCACAAATGGCAAGATTTCCTTCTTTTTATGGCTCCGTTATTTTCTGCTGTATATATACATCACATTTTCTATATCCATTTATCCATTGATGAACACCTAGGTTGTTTCTGTGTCTTGGCTTTTGTAAATAACGCTGCAGTGAACAAGGGGGTGCAGATATCTTTTTGCGTTCGTGTTTTCGTTTCCTGTGGGTGAATACCCAGAAGTGAGATTGCTGAATCATATGATAGATCTATTTTTAATTCTTTGAGGAAACGCTATACTGTTTTCTGTAGTGGCTACACCACTTTACATTCCCACCCGCAGTGCACAACACTGCTTTTCTTCACATTCTTGACACACTTATCTAATGGCTTTTGGATGGCAGCCATCGTAACAGGTGTGAGGTGATATCTCGTTGTGATTTTGATTTGCATTTCCCTGATAATTACTGATATTGAGCACCTTTTCATGTGCCTCTTGGCTCTTCGTATGTCTTCTTTGGAAAAATGCCTATTCGAGCCCAATGCCCATTTTTTTAATTGGATTATTTGCTTTTTTTTTCTTTTTTTGCTATTGGGTTGTTCGAGTTCCTTCTATGTGTGTGATATTAATCTCTAATTAAATATGTGCTTTGCAAATATTTTCTTCCATTCTAAAGGTTGCCTTTTCAATTTATTGTTTCCTATGTTGTGTAGAAGCTTTTTAGTTTGATGTCGTCTCACTTGTTTATTTTAACTTTTGTTGCCTATGCTTCTAGTATCTTATCCAAAAAATTATCGCCAAAACCAATGTCAAGTCAAGGAGCTTTTACCTATGTTTTCTTCTAGGAGTTTTATGGTTTTGGGTCTTACCTTTACGTTTTTAATCCATTTCGAGTTAATTTTTGTGAGCAGTGTAAGGTATGGGTCCCGTTTCATTCTTCTGCATGTGAATATCCAATTTTCCCAGCACCATTTATTGAAGTGTGTGTTCTTGGCGCCGTTGTCAAAGATTAGTTGACTATATATGCGTGGGTTTATTTCTGGGCTCTCTATTCTGTTCCTTTGGTTTATGTGACTGTTTTTATGCCAATTCTCTTGCTCATTTGAGGTGTCACTCTTAATCCACAGCTGTCACAGGAGAGGGTGAGCAGGCACCAAGCCCTAGGCTGCAGAATCTATCTCTAATATGGGCCAGGTTGCAACAGGGTCTCCTTTGCAGTTTGCCCTAAGGTTTTGTGTGTATTGAGGAGTGAAGTCATTTTTACTGTGTATGTTTTGGAGGTTTTTATTTGTATGTGTGACAATATATGTTATGTTTTTTGTTGTTTATTTTTTGTAGAATTCTTGTTTTTATCTCTTCATTGAAATTTGGTTTATGCATTGTTTTTTATTATCATTTCTTTGCTTATTTTTTGGGGGGGTTTGTTTCCTGTGAAGGTTTGCGTATTTGAATTTGTTGTATTTTGTGCATCCTTTTCACCGCTCTGTCGACTGATGTTTTTTAAATGTGTGTTATTTAGAATTTTCAGTAGTATTTTAATTTTTTATTGTTTGCACTGTACTGTTTTGTGTGGATTATCTTTCGGTTTGTTTCATTATCTGCATTTCTATTTGCATGTGTCATATGTGTTTGCGTGTGTTACCTGTGTTTGTGCGTACTGCTTGCATGTTACATATGTTTGCATGTGCTGCACGTGTTGCTTTGTGTGCATGTTGACTTTCTAGTATATAATGTTGCCTCTTCGTCTGTTGCTGCAGACCTCCATCTCTGACCAGAGGATACCAAACCAAAGCCTACGTGGTGGCATAAGGAAGAATCAAGGTGTGAAGCAGGAGACGATTCTGTCCAGCACTATTCCAGCTGAGCTCTAGTGGGTCTGCAATATTAGATATGATGAGTGAGTTATGTGGTCCTTTCTGCTTAACAACTGACTTTGGGGAAATAGAAAGTAGTTTTTCATGCACCAACTATGTCATATTGAAAACAAGCAGAATAACGTGGGCAAGTATTCGAAGTCCAAGAGGAAGGGAGAAGAGGAAAGGAAGAAGGCTCATTTCTCTCAGTCCTCGAATCTGTGCCATTAAATGCACAGCAGTTGAGGGGTCAGCACTCAGGTAAAGGAATAAGAGAGAGGGGGAGCACAGCACTTGCTTTCCAGGTCTTTGGGGTGTATCTGCTTATCCCTCACTGACTGAGTGCTGGGGTGTTGACTGAACCGGCATAGTGAGGGAGGGTTCTTGGGGGTTGGGCAGGATTGCCACCTTCAGCTCAGCTCTGTGCAGTGCTCCACTTCAAGATGTGCCATTCATGTGGCTAAAATTATGATTGGCACCTCTTAGAGTGAAGTAATGCACACAAGTACGACATCGCCTCTGGCCCTCGGATCGCACATATGGCTACCTGCCCACAGCTGTCACTTTTCGACCCTTAGAACCACCCACCTAGTGCTGGTTCAACTCAGGACACTTTAAAGAGCCTTCTAAAACCTAGGCAGGGAGCGTTCCAGGAAGAGCCTCAGCCATAGGTTCTGCAGGGTTTCACATCACTTTGTTAACAAGGTCGGGGTTGCCACCTTTGGCTGCACTGTGTTCAGTTCCCTACTCAGGAAGGCATCGTTCACATAACGTAGATAAATATATGAATGGCACCTTTCTGAGTAGTGTACTGGGCACTCTGGACAACATTTGTGGTGGCATCGGTGATGGTGGGTGGAGCTTTGGCCACAGAGCTGTAGTCCCTTGAGCCCTGGTACTCGTCCTTCAATGATGGGCCACCTCCCAGTATTCTCTGAAGCACCCATTCAGAGACCTAGGGCTCCTGGAAAAAGTCTCCCATCTAGGTTCTTCAGGTATTTATAGCTCTTTGTCCGCAAAAAAAACTGACCACACTGGGAACAATATTTTGGGTAGCAACGTGAGCTTTCTTCTTTGTGCGTTTTAGTCTTTCCTCTTTGCACAATCCGGATACACTTCCTGCCTTCAAAACTCTTGAAAAGGTTACATCTTAGAATTTACCTTACAGTATTCAAGGCTTCTTTTTGGTAGGCTAAACACCCTCCTGCCCTGCCCTACTGAACCTCAAACTCCTTTATGGCGTAATGCTGCCTCTCTCCTCAAGTTTTAGATGCTCCCCAATTCCTTTGAATGTTCTTTTGTAGCCTCAATGATATCATCATATCATACCATCATATCAGTTGATATATATATATATACATACACACACACACATATATATACACACATACACACACACACACATATATATATACACACACACATACCACTATTGAGATTGACATTGATTTATTATAAAGAATTGCCTCACGTTATTAGAAAGACTATTAAGTCCCAAGATGTTCACTCCTAAGATCTACAGAGTGAGCCAGCAAGCTGGAGATCCAGGAAGAGTTGATGTTTCAGTTCAAGTCCAAAGGCAGGAAAAAAAACTCGTGTCTTAGCTTGAAGGCAGTCAGGCAGAATTCTCACTTCCTCAGTGAAGGATGACCCTTTGGATTTTATTCAGGCCTTCAACTGATTTGATGAGGCCCACCGTCATCAGGGAGTGTAATCTGCCTCACTCGGGTAACCAGTTTTAAATGTTAATTTTATCCAGAAACACACGGAAACACCCAGGTATTTGGTTAACTATCTGAACACACTGTGGCTCAGTCAAGTTAGCACGTAAAACTTACCATCATAAGTGTACCCCTTGTCTACCTGGAACCCACACGCTTCTCCTTAAAGCCTACTTAGTCTCCAGAGGAAGATCATAACATGACCATAATTCCGCCTAACATGCTACACCTATTCCACATACAGCCGAATATGCACTGACCCACTCCCCAGAAGAGGAGGTGAAATCCTTGATGTTTACTCTTCTTGGTATCCTCTACCTGAAACAATAGGATGTAAAGTTTAAAGTATGTAACTACTGTGATTTAAAGTCAGTACATCTCACTTTACATGACAAAGGGGTAATAGAAGGGAAAAAAAATGTTTGCCGTATAATATATGCAAATGTATTCCTAACAGAACAAGGAGGAAGTACAATTACACATTTCCGTAACTAGTTACACGGTCGCACTGTTATTTATAACTACCTTCTTCCACTACCCATTCTCTATTCCCTTTGCCTTCAGCGAGCACCTCAGCTGGTCTTGGATCTTAACTCGCGGGGGGTGGAGACAAAACCTTCTTTCCCGGAGGCCCTGGGCCATTAGTAGTACTGCCTGGACTGAGGTTGTTGTCATTTTCCATTGACCTTAGTCGCAGGGAGCGGTAAGACCAAGGGATGCCCTAAGGGATCTCTTTTATTCCACACATAGTCTTCCTCACCTCAGGACCAGCAGTCCGATTTTCCCTTTGTAGCCTGGATCAACCACCCTAGCAAGCACAGTAACCCCCGTTTCAGACCTTTCAAAAATTAGGAAATATTGCATTGGCTTTCCTTTCTTTGTGTTTTGGGGCATCTCTTTGTGGCATTTTAACCAGGACTTGTTCCCATCACCCACCCTAGATCCGTGGTGCAGAAGTTCTGCCTCAGATGCTAAGACAGGCTTTCAGGATTGGCATCTTACTTTCCCCACCCTCTAAATCCAGCTCTGTGGCACAGAAGTTCTACCCAAAGAGAAGTGATGTAGGACATTGAGACTGTCATCTCTGATGTTGTGCCGGAAGTGGTTGATTTAATATAGAGCAGTTCACGGAAAAACCCATTCCCAGGGCCATCGTCTAAAACAACAGGGATCTCACTGGTACACAGTTGGAGAAAGCTTGTGTCCCAGTGAAACTAGGTGAAACAGGCTTACAAATGGCAGAAGAGCCAAAAGTTTTATAGAGAAATGCTGTTAAACAGCCAGAGGGGCATGCTATACTCAGACTCTGCATGCGTGGATGAAAATAAAAAGATGGAAAAATATGCGTAATATAAATAGTAACTATAAGAGAGCTGAAGTAGTTGTACTAACATTCGATGAAATAGAGATTGAAAGAAAAATTATTTCTAGAGAAAATGAGAAACAGTTTACAATGGTAAATGGTCAATTAATCAGGAATAAATAACCTTTATAAACGTAACCAGCAAACAAAAATAAAATACTTAGGAAAAATGTAACCAAACAGTGCGATATTTGTACTATGAGAACTGTAGGAAATTATTGGCAGAAATTACAGACCTAAGTAAATTTAAATGTATTTATTTAAAAAATTCTAAATTTGTTAAATCGAAAGGCAGACCGTGTTCATGGATTGGAAGACAGTATTGCTAAGACAACCATTCACTAGGTTGGTATGATGATTATAAATATATAGGTAATCAACATCAGAGTACCTAAGTATATAAAGTAAATATTAGCAGAACTGAAGGAAGAAATAGACAATCCAGTAATAACAGGGGACTTTAATATCCTTTCAAGAATAGATGGGGTATCCAGACAGAAAATCAATACGGGAATAGCAGACTTGAACAACACTATAAATCCACTGGATCTAACAGACATATAAAGAGCATTCCACCCAACAGGAGCAAAATACATAGTCTTCTAAAGTGCACATGGAAAATTCTCTGGTATAGGTCATATGTTAGGTCACAAAACAGCAGATTTAAGAAGAAGATTGAAATGAGATGCAGTGCATGGCCTGGCATCTGTGGGGAACACAGGGTCAGCAGAGCACTTATTTTGTGACACTTATCTTGCCCAGGCATGAGGCCTCTGCTGGAGCCTGCAGGCCCCTGTGGCTGGTGGCACCCCAGATGGTCCTGCGCATCATTTCCTGCCCCTGTCCCCCCAGCCCCCTCTTCTCTTGTCCCTGGGGCCGCCGTGCATACCCCACAACCTGGCCAGAACTCTTCGTACCCTTTAGTCTTAAGAGCAGCGTGCCCCACGCCCCCGTGACTCCTGACATTGCTTGTCGGCCATTGCTTAGATTCAAGGCCATTACTTAGATTCAAGAGCAGTAGTGATCAAGTTACATTGGCTGCTCAGGTGTTTGAGTCGTATGTTTCTGGATAGCAAAGAAAATTGGTGATTATCAGGCTACCTAGGAGGGCTTTCGCCTGTCTGGAATTTTTATTCATTCCATTCTTGTTTCTTGCACAGCCCTCCAGTGACTTTAATTTTAAGATAATATTTTATCTAGTTGTTTCAAGGAGAGAGAGTTAGCCTATTACAAACAAATATATCCAACCCAAAATCTGAAGTGCATGTGTTTGAATTTTGACACTTAGATTTGTTGATATTTTAATTTTTGGTAAAAGCAACAAACTTGACCTACCCATATGTATCAGGTTTTACCTTGATTTCCTTTACATGAAATCTGAGCTTGCTGGCAAAACCTTTAAATAAGAAATAATCTCTAGATTAATTACCTCAGGTCATAGAAGTTGTTTATCTTGAAAAAGAAGTTAGTATGAAGTATTTTGTAGTAAAGGAAGTTATAGGGTGGGAGTTGCAGAAAGTAGTGTCATAAAAAAGTGAAACATCAGGGATTTTTGGTGAGTTGAAAATAATAACAAATAATAAGGTTATTCATACCAATAGGATGAATCCTAGTTTAAGAGATATATAGTTTTCTTTATTTTTTATTAATAAGATTTTCAAATTATATTTGCATTCTTCTTTGTATATTATAGAAAGATCCATTACTGAAAATGGGCTGGGGATTTAAATTAAGGGAAAAGTTGAAGCAGAAGAAAAGCCAGGATATTTCTGTTTCTTATTTTAAATTCTATATTCAAGGAAATGTAGCCTAGATGATTATAATATAAATAAAATATACAATTTATTGGGTACTTGCCATACACCAGATGCTCTCCTCGGTGTATCAGCTTACTTGATTATTGCAACAACTACTGTTATCTGTTTCATAGATGGGGAAACTGAGACAGAGAAGTTACAGAGTTTGCCCAAGGTCATACACTCATTAAATGACAGTGCTGTCAAGCAGTGAATGTATATGTTCTTTGATCTTAACTGCATGCTATACTGTCTTTAGGAATGAGGGCTTGCAGATTAAGAGGGAGATGCAGAACTTGGAGCCTCTCAGAGTGTGTCGGAGGAAGTCGTCAGCTTGAGACTTCAATCAAGTGCAACACACACACAAGTAAGTAAATATATATGTGTGTGTATATGTAAATATATACACATACATGTGTAATATGTATGTATATACATGTAGGTATATGTATATATATATGTGTGTGTGTATATATATATGTAATTTATAAAATGAAATGGGTGAGAAGGTCCACAGTTTGAGGAGAGATCCTGTACTGGGCTGTCTGAAGAGAGAATTCTGAGGGACGCTGAGAATTTTAGTATTTAATAGTTCCTTGGAAAATATCCATTGGTCAGTTGAAAAAGTTTTGAAGAATTAATTTGATTATTATCTACCTGCGATCATGTGGGCAGTAATGTGTAAAATGCGTCTTTCCTGACTCTGCATTTAGGATGCTATATTACATAAGCTCTGCTGCCGGGGGGTTAAATGGGAAAGGCCATCCGAAAATCCTTAAGAAAAGATAACACCGAAATGGCTCTAAAAGCAGGTAGTTGGTTCATTAGAAAGGGAGGAGGAGGGTGGGCCTAAGAGCCATAGTGTTATGACCATGTCACACTGCATTATTCACTCTCCCGTGCCATGTCCCTAAATTTCACCGATCTTAATATATAATTTGAATAAATCATCGCTAATCAAAACTCATCGGTTTAGAGGAGTCTTTTCATTGCTTTTGACTTATGTCCAGTTGTTTTATTTATGAGAAATTTACTTTTATAATACTTAACATTTAGGGGACTGTACTTTCATTGTAGGTTCATGATAGGATGTGCGAGGAGACGCAGATCGGCTGCAATCTTTTTTATTACATATCCAAGACAGGTGCTTTTTCAGTATTATAAGTTTGGATCTTAGGTAAGTGTCCAGCTGGAATTAGGAAGAGTGGATCATAATTGTGCCAGATTTGTCCCTTTACACATTTAAAGGCATTTGCAGAATGTCTCTAACGCACAGATTTTTGATATGAGGGGATGCATAGTGGAATAAGAGCTGGGACCTGCCTTCAGGGAACCTGTAGTCAGGTCAGAGAGGAAGAGGCATGTATGTGGAAAAGCATAATAAACAGAGGACAGTTGCCTGTCCCTTGGTAGGGACGGAGGTGAGTACTCCAGTGATGTTCATGTTGACCAGATGTCAGGACTTGAGCTCCTCGGGTTCCTCATCTCATGCAAAGCTCACCTTTTCACTAGCATTTAGCATCTCAGATATTCCAGAATTAGATTGTCTGTTACAGAGTTTGGGGGAGGTCCATTCTCCCTGGTGTATCCGGGTAAAAGGCTGGTGCTCGGCGCTGCAAAGCTGCAGTAAATTCTGAGTTGAAGATTTCATGCCTGTTTCTTAAGGTTTTAATTTTACACGGTGTTACAGTAGTGCTTTCCCCCAGAAGGCAGGTTAGTCACAGCTCGGCAGTGAACACAAAAACATGTCAGTGCTTCCCCCAAACTTACTTTGTACTTAAATTTCTGGAAGCTACGTGTAGTTCACAGACAATACCTATTCTCAGTATTCTCAGTGCACAAACAATTGGACCGAGCGAAGAACCTACTTGTTCTCAGCAATAAATTTTATGTTATTCAAGTCTCCTGCTATGGAATCACTCAAATTCTGTCCTTACATAGAAACCTTACCATCTGAACGCCAAATCCCTTTACCCTCCCACTCATTATTCCACCTTCTTTCTGAGACTCTAGAACTTTCCCAGTGCTTAGAAACTCTTCTCTCATGTCACTATATAGAGATGAAGATGGTACCCAGAACTTCTCATTTGGTTACTCTTCTTATGTTTTTAATATTAACTTTTAAAAATATTATGTGCGAAGGGATGAAGTGACAAAAGAATCATTTGAGTGTGAATAAATCCCGCATTAGCTTTCTCCCCCAATTGTTCTTGGATTATTCTTTCTTAATACAGGACTAAGTGAGAGAGAAAGAGGTGAGAGAGAGGATGTCAAGAGCCACAGCAGGTCCTGAAGGTAAATTGTCAATGTTACATTGTTCTGTTGGGAAATGGGGTAGAAACTGGTGTCACCTCTGATATAAGCTCATTTAAACCATGTAGGGTTGAGTTGACATTTCTCTTTGTGAATTTTTGTGCCCAAATCTCAGTCATATCAGCTTACCCCACTCCAAGCTGTGGGAGAAAATTTAGGTTGCAATGTAGAGAAATTGTTCTTTGTCATCTAACATTAGAGGAAGGGTATCTCACGTGACCAATGGTACCGTGTATGTGCTCCTTTCTGAACTCTCACCATGTTCCATATGCTTGTCTGGTACAGTGACTACTCTGAGTTTGTCCTCATTTTTGTATGTTTAGATGGTAGTGGTGAGAGTAATATATATGTACATTTGGTTTGGGGTTGTAATTATATGGGGGTGTGCTTCTTGTATGGATGTTTTCATTGGATTGGTTTTGATACCGAGTTTATGAGTTTTATTCTTTATATTTCTATTATTTTTGTATGTTTAAGTTTGGTTTTAATATGCTGTTGGATTGGTTTGCTGGTATTTTATTGAGTATTAGATTAGAACTCGAGAGATTTTATATTGCCTTGAGAGTGAGAAGATTTTATATTGACTTTATTTACCCTTTTATTTGGGGGCGGGGTGGTGTCCCTACTCACATCAGGGTCCCAAAAGGCAGAAAGAAATTGGTTTTTTAAAAATTGGTTTTATATATATATACACACACACACACATTAGTTACCACACACAATATCATTGAAGAGCAATATGTGTGTGTGTGTGTATTTATATTTATACACCTCCCCCCACAAAGCTATCCCTCTCTTAAACCACATCAGTACGTTGCCTTGGTGACTGCTATTATTCTTTTGTGTTCAGAAAATGTTGTATAACTCTTGTCTAGCTTTCCTTCATCAGTATCATGATTTTGAGATTCATCCAAGTTGTTCTGTGTATCAATAATTCAAACATTTTAATGACCGAGTGGTTTTCCAATATATATATTGACCATGTTCATCTACTTATCCGTTGATAGACATTTGGGTTGTTTCAAGTTTTCGGCTATTATAAATAATGCTGCAGTGAACACCGATGTACAGTTGTTTTGTGCAAACATTTGTTTTAGAATAGCAAGATCCTACGAGAGACTTGTGTTTAACTTTTTAAGAACCTGCTAATCTACTTTCTAAAGTGCTTTTACTGTTTTTACATCTCCACCGTTCCAGTTCCTCTGTGTCCTTAACAACACTTACATATTCAGTCTTTTTTTTTTTCATTTTAGCCATCCTAGTAGGGGTAAAGTGCCGTCTCCTTGTGATTTAATTTTGTATTTCCCTAATAACTAATGATGCTGAGCATTTTATGTGCTTGCTTACCATTCATATATGTTTTCTAGAGAACTTTATTTGTAAGGGTAAAAAAACTGGAAATGACCCACATTTCCTTCAATAGGCGTAGTATATCCATTCATTGGTATACTATTCAGCAATAAGAATAAATGAACCACTGATATATACAGCATTTTGGTTGAATCTCAGAGGCATTTTGCTGTTAAAAGAAGTCAGTCTCAAAAGGTTGCATACTGCGTGATTCCATTTGTATGTTATTCTTGAAAAGATAAACTGATATTAATGAAGAATAGATTAATAATTCCAAGGCTTAGGAGTAGAGGAGGGTATAACCACAAAATGATAACAAAAGGCAAGTATCTAAGATGATGTAACTATTCTTTATCTTGATAGTTGTGAAGTATACCGAAATCTTTCCATGTTTTAAAATCATAGGACCATACAAAAACAAAAAAATTTCAATTTTACTGCACATTATTTTCTCATCTATATGCTCTTACCATATGCAAATTTTTAATTTTTTTTAATTTCTAAAGACTTTATTTTTCAGAGCAATTTTAGGTTCACAACAAAATTAAGAAAGTATATGGATTTCTCATATACCTCCTGCCCCAACCCAGGCACAGCCTCCCCATTATCAACATCACTCACCAGAGTGGTATATTTGTTATGACTGTTGACCCTACATTGACACATAATTAGCACCTAAAGTCCGTAGGTTACTGTAGTACATTTTTTTCTTGGTCTCAGGTTTTTTGCTTTTTGTTTTACGTGTACATTCTCACTCCTATAATTACAATGCATAGTAACTCAACAGGAAAACTTTTTCTATTGACTGACTTATGGTACTCCTAAAAAATTAAATGCATCATCCTTAGAACATAAATGCCAGCAATAAAGGGAACTCCTCCAAATGGCTACTTAAGCCACTATCTCATAGTGCTTCTCCACCTGCTAGGTTCTGGTTTCTCATGGACTGTAATTTCACCTGTCCTATGGACCATCATGCCCACTCCTACTTTATGACACCTTTCTATGCATTCTTTTCACCTTAGCAGCCTGATACTAGTCCAAACCATATCCTTGCAGACAGAAGGTTATTCTTGTTGCTTTTTAATTTATGCCAAGCCACTTGATAAATCAGGCCATTGGATTGATTGTCCTTCAGCTTTTCTTGGACAGAAATCCATTTGATGGTGTGAGAGGTGGGGGCTTAGTACATATTATTTTAAAAAATATCTTTTGTGTGTACAAATCTTCTCTGCGCATATCTTTACACCATGTCCCAGTCTTAGTTGGTCAAGGTAAATAGCCCCTGGAACATATGTCTCAAAATGTAAAGATGGAAAAATATTATCTCGAAAATCATATTCCAGGTTTCAGTTTTTATATTTAATTCTCTAATAACAGGAACCTGGAATCCTTAGAGAGATGATTGATTTGGGGGCAAGGGAAGGTTAAATGCAAGGTGAGCCCTGAGCTATTTGGAATACCAGAAATTAAGGAAGTATTTCCGAAAAAAGAAGAAGGCATGGAAAATGACCCAACCTGAAAGAAATTCCAATTGTCAAAATGAACGATTTGATTGCAAAATCAATAACACTAGTATTAGGTTAAAACTCAAATAATAACATTAATATTGATGAGCCCATACTGATATAAATAAATTATTGAATAAGTAAATATATGTGGGAGAAGCTACAAAAATTCCTTACAAAAGAATTCTAAATATCTGTAGATACACCCCTCTCCAAATGGCATGAATACCTCTCCACTTGAATGTGGGCTGGGCTTTGTGACTCATTTCCAAAATATAGTGCATGGAGAGTGAAAAATAGTGACTTTACAGAAATCTGGCAGACAGATACCATCTTAACCAAGAATTTAAAGGTTAATACTACCAGTGATAAGTTATGTGAATACACTTCCTGATATGACGCAATGAGAGGGGTACTTCATCTCTGTGGTATTCCCCAAACTCACAACCCTAGTCTGATTTTTGAAAAAATCAGAAAAAACTCAATTTAAGGAACAGTCTAGAAAATTTCTGACCATTACTCTTCGAAACTGTAAAGAGCATGAAAAACAAAAAAGGAATGGGAAATGTTACTGATCAGAGGAACAGAAGGAAATGAATGGAAAAAGTGGTAAAATCCAAATATTGTCTATAGTTTTGTTAATGTTATCGTGCTGTTGTTACTTTCTGAGGTTTTACTAAGATACCATGCTTATTTAAGATGGTAATCTTATGGGAAGTTGGGTGATGGGTGTATGAGAATGTTCTCTGTACTAGATTTACAGCTTTTCTATAAACCGAAAATTATTCCAAACTAAATGGAAGAAAAACAAAGAAACAGCAACTAAAAAGCATCCATCCGATTCTGCTTCTGCCTGGCATACTGAACAATGAAAGGTGTGGATTTCAACCTAACAACATGAGAACGTCAGGTAAACACCTAACTTGATTTTTCTTGAACACCTTAGAGATCCAAGTTTACTGATCTATTAAGTGGCTTGATTTTCAGGAAAGATAGCCGCCTCCAAAGAGAAATGGGATATAGAGCTTGGCTTACCAGTGACAGAAAAAGTGAAGAAATTATACTGGGCTAGCAAGTACCCAAGGAACAAGCAAGAGCAGTCTCCCACTAGCAAAGGACCTGGAGAGAGACCCCTGTGTGGCTTAGGTGTGATGGATGTCAGAGATCAATGAGTAAAGCCAGAAGCATTGAGAAAAGTCCTCTGGCACCTAGACATCACCCTAAGAACCAAACATGCTAGCGGAGTTGAAAGCCTGGTGGCATTTAAGCTAACCATAACAATAAAACCCAACCCCAGGTTAATAACTAACAAGACAGATCCAACTGCCCCTATCACATAAGGCAAGCCTGACAGAAGAAGCAGTGTATTCATTTCCAGGTACAGATATCATTTACCTCATTCTCTACTGCTCTACACATAATGTTCAGCATCAAATAAAAATCTTAAAGCACACACATAAAAGAAAGACAAGGAAGCCTGGTACTGAGAGACAAAGAAATCCATAAAACTAGATTCAGACACGATTCAGATATTAGAACTCTCGGACATGGAATATACCATAACTCTGATTACCATATTTAGTATCTAGTACAAAAATTAGACATCTTGCGTGAGCAGATGGGGAACTTTGGCACAGAGATAGAAACTGTAAGAAAGAGTTAAATAGAAATGCTACAAATAGGGAAAACACAATGAAGTACTTTCAAAGATAAAGCTTTCTTTTGATGGGCCCACGATTATTATCTCAGTGCCTTGCAAAGGCAGAAAGCTGTGAAGGCTTGAACGAGAGCTGCATGGATGTGGGGGCGGAGGGGAGTAAGCGGATAGAGCTGCCACATCGAGCCATTCAGTGTGCAGTGCCTTTCGCAAGAAGGTGTCATTCATGTACACTAAAATATGAATGGCGCCTTTTAGCGAAGAGCAATGTACAACATGTAGGCCATAAGTGGTGGCCCTGGGAATGGGGTTGTGGCCGCAAGCACTGAGATGCTGGGCTACCTACCTCAGGGAACATTCCATGCCATATACAAAACTATACACAGGAACTTAGTGGGCTCCTGGAAAAACACTTAGGTTCATCAAGAATTTATATATTTTTGCCAAATGAGGCCCTGACTAAAGTGAGAAAACCGTGGTATTGGGACACAGCCTTCCTCCCTTGTCAGCTGAGACTTTTCCCTCGATGTTGCCAAACTCCCAAACCTTTTTTCACCTATCAGCTTCTCATCATTTGCGAGACTCCTCTTTCAGTGCTCCCCAAATACTCCTGCCTCGCATTCTTCCGCCGCTTCATGCCAAAGTCCATTTTCCTCTCAGACCGAAACATCAGCTTACTTTTTCCAGCTTTATTGAGCTACAATTGAAAAAGAAAAAATTACATGCATTTGGGTTGGATATGATTTTTAAGGTGTAAAACATGATAATATATGTAGACGGTGCAAAATGATTACCACAACCAAGTTAATTAACACATCCATCAACTCACACAGTTACATTTTTTTGTGATGAGAACACCTCAGATCTACTCTCAGCAGTCTCCATGCCGTACGTTACACCCCAAAACTTATTCATCTCATAGCTGGAAGTTGTACATTTGGCTAACATCTCCCCATCTACCCCAGCCGCTACACCTCTACTCTGTATGAGTTCGACTTTTAGATTCCACGTTATAATTTAAATCATAGAGTATTTTTCTTTCCCTGTGTGGCTTATTTGGACAGCTATATATGCTAGGGAAGGAGGCTATTAATTTTACATCCCTGTATTGAGAAACGGGAGCTCTCTTTATTCGCCCTCATAGGCGATCTCTCTGTAATCACATCAGGGCGTTCCACAGATAACACGTTTGTGCGAATTTGCGGATGACCTCCAAGCAGTACGTACCTCGCCGTACCCCAGCACTTGGGGGAGTTGAGGTTTTTAAACTAGAGAGTAGAAATACTGTTTTCCCTTCCTGACACGTTTGACAGCATACAACCCAAGTCTGTTACTCGCAGCGTCCACCTCCCTCCTTTCTGCACTCAGTTTTCTAGGGCACTGATGTATCCTAACTACCTATAACATAGGCTGCGTTGTGATCGGACTCACTTGGAATTTGTCCTGATCATTTTGCTTGTGCTGTTTGTCGGCGCATTTAGTTTGTTTAGAGAGAATTTGCTTGATTTGAGTTTGTTTTGGTATTCTTTTTTGTTTTCTTATTAATTCAGGTAGTAATTTTTGTCACTTAAATAAGTGTTCCCATTTGTTATTTAGCTAAATTTCACTGCTGTGTTTATGCATGTCTTAGTCAGCTCAGGCGGACATAACAAAATACTATAGATGAGGTGGCTTAAACTACAGATATTTCTTTTTTCACAGTTTTGGAGGCTAGGCATTCAAGATCAAGCTGCTAGTGTAATTAGTTTCTGGAGAAATCTCTCTTCCTGTCTTACACCTCTGTGTATTCACATGACCTTTCCTTGGTGTGTGCACTTGGATAGTGACCAAGCTCTCCGGTGTCACTTCTTTCAAGGACAATGATAATCCCAGTGTGAAGACCCCACCCTCATGAGCTCCT
Organism: Pteropus medius; assembly: GCF_902729225.1. Lineage (NCBI taxonomy): Eukaryota > Metazoa > Chordata > Mammalia > Chiroptera > Pteropodidae > Pteropus > Pteropus medius. The sequence continues at coordinate 1,636,182 of NW_024344372.1, forward strand.
CTAAACCTGATTATCTCCCAAAGGCCCCATCTCTAATGCCATTACATTGGGTGTTAGACTTTCACCATACAAATTTGGGAGGAACACACTTCAGCCCAGAGCAATGTATTTCTGTATTTTATTTTCCACATTGTGTTTTGTAAAATTTCATATTAAATTGTGGATATTTGTTTTTGTAGGATTTACATATGACAGCTGAATTGCTTTTTGTCTTTATCTTTGGTGCATGTGTGCATTATGATTTTTTCTGTTCTTACTGAGTATCGATCTTTCTCCATTTTGGATGTTTCTGTATGTTTCTTAGCGATTGGTATGCCTTTGTGCTTATACTTAACTTGAAGTTTGGTTTTTGAATGTCAGAGACTTCATTGGGGACTGCTGTGTTTGCCTTTATTTGTGAATGCATGTATATTTGTCTGTGTAAGGTTTTAGGTGTATGTATAAAGTATGTTTATGTGAATTTGGTTCATCTCGTGTAAGAATTGTTTTTTTTAATATAATTTTTGTTGTAGTTGTTGTATTTACGTCATCTTTTCTTCTAAAGAGCCTCTGAACAGCAAAGGAAACAACGAAGTGAAAAGGAACCTATAGAATGGGAAAAAATATTTGCAAACCATATAACTGATAAGAGGTTAATACATTTAATATACGAAGACCTCTTACCACTCAATAGCAAAAAAAAAAAATCTGACTAAAAAATGGGCAAAGTATTTGACAGCTACTTTGCCAAAGAAAACATATAAATGGCCAACAGGTACATGAAAAGGTGATCAAGGTCACTAATTGCTAGGGAAATGCAAATCAAAACTACAGGGAGATCTCGCCTCACACCTGTTAGAATGGTTGTCATCAAAAAGACAAGAGATAACAAGTGGTGGCCAGGATGTGGAGAAAAGGGAACCCTTGTGCACTATTGGTGGGATGTAAATTGGTACAGAAACTGTGGAAATTTATGGAGTTTTCTCAAAAAATTAAAAATAGAACTACCATATGATCCAGCAATCCCACTTCTGCATATGTAAATAAAGGAAATGAAATCAGGATCTCAAAGAGAGTCTGCACCCCCTTGTTAATTGCAGCATTATTCACAGCAGACAAGACACGGAAACTATGTGTCTGACCATGAATGAACAGATGTAGGAAATGTCACACTCACCCCTCCTCAGAATATTCAGCCATGAGAAATAAGGAAATCCTGCCATCTCAACAACATGGATGAACCCAGAGGGCATTATGCTAAGTGAAATCAGCTGGACAAAGACAAATAATGTATAATCTCTTATACGTGGTATCTAAAAAAGTTGAGCTCATACATATGGAGAGTAAATTGCTGGTTACCAGGGAATGGCAGGGAGCGGGGGGATAATGGGGAGATGCTGGTCAAAAGGTACAAACATGCAATTACAAGTTCTGGGGATCTAATATACAGCATGGTGACTATAGTTAACAACATTGTATAATACACTTGAATTTTGCTAAGAGAAAAGATCTTTTCTTTTTTGAGAATAGATCTTAAATGTTCTCTTACACACAAAAAATGTCACTGTGTAAGGTGACGGATGTGTTAACTCACCTTAATTTGTAATCATTTCACAATAAATACACATATCAAATCATATTGTACACCTTAATTATACACAAAGTTCCCTCTCAATTATATCTCAAAGCTGGTAGAGTAATAAGAACACTCTATAGTTGATAATAAGAAATAAACAAACAACAATAAACACCAATACATATGGACAAAAGAACAAATGAACATTTCAGTTAAGAAGAGGTGGGGTTACTAATAAACACACTGACAATAACAAGTATTATTGAGAATGCAGAGAAAAATTACCAATATTAGTAATAAAAGAATGGATATCAGTACAAAGACATCAAAATTCTAATTAGAGGATATTACTTAAAACTTTATGCTAATAACTTTACAAACTTGATAAAATCAACAAGATTCTTGAAAGGCACAGGCAACCAAAACTGACCAAGAAAAAATGTAAAACATGAACAACTTCACCTCAATTAAAGAAATTCAACTAAAATCATCCTCAAAAGAAAATATATCTGAAAATATATCATTTTGTAAATCCTATATTGCTCTGATTCCAAAATAGGCAAAGATATGACAAAAGAGAACCACAGATCAATATTTCTCTCAAATACAGGTTCAAAAATCCTTAAGAAGATATATTCTCTGTAGCAATTTTTAAAGGTTTCCATATTTCATGACACTTTGGAATTTACCCCAGAAATGCAAGGATGAATTAACATTCAAAAATCAAAAAAATGTATTGCAGTATAAGAAAATAAAGGATAAAAAAAATGAATGTTTCAAAGGATGTAGTTAAAGGAGCTGACAAAAAAATTAACTTTCACAATAAAAATTAAATCTTATCAACCTAGAAATACAAGTGAAAGTCCTCAACCTAATTAAAAGCATTTAAATCTTAACACCTGTCCTTACAGCACTCCCTAACTCAATTTCCAGTTTATATTTTCCCCATAACATTTATCACTTCTGTGCTTGCAAAATATTTTGCTAATTACTTTTATTATGTGTCTTCCGATAAAAATGACAGTTCCATGAGCATATGATTTGAGATGTCTAGTCCTGCTGTATTCCTAGTATGTGAAACAGCCTGTCACGTACCAAAACAGTAAATAGTAAAGGAATAAAGATTTTTTTCAGTTTTAACTTGCAAAGATATTAAGTAACCTATTAAATATTTTTGAAACATGATCTTAATCCCAATGTTTGATGCCATGATATATTTTTCTGGTTGATTTTGAGATGTTTTTATGTATTCATACTTTTGACTCTTGTGTTATCATATATTTTAAAAATTTTCAAACCATTTTTAAGTTTTACAACAAAACTTAAATCCAATACAATAAAATTTTCAATTCCCCATGGTCACTTCCAGCACCTCTTTTCCTTCAGGCCTTGTTCCACGGTGACCAGACCGTGGGACCTGGTTAGCAACACGCATATGTACTGTCTCACTTAATCAACTAAAAACTTAGGAAGGTAGTGTGTATCTGTATCACACATTTGTAGACAAAGAATAAAGCTTAGAGAAGTTAAATATAGGAATCAAATGAGTAGTCTGCTCTCATTCGGCTAAAGGACACCAAGGCCGCCACTCTAGCCAAGGCCGCGTTCCATGCCATCCCGAACCTCAGTGCCTAACGCCACGATCATTGTTATTTCTCATGATTCCATGAGTTGGTGGGAGTTTCTTCTGGCTCACCTGGGCTCGCCGAGTCAGCCGAGCCGCGGCGGCCTGAGATGGGCTCCCGGACGGACCGGGTCCCAGCTGGAATGCAGGGCGGTTAGGCTGGCCGGGCCTTGCCCTGCTCCTAGTCGATCGTCCTGAATCCTCCGAGCTTGGAGAGCAGGTTGCAAACGGCAAAGGCAGAACCCAGAAAGCATCGCAGCCTTAGCCTAGGAGGCTGAGCAATGTCACATCTGACACATCCTGTTGACAGAACAAGTGCCAGCCCAGCCCAGGACCACCGCACGGGGAAATCAATCCAAACCCTAAAGGGAAGAGAAGAAAGTCCTGTTGCAAAGGCCATGTTCACAGGGTCACAGGGTTCCCTGGGCACCATCATCACAGCCACCCACCGAACCACAAGGCACTGTTCCAACATTTGCTTCCCTTGTACACTTATTAAAATGAAAACCCACAGGTGACAGTGTCAAAAGGCTAGGACTCCCTAATCACCAGCAAAGATCATTCAGGTGTATTTTCCTGGAATGGAGCACCTTTAATGCCTTCCAATTACTGGCGGAAGCCACACGCTTCGCTTCATTATCATACTATTGGCTTGGAGTTGGAAGGAGCCCAGGTAGTTTGGAGACTAAACATCGCT
>NW_024344373.1:0-402 GCF_902729225.1 Pteropus medius
AACCTGCAGCCAAATTTAAGAAGAGTGTATGAGGTTAGTGGAAATCAATCCAAAATACACTGAGTTTTGCTGTGAATTGTTATCCTGCAGTATTAACTGATTTAATGAGATGTACTGAAAAAAAACAAGTAACGCTACCTATATCTTGAGTTAGAAGAAGAAAAAGAACAAGATGAAGAAGATGATAATAATAATTTGAAAATCGCAAGGCAATTAGGGAAAGTAATAATTATTATTACTTTCCAAGTTATAAAAAATATGAGAAATTGTGTTTATTAAAGAAGATTTCTTCTCTTTTATATATACTAACAATTATGAGTGAAATGATAGGGGAAGGAAGATATCAATAGAAGCAAATATACAGATGAGTTGATAACTATTGAGCTGGATGTAGAGACATGG
>NW_024344374.1:0-83996 GCF_902729225.1 Pteropus medius
AAAGAAGGGCAAGGAGTCAGCTACAGAATCTGAAGATGAAATAAAGGACACAAAGAAAGATTCCAAAAAAGATAAAGATACAAAGAAGAACAAGGAGTCAGCTATAGAATCTGAAGATGAAAAAAAAGATGCAAAGAAAGATTCCAAAAAAGATAAAGATACAAAGAAGAACAAAGAGTCAGCCACAGAATCTGAAGATGAAAAGAAACGTGCAAAGAAGGACAAGGATAAGGATAAGAAAAAAGATAAAAAGAAATCTGATGAAAAAAGTGATGAATCAAAGGGCAAAAAAGATTCCAAAAAGGATGCCAAGAAAGAAACTGACACAGAATCTGCTGATGCAAAGAAAGATTCAAAGAAAGATGCAAAGGATTCAAAGAAAGGCAAGAGCAATAAAACAATTTTAATAGCTCGACATTAAGTTTATACGAGTAAAACAGGTGATTCAAAGATCAAATACATTTAAAAATGTGGCAAACAATATAAAGAAAGATTTAGAAAAGCTTCAAAAATATATGTTAAGAAAAATTAACAGTGAACCAAAGATGATTCATTGAAAGACTTGAAGAATACTTATACTAACTCTGGGAATATGAAAGATTAAACCAAAGGTCTGTAGAAAGATGCAAAGAATATACAAATAAAGATGTAGAAGTTAATGATGCTGAATCTGTGAATATAGAAAAGAAAAAAAATCAATGCAGGCTTTGAAACAATTCAAGAAGGTAGATGTTGAATCCATAGATTCAAACAATCTGAAGCTGTATCTACAGATTTAAATGAAGAACCACAGGGGTCATGAGAGGAAGTCAAGAGATGAGCCAAATAAATTTCAGAAAGTTTACTTTCAAATTAATACAAATACAAATTAAAGGTAGCATTCCTTAAAAAAAGAAAAAGAAAAAATATTGTTACTTCCTTATGAAACTACATCACCATCTCTGAAGTGTAAATAGCCATGACCAGACTGATGGATGTTGAATGTTCCACTTTCAAGCACATTTGGTAAGTTAGTTTTGTTTCATTTTAAGCAAAATTGAATTAAACAATTGGACCAATTTAAAGGTTTGAACTGACATTGTTCTCATAAAATCTCTGTAATATGCTGATTAGGTTTCTATTAGAATTTTATTAGGTTTGGACTTTCTTGTTATGAGAAATATTTGAAGCATTTGATGAGGACACCACCTAAACGAAGTTTTTAAATGTGTCAATGAAAAGCCTAAGGGAAGTAGAATTATTTTTCATGATGGAGAAGAGACTGGGTTATGGTATGTGATAGCCTTAATGATTAAAGTTTTATTTTTTTCATTAAATAGAATATAGTGGCCAACTTTTCTCCATTTAATGGAGGATAGAAATCAAAATTGTCCAAATTACCAGCATGAGTAAATTTAAATGAGATATATTAAAGAGACTTCTGATAAATAGCTGAATACATGCAGAAACCCAAATTAAGCAGAATTTAGTCTAACAGAGTGAAAATATCTACATGATATTACTTAGATGTAAAAACAATTAACTTTATATTTTCATACTATATTAAACTCTCTTGTGACCCATAAGGACTATTAATGTGAAGAAAAATAAAAAGCAATAAAAAGCAAAATGCAAACCATTGGACTTTCCAATTAGTGGCAATAAAATATCTTCTCATTTAAAATGATCTCTCTTAAATAAATTAAACAGTGTTAAAGAATTTATCAAGGTGATTTTTCTTACCCCCTTATCTTTCCCAATATAAATGTGGATAGCGGAGAAAGCTTGACATAAAAGAAAGGGACTCCTATTCTACATGCTCTGAAGAGCTTTCTATGAAAGGTGCAGTATAATCGATTTGTCTGTTCTTTTCTTTAAACATTAGCCTCTGTCTCCAAACATCTACTACGCAAAGATGAATGGTTATCATAACTCATGGTTTTCTAGAGGGACCTATCTTGCTGATCTGGATAAGCTGTTGTGACAAAGAAAGTCAAATCCTGCCCACCGCTCTCTCCCACTTTCAGGAAAGTCCTCATTCTCCATCTGCTTATAATAAAATTCTATGTTCAGATTTTCAAAATTTTCTAAAAGTGGTAGCATCTCTCTGAGGATTTAGGGAATCATTTTAAATCTCCTTTTCTTCTTAAAAAACAAAAAAACAAAAAAACAAGCCCTTAATATTATCCTCTAATACGGTATTCAAAAGTCATGTTATACATTAAAATTTAATGCATAGTGAAAGAACAATTGAGCTTGTCTTTACCATTCTACTGAAATGCACCAAAGTCACCAAGAACTTCCACATAGCCAGTTCCAACAGCAATGTCTTTTTATCCAGCCCCTCTTCTCTTTTCTCCATATATATTTCTCTAAATTAGTCTATCTAGTCCCATGGCTTTATATACCATTCTTATGCTGTTGAATCCTACATTTCAAAACCAGCACTGACTTATGCACTCACATCTAAGTGAATATACCCAAATATTAAAGTATCTACTTGACTGTCTTCCAAGCAGCTCGAAATTAATATATTCCTACGAGAAGATACCTCTCCACACAAACATGGTTTTCTCCAAGTTTCACCAGCTCAGTAAATGAAATGAACATCTAACCTATGACTTAATCCTAAACTGGTGGGTCATTCATAATTACTCATTTTTCCTCACTCTGCTTATCTTTCGGTAAGTCCTGCCTGACTACTTCTAAAATATTTGAATTGTTCTACTTCACTTCTATCACTTCTACAGTACTATGTCCAATCAAGTTATTTTATCTCACTCAGAAACCCCAAAAGCACCCTGAATGCAGGTGAATCCCCTATTTCACCTTTCACCAGCACCCTACAACCCATTCTCCACACAGAAATCATGATGTTCCTCCATTACTCTAAACCTTCTAGTATGTTCATGTCACATTTAGCATGAAAGTTTCTTTTGTTTTAGCTTATAAAGCCAATAATTATTTGGCTGCTGAATACTTCTCTGTGCTCGTGTGGTATCAAAATTTTATACTATGTTTATGTAAGACTGGATTTCATTTTATATTTAATGATACAGATCACTTGGTTGCAAAGCTTCACACGTCTTCCTTCTGCTTATAACAAAATTCTCCCAGAACTTCACATTGCTGATTCCTTCAAATTATTCTCAGCTCAATTCAATTTTTTTTCTTTTCGGACATTTTAAAATAGGTTTTATTTTTCGAGCGGTTTTAGGTTCACAGAAAAATTGATCAGAAAGTAGAGAGATTTCTCGTATACTACATACACCCGCAAATGCATACCTTTCCCCATTATCAATATCCCCCACCAGAGTAGTACATATGTTACAACTGCTGAATGTACACTGAGATTTCAATTTCATTCAAAGCCCATAGTTTATATTAGGGCTAACTCTGGTGGTATACATTTTATGGTTTTTTTTACAAAGCATGATGACATGGATCTACTATTATATATCATACAGAATAGTTTTACTACCCTAAAAATCCTCTGTGCTCTGCTTATTCATTCCACTCTTTCCCCTCACACCTGACAACCACTGATCTTTTCACTGTCTCCATAGTTTCTTCTTTTTAAGAATGCCATATAGTTGAAATCATATACTACATAGCCTTTTCAGACTGGTTTCTTTCATTTAGTAATATGCATTTAAGATTCTATCATGTCTTTTCATGGCTTGTAAGCTTATTTCTTTTTTAGTGTTGAATAATATTCCATTGTCCAGATGTACCACAGATTATCCATTCATCTACTGAAAGCAATCTTGGTTGATTCTAAATTTTGACAATTATGAATAAAGCTCTATAAATATCCAAGTGCAGGTTTTTGCAGGGTTGTAAGTTTTTAACTCCTTTGGATAAATGCCATAGCGTGCAATAGCTGGATTGTACGATAAGAATATGTTTAGTTTCATAACACTATTGTATTATATTGTATTGTATACTTAAAATTTTGCTAAGAGGGTAGATCTTATGTTAAGATTTCTTATCACACAATAAATTATAGTATATAAAGAGGTGTGAGGAAACTTTTGGAGGTTATGAGTCTTTTTATGGCATAGATTGGACAGATTGGTTTCACAGGAGTATACTTATCCACAAACTCATCAAGTCGTCATTTGTATGTATTAAATATGTGCAACTTTTGTATGTCAAAAATATACACATGTACACACATGTATATACATATGTACATACTTACGCATCATACAAAAGAAACTCCCAAACTGTCTTTTGTAGTGGCTATATCATTTTGCATTCGCACCAGCAATAACTGAGAATTCCTTTGCTCTTCACCCTCCCCAGCATTTGGTTGCCAGTGTTTTGTATATCAGCCATTCTAATAGGAATGTAGTGGGATCTCATTGTTGTGTGATGTGCATTTCCCTGATAACATAAAATGTGGAAAATTTTTCATGTGCTTATTTGCTGTGAATCTTCTTTGCTGAGGTGTCTGTTAATGTCTTTGGCTCATTTTTTTAATCAAATTGTTTGTTTACTTAGCCTTGAGTTTCAAGAGTTCTTTGTATATTTTGGATAACAGTCCTTTATCAGATATATCTTTTGCAAACACTTTCTCCCAGTCTCGGGCTTCTCTTTTTATCCTCTAGACCATGTTTTCACAGAGCAATTTTTAAAAATTTTAATGAAGTCGAGTTTATCAATTCTTTCTTTCATGGATCATGCCTTTGGTGTTGTATCTATAAAGTCATCACTAAACCCAAGGTCATCAAGATTTGCTCATATGCTGTCTTCTAGGAGTTTTATAGTTTTGCATTTTACATTTAGGTCTGTGACCCATTTTGATCCAAAGTTCCCTGCCCATTCTATCACTGTTCACTTCCCTATTACTCAGCTATTTCTATTCTCTAACATTCTTCTAGGTAACATACAAAACCACTTGTCTGCCTGTCTGTCGGTATCTGTCTAATCTAGCCTCTAATCTAATTTATCTCCACCTATCTACCTACCTAATATAAATAATTTATTCCATATTGCCTGTCTCTCCAACAAGAATACAAAGTTCTACCAGGGGAAAAAAAACACTTATGTGACATATTTACTGCTGTATCTTCAGTGTACAGCACTATTTCAAAATGGCTGTAGTATATACTCATTAACCATAAGTCAGGTAAATGGATAAATACAATTTAGAGTACTCAGTGGAAATAATGACTTACTTGATATGAGTCTCTCCAAAATCCCAAACTAAAACATACCAGTCTTAGCAAAGTCAAAGTAAAATAATTACTAGTGTCCTTTCAAAGGGGGAAAATTCAAAAGAAGGTAATTTTGAGAGTTAGTGGCCATTTGGAAAACATAGATCTAAAGAAGATACGACCTTCCCTTATTTTACTGTGATGATATGTAATAAATTATGAACTATGTACTGATTCTAAGATTGTGTCTATATATGCTGGCAGAACTTTCTTTTTGTCTCTGACCAATCATGTCTATTTTTACTTAATTAATTTTATTATTGTAGAGAAATATTATACAAGTATTTTAATTAAATTATTACATAGAATATAAAATTTTTGTTGAATCATTGTACAGAATCATAAACCTATTCTATAAAATTATATAGGTTATTATGATTATAAAAGTATTACTGCATAAATATTATATTATTTATTATAGGTATTTTTTTCTATTATTGCAGAAAATGATGACTAATGAATATTGCAAGATTCCTAATCATGGAACAAGAATTTATTTATGTTCTTTATTAAGGTGAGAACATGGATTTCTACATGTTACTTTGCTCTGTTTTCTTTAGATAACTTGGAGCTTTCTCAGATTTTATAACTTGATAATTAGTATTTTTATATTACTGATGCTTGTAATAGCATTTGAAAAATATAGAAATACACAAAGAGCCAATTTTCTCCTTTTCTCCACTCCCACCTGCATTGACGATTCATTTATCTTTTTAAAAAGAACTTTCCAATTATTTGCCAATTTATTTGATGCATTGTCATATTATTGAATTGTAAAATGTTCTTTATTGAAGAGATTAGATTTGCCTTTTTTGATAGGTGAGGAAAGAAGAGAGGGCAAATTATTCACTGACCATAAGGATAAATATTTTTCTTTCTCTGATGTCAAATACCCTCAACTATAGAATGTGGTATTGAACCGGACGATGTAAAATTGAAGCTGGTGGGCCTACAGAGTAAGAAGGGTAAAGAATATAAAAATAAAAATGGGCATCCTCTTCAACTTCACCCCCGTAAGATCATCTCAATATTTTTTTTTCTTTTTCTGCCCAGAAACAAAAGTTATTCTTCTAACATTTGAAAGTTGATAAAACTCAGAGTACTACCCATAAGACTAATTCTTCAATTGCTATTGAACACACAAGGATTATAGCCCAATCTCATTTGACAAGGTTTCTCTCAAGGTAACTATACTGAATTTCAAATGCTTAGCTCAACTTGGAAGTTGTTACCTAGCATCATACCCTTTTGATTTACAGACTGGCAAAGTAAGTAATTTACAAAAAAATTTCCCACTACGTAAGAGCAATGAAGGATTTTAATCCCTCCAAAATACAGGGAAAGAAGTACAGGTGCAGTTTTTTGAATCTGTACATGTAGCTCTGATTTCTGACCTAAGGTACTCAATAAATCTATAAGGACCACTACGATCACCTAAAAATGATTTCCTCATCAGTTAAGACTCGGACCTATCACAGACGATCTTGGCTTTTTTCCAAAGCTGTATTTCATAACCCAAATGTAGGTTATGAGTTTTGACTTAGAAATATATGAAAATGATTAAAGAAAAAAATTAAAATTACATCTCATATGAAATATAGGTTTTTGGTCATTAAAATAAAAATTTCATAATAAAACAAAATAAAATCCTTTAATAAATGAGAATTAATACCAATCTCTCTAAGAAGTATCCAATTTTCTAACTTTTAGTTATTTGCTAACTTATTCCTCATGGTAACAAGTGGCCGCAGATATGATTAGTTATTTAACTTAGATTATTTCTCTAATATTTCTTTGCCTGGTCCCCTTAGTACCAAGGCCAAAAGAGAAGGTGAACCAGGATGGGGGTTAATTCAAAGGTAAAGATCCATCCATGTACAGGACAGCCTCCTACTCAATAATCCTGCCATATGTTTCAATTCTCAATTTAGGCTTTTCATCACACGATGTGTATGTGTAACATATTTTTCTGGTTTTACTAGTTAGTTTTCCCTTGAGTAAAACTTAAAAATGAAATACAGATGTTAAAGAATTGTTAATTGTGTAGGCTTGTTGATCGATGAACATATGATTAAATTACTGCTGCACTGCTGGTTAAAGATATTCAGAGCTGACTAAAATCACTTTTTTAAATGTCATAAAACAAAAACAAGTGTCCCGAAAGAAATGTGTGAGATCTCTGGACTACTTATGTGGAAAATTAAAGTGGTACAATAAATTATTTAGTCATTACTGATGTTATAACATTGTATGAACAATCCGCTATATGACTCATCATCTGTAATGGTATGGATATTATAAGGTGTTTTAGGTTTCAGTTTTGTTACTCTTCTCTATTGTGTATGTGTGTTTATCTCTCTGTGTTTGTGTACTATTGTCGATATCAAATAGAATAGAAGAAAAAAATGTTAGAGTATCATGTGAGATGCAATAACTGATTTAAACACTTAGAAAGAATTCTGATTTTGTGACAGTACAAATCTCACATTATGCTCAATATAAAATATACATTGATTTTCTGAAATTATATGAACTTTAGGTATTACCAATTTTCTTTAATTCCAATAAAACCACTATCATCAATAATTCCAATACGAAAATAAGATTATCTAGTAACTATGTTTTGCACTAAAAACAATAGTTTCCACTTATGTTTTCATAGAAATGAAAAGAAGTGCCACTTCTCTATTTTATAGATTTGATTAGATAAAGTTTCTCCTGACTTTTAGTATGCTGTTCCCACGGAAAAATCTACTTATTATCTATATTACAATCTACACTATAGCACGAAGTAGACATATGAAGATTAACATGACTCTTCCATGCAATTCACCATTTCCTTTGAATTCCTGCTGTTCATGAGATGCTTATTTCTAAGGGTCATACTTTATATTTCTGTGTCCTCAACGATATCCACATGAGGATACATATTAACTCCTTAAGAAACATTGCTTTAAAATAATGAATAGAACTCATAGATGCTGGGGGCACTTTAGCGGGCAGGCAGCCAGACCCTTCCCCTGCTCTTGAACTGAAGAAGGTTCTTTCAGTAGCAAGGAGCTGGTCTCAGCTTTCATACCACCATAGGCAATTTTGGGGTGGGAAGCCAGTGCCAGCCTGCACAATCTTTCTTAAACACCTCCCAGGGGTCTGTGGTCCCTAGGCAGGCGATGGTTGAGCTAAGTGTGCTCTGAGCCTTATGCTGAGTGGCCCCAGCTTCAGCACCACTACCAACTCAATATGCAGGAACCTGGCTCCTACCATGTAGTCCTGAACCAGTGACGGACAGGTGATGACCTTGAACTACACGGGAGCCCTTCTCAAGAGGCCTCAGAACCAACATACCTGGAGGCCAGCTTTAGACTAAAACACAGCACCACCAGGTAAGCTCCACAAAGCAGTACACCCAACAGGTGGTCTTGTAGGCACCAGAGTCCACTGGTGTGAATCCCACATCATGGATTCAGCCTTAACACAGCAGTGCATATGCTGTGTGCATGGCCATTCCTCACAACCAGTCAGATTCATGCCAATCTTTATTATTTCTTCCTTCTGCTAACTTAGGTCTTAGTTTGTCCTTCTTTTTCTAGTTCCCTAGGTATAAAGTTACATGGTTTATTTAAGATCTTCTTTATAATGTAGGTCTTTACTACCACAAACTTTCCTCTTAGTACTGCTTTTGCTTCATTCCATGTTTTGGTATGTTGTGGTTTTGTTTCCATTTATCTTGGGATATTTCCTAATGTCCCTTTTGACTTCCTTGACCCAGTGGTTGTTCAGAACTGTGTTGTTGAATTTCCACATGTCTGTGAAAAACTCATGCACATATCAGTCAACCAGTCTTTGACAGATGTATCAAAGATACGCAATGAAGAAAGGATACTTTCTCCAATAGTGTTTAAAAACTGGATATCCACATGTAAAAAGATAAAATTAAACATCTATTTTATATCACACACCAAAATTAGTTCAAAGACCTGAAAATATAAAACTCCTAAGTGAAAACATAGGGAAAAAGTACATGATATTGCTCTTGGCAATCATTTATTGGATGTGAAATTACAACACAGCATAAGCAAAAAATAGTCACAAGGACAACATCAAACTTAGAAACTTCTACATGGCAAAGGAAACAATCAACAGAGTAAAAGGGTGACCTCTGGAATGGAAGAAAATACTTACAAATGATATATCTTTTAAGAGAGTAATCTTAAAATTATAAATATTAAAGGAGTAATATGGCAAATTATTAATATTAAAAATAAGGAACTCCTACAACTCAACAATGAAAAATCAAATAAATGATATAAGAAATAGTCCATGGCTTGAAAACATTTCTCCAAAGAAGTTACAGAATGACCAATAGACATATGAAAATATCTCTGACATCCCTAATCACCAGGAAAATGTAAATCAAAACCACAAGAAGCTATAATTTCACACCTTTAGAATGGATATATTTAGAAAAACAAAAAAGATAACAAGTGCTGATGAGACTGTGGAGAAACTGAAACTCTTGTACACTTTATTTTGAATGTAAAATGGTACCACCACTATGGAGAACAGTATAGAGCTGAATTTGAATCACATCCAACACTAGCATTTACACCATGGCTTTGTAGCTTAACTGTTCTGAGATTTGGGGAAATTATTCTTTAATAACCACAGTCTGTTTCTTCATAGCCTCATTTCTTTATCTGAAATATGTATAGTTATGTTAAAATTACATCATATATGTAAAGCTCCTATTATAGAATTTCTTAAGAATGTAATTTTCAATAAATAATTGCTTGTCCCTATTAGTCTCAATAGAATCTCAACTGTTCTCACTCCCCACAGCCTTCGGTATGTCTCCTCAGTAAATACCACATTCTGCTTAGTACTTTATGTGGGTTGTATTTGCAGAAATATGCAGCACTAAACAAAAATATGAAAACTGAAAATATGTATTTCAAACTAGCTCAACCACTGTGTAATCATGAAGGAGGGACACAATGGAGAATATAAAACACCGAAAACAGAATGGAAGACTATCTCGCACCCAGATAGTACTGACTCTAAAAAGCGTTAGAGAAAATGATTTATGCTTGGAAAAACAGATAAAGATTCAGTTATTTATCTATCTGTGGTATCATTAAAGCATTAACTCTACCTAACACTCTGTCTAACAATTTTCCTGGAATATCTTATACACCACCTCCCCCCTTATCTTCATATATCATTAAGAAGCACTTCCGTGAATCCTTTTATTGTTATTTTTAATCAATCACTTTGCATTGTCTTAAATTCTGTTAAGAATTAAATAGAATATGACAGAATTGTTATCTAGTGTCATCTGAATCCTAAAATGGTGAGCACACATATTTTATAAAAACACTAGAAAATTCTGTTTTATGTATGATTTATGAAAGTAGTGAATATTGATAATAGGCAAATTGTTTTTAAATTGTTTTTAAATTTTTCTTTGATCTTGATACCTTTTTAGTCACACTCATGTTCATAAAAAATATTTCAATAAATAAAAGAGTTGGAGGTCAAGTGATATATACTTACAGATCCACATAAAATCCTGTTCAGACATTACTGAAATTCCCTAATCTAAATTAGAGAGACTTTAGGTTGGTTACCTGGTAACTAAGAAACTAGAGTTTAGGTTTAATTTTGTCTAGACAGTTAATTTAATCATTACTAGGCTTTACTTTTGCTTAGCAGCGTAAAGGCACTGAAATAAATTTTAATATCACAACAATTTAAATTATATAGTTTTAAAACTCATTCATAAACTGAAACAAGTTTTTTAATAAATGGCAAATCATATAGATCAAAGTCAATCCTACATTGTGTGTGATATTTTAATCCTCAGTAATACAAAATATTACAAATACCAGGGATATAAAATGATGACAGATAAGTGATTTCTTGTAATCATTCTTAATGCCCATGTCAACCACTGGAATTATAAAACAATGAGTAGTAAACACATTATTACTGACAAAGAAATGTTTTCACACACCAGATACTCTTCTTCTCTGACATTTTAGAAGATTCATATCCAACATTTTCTCTTTGGTACATTTTAAATGCCAGCATGTTGTCTATCGCTATGTTCGTGTGCTATTTAAATCCAGTTGCATGCATTGAAAAAACAATGGAAGTTAGACTATCTTAAAGCAGAGCATAATGAAATCATTACAAGGTAAAATTAAATTGGGAAGATCTAAGGTTCTCCTTTTTTAGCATAATCATAGGGAAATATATTTTCACTCATAATTTTATTATTTTAACATTTTCTAATCAGATTGTTTTACTTTTCCTCAAATAATGGTTTTACTTTTCTTCAAATAAAATGAATGTGTTTTAACTGTTTTCCAATGGTGAAAGTTATGCATTTGAAGGCAACAGAAAAAACTTTAGATGTCAGGTGTTATATAATAGAAAAATAACCAGTAAATTAAATTTCTTACAGTAAGTCTATTTACAATGGAAATATTAACAAGTGTAAGAAACATGAATGACAGCCACTAAAATCTCAACCTAGAAAT
Organism: Pteropus medius; assembly: GCF_902729225.1. Classification (NCBI taxonomy): domain Eukaryota; kingdom Metazoa; phylum Chordata; class Mammalia; order Chiroptera; family Pteropodidae; genus Pteropus; species Pteropus medius. The sequence goes on from NW_024344374.1 coordinate 11,744, forward strand.
TATACATTTTTTTAAAACAAAGTGTGGATTTTGATACAACGCTTCTAAAATTTTATAATAGAAAAAGCAAAATAAAGTTTATAATAGATTTAGAGTACCGTCGGTGTTATAATACATAGAAATACAACTCTAAACTTTTCATTGTAAGAGAATAAAATAACTAGTATTTTGTTTTTAATCAAATGTAATTTTCATTAAAACTAAATACACATTAAAAAGCAATGTAAAATATAGAGCATATCTGTATATATGTATGTGCACGTAGATGCATCTATGTGTGTATGTGTGCATATATATTATTTAAGAAATGCTATACTAGAATTTTAGATTGTTACTTGGAACCATTTATTATAGACATACAGAAGTAACCAAAAAAAAAAAAAGAATGAGTATTTAATTTGACTTCTGACATATAGAGTCTTTTCTAGAGAAATTTCTAGTAAGCTAATAAGCACTTACAGAGTAGATAACTCCTCCCTACAAAATAAGATATAACTGCTCAGAATAATATTTTTGTGTTTATATACTATCCGTTTACTTCTTTAGAAGTCCATGATGTGGCAAGTTTAATCACACTTGTTTTTGTAACAGCAATTTTTCTCAGAACCCTTTTTGTGTGTTGAGATAATTCAGGGCAAGCTGACCAGCTGGGAAAAAATACTTGCTCTCACTCTCTTGATCTCTCCCGCTCTCTCTCCTTCGTCTTCCTTCAGTCATTTTATTATTTTTATATCATGCTCTGTCAGATCTATTTTTTAATCTATTGGACAATAATTAGTAAATACACCAGATAAATGAATTCTGTTGCTTTGATCATCATTCAATATCTGGAGAGAGCTAATAATTTCTAAGAAAGCATAGTTTCCATTTCAAGCCTCTCCTTCTTAAATGATTCGGATAGAACTTCTGCCTTCAGCCTAATCTGGAGCCCAACGCATGATAAATACAAAATTGCCTGAGTAAATGAAATATATTATGTTATAAATGAAAGATATTATTATAGGAAAATATCAGGAAGGCTATCCAAAGAGGAACGCTTAGATTTTCTTATCAGACTGAAGTGTTGGGGAAAAATTTAAAAATCACAGGGAGTCTACTCAAGGTGCTGAATCGGCTCAAGAATGAATCTTGTTTCACAAAGTTATGATACATGCTATCTTTTTACATTTCTTAAGTTACTGCACACAAAAGGAAATGCCATACAAAATACACATGAAATTATTATAATTGGCAATTTTAAAAGAAAAGAGTTTCAAGTTATGTAGAGAAGGTGAAAGAGTGACAGAACATGGAATAGTGTGGTCCAGCCTTGGGATAAAGAGAACCTAAATCAAAAACATACAGGAGCACTGAAAATGCAATTTTGTAGAAAAAAGGATAAAAGCGTGACTTTATTGATACCAAAGTTAAGCACCACACAACATGATTGAAAATCTAATGGTATAACAAGGATAATAGAATCCTTGAGACAATCTTAACACGAATCATCTCTAAAATATTTCTCGAGTGTTCCTTGGAGTGTGCACATGAGTATGTCAAGTGACATGGGTCATCACCTTTCAGAGTAGAGCATTTTGTCTTTAACTACCTTTGACTTTTGGAAGATATACTCCTTATATCCAATTATAAACTGTGCTTATGCACATTCTAATCTAGTTTCATTTATTGTTTTGCCCCCAATACTAATTTCAAAAAATATGTAAAACCAGACAAAATGGAAAGATAGAGACTAATCTCAACTGCTGATTCCCAGTCCAAGCTCAGAACTGAAGATATAAATAAACGAACAAATAAGTGAATGAATGAAAAGGAATAAATATCCAATAAAAGCTATTAAAATACTCAAAAGCTGGGTAAACAGAGTGGTCAAGGTTTGAGAAAAATCAACTTCTGGGAGCAGAAGTTCGGAACCATTGTCAGAGAACAGGCTGTGGGGACAGCTTTTCTCTTTAGCACATTGCCAGGGGAAGATCATTGCCTGCTGCTACCTTCCTGGGCAGTTAAAAAAAAAAAAAAAGCAAAACTAGCATCTTGGTGGCACCAGCGTTGTGAAGTGCAGGTAGAAATCGATGTAAGATGATTCTTCTTTTCCTGTCCTTTAATCGCCCAAGGATTACAGCCAAACAAGAATAGCTCTTAACTGCAGTGATTCCCTGAATCACCTACTTGGGAGTCAAGCAAAAGATGGTAATCAAGTCTATGACTTTGAAGTCTGTCACCCATCATGAGCCCTATTGTTAACTGCATATGGGAGAAGTGCATTAAGACTTAAACCACTGCACTTTGACTTAGAAATTATTATTTATTTTTATTCATGTCATGCAGTTATTCTTTAGAATTTTAATAGAGTTTTCTGTGTATGTTGCAAGGTAGTGTCCCATTGTTATATTTTCTGCTATTTACTACTTCTAAGTACATGACATTCTAGCATAGAATTGTTTTTGGGGGGAGAGGTAAAATGATTTTGTTATCTCTGTCACTTCCCTGTTAACTTCATATTGTTAGAATAGTTTTTCATTAATCACTGCTTGTAAAAAAAGTAACGTAAGAGAACAAGTTGCATGTCAATTGATTTAGTTAACTTAGCAGGAAAGGTAACTTCCTCTTAGGAAGAGAAATTTTACTGGAATAACAGGATAGGAGAGCATGAAAGATGAAGCTTTCTACGCATACCTCAGATAGAAAAAAATGTTGTTGCTGTTGTTGTTGTGGATGTTGTTGTTGTTGTTGTTTTTGGAAAATGAGGCAGAAAACCTGGCAGTTGGTGCTGAAGAAAATTATCCTAAGAGGCAAGAGTAAGATAACAACAAAGGGCATAAAAAAGCCAGAGAGAAACTCCCTTTCATGTATAAACGGACATTTACGTTTAGGAGAGCGATGTTTAGTATGTAAGTTTTTTCATGCCATATCTATTGTCATCTGCTGCACCTTACCTGTAGTGAAAATCATTTGCACCAGTAGGCTTGTTATAATGGCATTTATGGGTAATAAATGAAGTAGAATTATTGGAAAATGGTAAAAGTAAAGAAGACGGAGAAAGAAACCAAAAAGGGACTTAGCAGGGGCAGCATCTGCGAAACAAGCTTAAAAATAACTATTAAATATAGCATATTAATAATGAATCCTTCTAACATTTAACATTAGAGCGTTGGAAAAGCTCAAAGTTTATTTCATTATGTTTAAAGTTTTCTTATTCAGATATAGAGGTCATCTACAGAATGCTAAAGGCTTGGAATCACCTGGAATATATTTATTTCATGAAGGGACTTTTAATTTTCTAAGAAATTAAAGTATTTGTTGCCTCTAACTTATTTTAATGAATTGATCTGAAAAGTAAAAGTATGGCCATCAATTATATTCACCAGGTTCAGCTTATCTCTTCAGAAATCTCTTTCTTGGTATTTCCCCTATTTATACATACTTGAATGTAGGTAAATATGTTCAAAACATATATTTTCCTAAACCTAGTGTGACTGAATATTGATTGAACCTGTTTTAATTTTTTGAAATTTAGTTGATAAATCTTCAAATTTATGCAGGAGATAGGTATATTACTTTTCTAGGGCTTCCATAATTAGGTCCCGCATACTGAGTAGCGTAAACAGCAGAATTTTATTTTCTCACAGCTATGGAAGCCAGAAGTCTGAGGTCAAGATGTTTGCAGAGTTCATTTCTTTTGAAGCATCTTCCATGGCTTGTAGATGGCCTATGTCGCCCTTTTTCTTTACATGGTCTTTCCTCTGTGCATCTGTGTCTTGATCTCCTCTTTTTATACGGATATTAGTCATATTGGATTGGGGTCTTAATGACCTTGTTTAACCATAATCACCTATTTAATGTCCTTATCTCCAAATATAGTAAAATTCAGGTACCACGTTTTAGAGTTTCAACATAAAAGGTTGGGGGACACAATTATGCCCATGAGAGGGAGTGTATGAGACTACTTTATTTTATAGTTTTAATTGCTGAGAATCCTAAGGTGGTAGGTTTGGAAGTTGGCTTCTGTAGAGGAATTGGTACTAATTCTTTTGGTAAAAATTGTTGTATCTGGAGAGAAGCTTTAGCATCATATTTAACTCTGGTCTGATTATATTCCAGGACTACCATGAAGATGTACTGATAATTCTACCATACTGAAGGTGTACACTATCTCATTCAGTTGGTGATCTTCCTGTCATGGAAGCTGCTTGCCATCTCTAATTTTGAATAAACACCTTCCACACAATGCTGAAAATATCAATTAAAAAAATCTACTCTCCATACTATGTGTGTCTGTTTCCCTGTGTGTTCCGACCTAACTCACAGCCACCCACACATAGTTATGGCTCTGTTTTGCCAAACTATTAAAATAGTCTCTGTTAAAATCATCTATTTTTTCCTACTCTTCTACCTTGACTTTGCCTTCAGCTCCTGTGCCTCAAGATTGGGATACAGTGAAATCCTTATCTCCTTTACTACACAATTCCTTTTTCAGGAACTTCAGGTGTTTGCAGTTAGGTGTTTGACTTGATTTTCTAATTTTAACTCTGACTTTTTTCATTTTATAGTGTCCTACTTTTGTACTTTGGGTGGTTCTTACATGGACTGGAAAATCTGCACGTACTCTAGGATAGTACTCCCCTTCGCAAGGCTTATTTCTCCCTGGATGCTCTAAAGATTCAATCGATATCAAATAATCAATATTATTTCCCTTTAATGGATCATTTTCAGTTTCAAATATTTTTCAATTGAATATAAATTGAAAATTACAGTCTGGTGCTAACTTATTTTGCAGTTGTATACCCATTATTATTCCACTTTTCTTCTTTAATCCAATAATACATGTCGATATTCATTTTTCCCAAAAAATATTTAATACTCTCTTTCTTGATCTCTTTATCATACTGTTTCCTTGACCTAGGGTATCATTTTTTCATCATATCTGTCAAACATTTTTATATCCCCCAACATCACTATTGAGGCAGAGAGCTTTAGAGCAAGTTTTCTATAATCTGAGCCTAAGGCCCTAGGTGGGCATCTACTAGAGAAATATTGAGTTCTCTTTATCTTCATAAGCAGGAATCAGAGTAAATATGAACAGCATAGTCTTCCAAAGAACTCTATCAACTCCTCCAGTCTGTGTTGATTTTACTGATCAGTGAAGTTGCATAAGACTCAGACTCAAAAGTGCCCTATGCTTGGAGTGCACCGTTATGCAGTCATCATTTTGAAATAATTATCCTTACATTTGTGTATTACAAATAAGTCCTATCAGACAATGCAGAATGGCAATGGGTAGGGTCAGATTTAAGTAAAGACCTTGCAACATCTGGGGCTGGGCAAGATGCTGGCAATCCCTGACTCAGGTGAGGACCGCCATGGTGCCTTCCAAATAGACTCGGTGGGGGCCTCTCGCCCACTTCCTATCCAGATACTGAGAGTATCCCAGCAAGGAAGTTGCAATCCCCTGGGGATATGCATGGGTCAGGGTGGTAGTCTCTGAGGAAAAGAAAATTGATTTCCTGTCCCCAGAGCCTTGCATTTTCATTTGTACTGTGCCCTTCAAATTATCTAGCAGACCATGCCCGCAATGAACCCCCAGCAAAGAAGCACTCTACACCAATTATTCTAAGGTAATAGCTCTTTTCCTCCCAGCTACTCACATAGTTCAACATTTTATATTAAACAGGAATAACACAGAAGGGTAAAAGGTACTCCACAGATACTAATTATAGTTTTTTTTCTCTTGGATTGTTTTATATCATTATTAGGTTAACAGTTCTGAAGGTAAGATTTGTACATATCTGAATAATTATAAAGCACTTATAAGTGTAATCTGAGGGAAAAAAACAGTTGTATACGTAAAAGTTGTAAAGGGACATTTCAGCAAATATGGTATATAGAACATATTTCCAGATTCTGGATCTGCCACTTTGTAGATGTGTATTCTCACAACGTTCTTTGGTTTCCAAAATCATATATTTATTTATTAGTATTTAATTTGTTTAGACTTAAAATATGCCTAAAAAAAAAGATGCTCAATAATTTTAATTACCTTCTTAATCTCAAATAGTTTTCTTTTATTATTAACTCAGAAAACCATACAGAGCTGCTAATTAGCTCTCAAAATATATAGCATAGGTCATGGCCTGGAAATAGAAACATCAACACAAAAAGAACAAAATTAATTTTCATTATTGAGAAATTCAGAGTTTCTAGGAAGATGTGAGGAAGGGGTAGATGGGGCCTCGGAGAGAGCGTGAAAAAAAGCAGAGGTTGACATAATTGGCAAACCATAACTGCTGATGGTTAGTGAGAATTACTAGTAGACATTTTAAGAACATGGGTGTTATACAGCAATGGCATATAGTACCCTTCAATAAAATATCTCCCAAAAGTCAATACAAGTTACAACTACATACGGCCTTAAGAAGTAATTTCGTGACAAGTGACAAAGTTAAGGGGGATCTATTGAAGAACTGCACCATGGCACAGCCAGTGATAACTCATGAGCTTGGTGTACGACAACTGTGTTAATTCACCAGGAGGAAGAACTCAACCCGAACATGTGCGCTTCCTGTACCACCTTTGCTGGAGAGAATGGGACAAAAATGAACTATTACTAAAAATAATAGCAAACACTTAGAAAGCATTAAATATAATAGACGCTATTACATACAACACAAACTACTCTGAAACAGTTACTATTAATACAGATAAGGAACCTAAGGAACAGAGAGGTGATTTGAACACAGTCATACAGACTACAAATGCAAGAGCCAAAATTTGAACCATGATTCTTCATCTCCAAGATTCTATGCTTTTAACCTCTACCTCACAAGATCTCTGTGTACTGATCCTTAGCTTCCTACTATAAGTGAATATGAAAGCAATTTTTCCTCAGATAACATGTGACTTATGCTAACTTAGATCTTTTTCTCAGTCAACTGAGGTGTGTACTGCTGGATCTTATTCAAATGGCTTGGGAATTTAGATAAACAGTAGTGGTCTTTGCAGTACCAGATCGTGACATTTCATTGTATTGTATTACCTTATATTGCAGGAGATGCTGAAATTGAATGCAATCTTCCTCATGCACTGTTGCACAAAATAACATGTCCTACTGTTTTTGAAAGCTGCTGATTTAAATGAGTGCCACAGAGCAACTATGTGTGAGCTTCTATCTTTAACTTGTTAGTGTTCCTACGTAGGTAGCATTATATGGGCTAAAAGTTAGGAAGGAGACAGGAAACGTTCAACTTAGATGCATGTGACTGTCATCAGACACAAGAATCAGGATCACATGTGGTCTCAAGTTAATTCTAGATTTATAAATTATATCTGAGACCCAAACATGAATTTTCCCATGAAAAGGTGTTAGATTTTATTAAAATACAAATAAAAGAAATGGTGGCTCTTACTGTGAAAATATGCCTGTATCTTAAGTCAAGTTACTTAAATTACTCACGAAATTATTACAAACCCAAAGAAAGCAATTGAAAAGGCCTGAGATGGGAGCTCTGCCTCCAGAAATCAAGTCTGCACATAAATCAGCAAGGAACTAGAGTGGATTCTGTCTTTCTGTCAGAATGAAAACAAGAAAAAGGAAAAAAGAGGATAAGCCAAAAGTGGAGAGAGGTTTCCTTAGGAAAAATGAGAAAATATCATGAGACTGATAAAAAAATGAGATATTAATAGCCAGAGGAGGTCATTATAGAAGGAAAATGTACATTTAATTTCCTGCATCTTTCTAACATTCGGTGTACTTGGCCTTTTAATATCTCACTCACTGAATTTTATTCTACTACATTTTTAATAATTTACTTAATACTACAGTTGCAGTTGTGTTCTACTCTTCAAAACTTTTGTAATTATTATTCACACATACACTAATATGCACAGACACTTACTCCTACAGAGCTTAATAGACATTCTCACATTAAGCTTTCATTACAATTGTTTCTTGTGACTTATACTAGTTTTTATAATTATCTCAGCCAAAATTAATATTTGGGTTCCAACCACTATAAATAAAATAATCCTTGCCAAAATGCAAACTGTTTCTATGTTTAATGATATTGTCTTACAAATACCTGTGCAAATTCTTTTGCTTCAGCAAAGTAGTAAACATCAGATGTTATTTTTCACTATCCTCCAGCTTCCTAGGGCAGAAAAATTGTTCCCAATAAATTAAACAGTAAACATGGCAGATCCCCACCCCCTGTTGTCTGCCCATACTGGGAAGTTTCCACTTCCCCCCAGAAACAGCTGAGGAGATCAAGCTCCCTTCTCCAATAACTCAAACAGGCAGCTTCTGCTGTATACCTGGGAAGCTTTTTCTTCCCTGGGGGAGTCTGAGCAAACCCTCAAAACTACCAATTCCATTACCTTTCCAGTGATCCTACTGTAATTGAAACAAGTTGTGGAACAATTCACACTCTATGGCATGGTCCTCAACCAAGAGCAATCGGGTAGTAATTAATGGAGGCTAACTGCTGGGTTTGATGCCAATAGAAGCTTAATTTAAGATCAGGAAAAGAGACTCTCAAAGAGTGCCCAGCTAAAACCAAAAGGAAATTTTAAAATTATACAAACAACGACATTTTAAAATGCTTAGGGGCAAAGTGAACACAAGAAGTACAAAACATATTGAAATTATAAAACATTTCTAAAAATGAAATAAGATCAAAATAAAATGAAAGATCTCCTATATTGATAGGATGGAAGACATTATTGTTAAGATGCCAATAGTCCTTAAATTGATTTCCAAATTCAATGCAAAACTTATTAAAATTCCAAGTTGTTTTGTAGAAATTGACAAGATGATCTTAAAATTTATATAAAATCAAGGGACCCAGAAGAACCAAAATAATATTGAAAAAGAAGAACACAATTGGAAGACTCACACTTCATAATATCAAAACTTACTACACAGGTACAGTAATCAAAATACTAAATTACTAGCATAATGCTAAACATACAGATCAATAAAATGGAATTAAGTGTCCAGAAAAAAAGGAAAACCCTTATACTTATGCTTAATTGATTCTGGTAAGGATACCAAGATAATTTAATGTGTTAATATAGTTTTTTCAACAAACTGACTTGAAACATTTAGATACCCAAAGGCAAAAGAATGAAGTTGGACCCCTACTTAATATCATACACATAAATTAACAAAAATGGATTATTGGTCTAAATGTAATGGCTAAAACTATGAAATTATTAGACAAAAACAAAAGAGGAAATATTTGTGATCTTGGGTTGGCATGGTATTTTAGATGATGCTAAAAACACAAGCAACAACAGCAAAAATAAACTGGACTTCATCAAAAAAAATCTTTGTCCTTCAAAAATGCCACAGTGAAAAAGAAAATCCACAGACAGGAAGAAAATATTTGCAAATCACTTATTTGATTAAGAATTTGCCTAAGACTACATAAAGATGACTGATGACTCAATAACATAATAACTAACAAAAATCTAAATAGATATTTTTACAAAGATGATAAACAAGAAGGCAATAAGCATATGAAAAAGTGCTCAACAGCGATAGCACCAAGGAAAATACAATTCAAACCACAATAAGATATCACTTCATGGCCACTATAATGGCTAAAATAAAACAAACATAAGTGCTGACAAGGATATGGAGAAACGGAAAGCATCATGCATCATGGGGAGGATATGTAATATGGTGCATCTATTTTTAAAAAACAGCTTGGCAGTTCTGCAAATAGGTAAATATAGAGTCACCATATAAACCGGAAATTCTATTCCAAGAGAAATGAAAGCATACAAAAAAAATGTGTTTGTATGTTTATAATAGTATCATTCATTAATAGCTAAAAAGTAAAGACAAAAGTCTATCGACTGATAAATGGATAAACGAGAGTATATAGCCACATAATGGATTATTATTTGACAATAAAGAAACAAAGTACTGATACACACTACAACATAGATGAACCCTTAAAACATTATGCTAAGTGCAAGGATAAAGTCATAAAGGATAATGATATATTATGTGATACCATTGATATAAAATGTCCAGTGTATCTATAGAGACAGAAAGCAGATTAGTAGTTGCCTAGGTTTGGGGTGGGAGTAGGGGTTTGTGGAAATGGAAAGTGAGTGCTGATGGGATGGGTTTTGTGCGGGGGTTGTGAATATAATAAAATTGATGATGGTGATGGCTATACAAGTTATAAATATACTAAAAACCATTAGATTATATACTTAATTAGATAAATTGCATAGTGTGTAATTATATTTCAATATAACTTAAAAATAGAAATATCATATTTATACTTTCTGACATATCTTTGCTTGAATTTCCTATACTTAGATTACATTTCAGAGTTCTTAGCCCCAATTTTACAATATAATCACCACATGTTCAATTTTAATTGTATACTGCTTACATTGTAATCCTCTTTCTATTCTTATTTCCATTCTCAAATTTTCCTTTATTATCTAGAGTTGTAATTAAAGGTGATATGTAAACCACAAAGTATATTTGTTTACATTACTCTGTTTTTTCCAGGACTCATCATTGTATATTCCACATTAGCTGTCTGTCTGTTTTATGTCTTCCAATAGTAGAGAACATACAATTAATTATATTTGCTAGTTTTTATTTCTGAAATAAAAATGAATTTTGAAAGAATAGTTAACTTATGTACACTTATTGTCCTAACACATTTTTTCCTCATGACATTTTTATTCTTCTTCATCACCTTCTTTCTTCTTCCTTTACCATCTACTCTCCTCTGCTCCTGCTGCTCCCCTTCCTCTTTTTCATCGTTGTCTTTCTCCTCCTTCTTCTATTAGTCCTGGATTTTTTTCACATTTAAAAAATAAGATATTTGTCCCTAGGCATCATTTTTGTTTATTTTCTTACAATTATAATGAATTTTATTACTTATACTTAAATAAAGCTCTGTACTCGCACTTGAATCTGTATTTCTCTAACTATTCATGTTAAGGAATTTCTTTCTCTTTCCTTCTCTAGTAAAATAAAGAAATCAACAAAACGATGTACTCACAGTCCACACTCCTGCCTGCATTGTTTCTGCTTGGTTAAATTTGGAATGGCAAAATTTCAGCTCAGTTTCTCCAATTCTTTTCTCCTACTTCCTTTTATTTTTCATATGGTGATTATTATTATATTAGTATATATAGATTACATAATACAACCACATATTTCGAATCCTATTTCGATTCTTATTTACACTGTTCTGAGACTTAATTATTTATGTTCTTAGCATCTGACATTTTACCTATTTAAATTTTGATTGTTTTTATTTATTCCCTTATTGGTTTAAAAGCTCTTCTCTATACAGATTTTCAGGAAAGTCATTTTTATTGGACCCTCACTGATTTCACCCCAATGATGTTTTTGTTCACTTTATAAATAAATAAAACACAGCATTTTAGTTCCCTCTTTTCTCCCTCACCTCCTACCCACCCCGCATCCTCATCACAAATTACTAGGTAGATCATACTCTACTGAATTGTGGCTTTCTCTTATACTAATGTGTTCACTAAAGAAATAAAAAAATAAATTAACAAAACCCCTTAAAAACACACAAAAAAAACTAATTTCTTCAAAACAGACTTTTTTTTTCTAGCATATATCTATGTTTGTTTTAATTAAGGCATTTATTCAATCCAGGAAAGGTTTATTATAATAAAACTTTGATTATTATTTCTACTTATATGTCCTTGAATCAAAACAGTGATAATAAGTTTCTATACTTTAGATCTAATCTTTTCCTACATATTTATTTCCTCTCTAATTGCTTTAGACATATTAATTTGCAATCTGGTAGAGTAGTTTTTTCATACTCCATATCACTAAAACTTTTTTTTAGTGTTATTATTTAAGATGAAAATGTTTTTGAATTCACAGAATCCTTCATAATATGTTATTGCATTCAGATCTGTTTCATTTCTTCTACTCTGCTATGCAGGCCACTGTTTAATAGGTATTATCTGATATTTTTCATCACTGATTTCATAATACAACAAGATATAACACAGTGCATATTGGTCTCTTAAATTTATTTTTTTATACTGATGCCAATTTTTTTTTAAATCATTTTGACAAATCTTTACACATTGGTCATGAGATAAACCTAAGTACAATTATGCGTTGAGTAAAAGCAATTCCTAAAATCACGACAAATTTCTTTTATCTGGTTTTGCCTAATCCTCAGAAGCACATTCTTTTACTTCTCAAGTGTTGCTTTCCCTCTGTTCTATATAAATTAATTCCGCAGTTCTCATGTAGTATTGCTTTCTGTTTGCCTGTTTTAACAGAAAAGTTATATCCGTACCTGTGAAAAGATTCTTCTCTGTCCCTGTACTTCCTCCTCGATAATAGTGTCTTAAAAAACAAAACCTAAAACAATTTTTTTCCAATTCTAATTTGAAGAATGATGATTGTAAAAGCATATTGACAAGTTAGAGATCCAAAAGACTAAGAGAAAAAAAGGAATTAGAAGCTCAAGTAAACCCAGCCAGAACCATGTTTATACAATCTCTTCTTGACAGTTTATTTACTACTCCAGAAGTTCACTTTATATATCTATTTATTTAATTGGATATATAAATAACTGATTTTCCTAATTTTACATATATTTTATCATTTAAATGAGAAGATATTAAGGGATTATTAGTCACCTGCCCATGAGTTTCATGGAACCCAATATTTCAGTTTAAAAATAATTATTTATTTTAATATAATTTATTTAGTAAAGAACACTGAATCCTGACTATTTTCCCCGTATAAGGTTACTAGCGTTCTGTCCATCAAAGCAAATAAATGAAAATACAAAATTCAACACACACACACACACACACACGACTTACAGAGAGGATGCTTCTTTCAACATCACACACATCGGCTTATATAATTTATAAAAGTTTGTTCCAAAGATACCACTCTGATCTTCTCTCACGCCTACCAGCCCAAATATCAATAGATTGAGTGAATTATAAAAAAAAATATGTACAGATTTCTGGTTCATCTATGACTCAACATCTGTTTTTATAACATGAAAAAACTGCGCAAACTAAAAATCCATTATTCTCTTGGATCGACCAGGATGATGAACTTACGGGATATACCATCCACCCCAAGTTAGGAGAGACAGATGAGTCCAGAGAGTCACAGTTGAGATCTACTTACCTAGATGGAGCAAAAGCTTCTGAAATCATACAGTGGTAGAAAATTTTAAAAGGTGACTTTGATAAACTGCTGAGTATTGATTAGTATAAGAATTATAAATTTCCAGAATTGTTTGGAGGATGCAGTCTTAGGTGGATCACTACTATACTTTCATGAGCTTTACCTCCAGGAACTTCACTAGGTACCTATGGTAAGGACAGTGGCAGGAATAAGCCCTTCATGTTGCTGGCAGATGGAAGAGAAATCATTGTGAAATGCTAGAGTTTCCTCTATAAAATGGATTACTCTCTAGGGGAAATAAAAGAAAAAAAAAAAAGACTTTTCTAGAGCCTTATCAAGCATTGTGAGGAAAGGGGATCCTTCCCACAAAGGCACCTTCTTACTGTATTATTCAGATGATATTGTCATTGACATGACAAGGTTACCTTGCACTGAGGCTTGAAGGAAAAAAGAAAGTGTAGATTGTTCAGGGGGCATTAAAACAAGCATTACAGGGAGAAGTGATAGCGAGAGGAGAAACAAAAAGATAAAATCATATTAATATTTTGCATTGCTTCTGACAAATGTTTTACCTTAGGGCTATTAGGGATGGCTTCAACATTGTGAGTAATTTAAATAATAATGACAGTGATAATATCACTATTTAAAGCGTGTATGGAATTCCTTTCAGATGTTACCTCATTTAATACAACCAAGAATTACTGAGTTTATTTATTTTATAAAGATGACTAAACAGTCCTCAAAGTCATCTTAAGAGCAAATATACAGGAATGCTTAAGTCCAGACTTAAGCATTCCTGTATATTTGCTCTTAAGATGATAAATTCAAAGAAAAGAGGATGCCCCTGTAGATTTAGAGCTTCACCTGGTTTATTGCTTCCTAGGGACCAATTTTATTAGTTTTATAAATTGTATGTGTGGATATCAAGAAAAATTGAACTTACTTCTGCCTAAATACAAGAAATTTCTACATATTATAATTTTAAATCTAATTCTAATTATTATTTAGCATAATAGAACTTAATAATGAATGTCATATGCATTTTTTAATCAATTCATGGTATACATCATAGTCTAAGTTAAATATTTTCACAATTTTTAAAGCTTAAATCATGTCTCTGGTTTTAGAATTTCACACATTTTCCAGTTTTTTAAAAGATATAATTGACATATAACATTGTGCAAGTTTAAGATGTCAAAAGTGTTGTTCAAAATGATGACCACCACAGCATTAGCTAATACCTCCATTCATCACATAATTAGTATTTGATCTTTTTTGAGGTTATGTTTAAGATTTGTTCTCTTATTAACTTTCAATTATATAATACAATATTATTAAGTATAATCATCATACTGTACATTAGATTACTAGTACAGATTCATCTAATAACTGGAAGTTTGTACCGTTTGACCAATATCTCCAACATTTGTTACAACATCCAGCCACTGGTAACTACCACTCTATTCTGTTTCCGTAATTTGGGCTTTTTAGATTCCACATATAACTGATATACAGTATTGGTCTTTTTCTAGTGTACTTTGCTTTGCATAATGTCCTCAAGTTCCATGAATGTTGTTGTAAATAGCGGGATTTCTTTCTTTCTCATGGCTAAATAGTATTCCTTTGTATATGTGGTCTACATCTTCTTTATCCATTCATGTGTCAATAGACACTTTGGTTGTTTCCATATTTTGGTTATTATGAATAATGCTGCAATAAACATGAGGGTGGGGGAGTGCAGATATCTTTTTGAGATCCTGTTTTTATTTCCTTTGGATACAGACCCAGAAAAGAGATTTCTGGATCATACGGTAGTTGTATTTTTAATTTTTTGAGGAACGTTCATACTATTTTCCATAGTAGCTGTACCAATTTACATTCCCACCAACAGTACACATGGGTTTCCTTTTCTCTGCTGTCTCACCATATTTACTTCTTGTCTTTTTGATAAGACATTCTAACAGGTATGACATGATATCTCATTGTGGTTTTGATTTACATTTCCATGATGATTAGTGTTGGTGAACATCTTTTCACATACCTGCTGGCCATTTGCATGTTTCCTTTGAAAAATTTCTATTCAGACCCTTTGCCAATTTTAAAATCAGGTTATTTGTGTTTGTTTGCTTGTGATCCAGAATCACAGAATATTTAGCCATAGGAACTGGACAATATTTTAGTTATGAAAAGGCTGTCAAATAAATAAAACATTAGTAGTGTTGCTAACAATAGCAAGAATTACTTGAGGAGATACTGCAAACATATTAGTTTGAACCATTTTTTTTCCACTTGCCTAAGAAAATAAACGGCTTCAAAGTCAGGAATGAGAAGAAAATTACACGTTGACATATATTTGCCCTATTTGTCAAATATAGAGAGTCACAAGCTCACAGATACAAATATATCTGTGAATAAAAAGATTAAACCCTATACTGCTTTACCACTAAAGCAAATAAAAGATGTTCATTACTTTATTGTTGGATGTCAGCAAATCCATATTGATATGTAAACATATTTGGTTAGTTTTGTTTTCTCATTTTAATAGAATCTCATTCATCCCTACTAATGAGTATTCAAGCTTTGGAAAATGATTGAATTTCTTATTAGTAAACAAATGTAATATCCTTAAGATAATTCTGTAGTAAAGAAATTTTGTTCCTTTTTATTTAAAGCATTGTTTAAACTTTATGTTTCTTCAGAAAATTATTAGAAATATCATTAATATTCTAGAATTTATATAAATAAACAAACAAATAATATAATTTTAGTACACTCAATTTTAAAATAATTGGAAAAACAATAGGTTGTGTTCTGGGACATAAATGATTAGTCTTCTTTATTAGAAAAGAGATAATCATTGTGCCTTAATTTTGCCATTTTGTATAAAATTTCATTTTTATACATAGTTGTGTGTGTGTGTGTGTGTGTGTGTGTGTGTGTGTGTGTGTGTGTTTTAGTGCTCAGAGGGAATAAGAGAAAATTCTAATTCTACTGGGAATAATTTTATAATGGCTGCTAAAGGAATAAAGAGCTTAATACTTTTGCCCATTTGGACCTAAACATGGTACCAAGACTAGCATTTAGCCTGCAAAATTATTATTTATTCATTTATATAAACCTGACTATTATTTTCATAATAAACAAAATCTAGCTCATCATAGAAAATACAAAGAAAGTAGTAAAGGAAATCTGAGAGGAAAAAAGCAGCTCTATGCTCCATTATTTTCCTCAAACCACTGTATGTATTCTTAAATATTCTTCTGTCATTTTACAATTTGTTTTTATATATCTTACACCATTTTTGTTCCTCAATTCTTCTATTACTGTCTTCTTTCGTGGTTAATTTTTTTAGTGTGCACTTTTGATTCCCTGTCATTTCCTCTATTGTCTATTTTTTAGTTATTTTCTTAGTGGCTACTTTGGGGATTACAATTAACATCTTAAACTAATAACAAAACATAACTAATTCTCATAATTATATGTCTCAGTCTCATAAAACCTCTTCTCATAGTCTAGATACTTTTAATATCCAATTTTACCTCCCTTCTAATGCTTCATCATAATAATCCATATCTGTTTACCATACAGAAAGGAGGTTGAACAGATGCAGGGAGAGATGGGCATCAGACAGAAGTAAGAAAGAAAAACCTATCAGGTAAGAGGAAGTAAATAAGTCTACCTTTACCTTTTTTCCTGGTAAAAATCCTTCCAATATTCTCATTATCTTCAACATTTACTAAGGAGCACATAGGAATATTGGCTTAAATGACATCTGGATCTACGTACCTATCTCCAGTTTCCAGAAGGGTACTGACATCATGTAAATTCTAAAGTAGAACTTGGAAATGGGAAATGAGACCTGTGAAAATGGTATAAAGCTATGCCTTGGTGAAGGCTTAAAGGTAAGAGAATACAAGCTGGACAGCTATGATATGAGTCAGTCTAAATATAGAAATATAATGGCAAATTCTTAAAAGAGATAGCTATATACCCCTTCAGTTATGTCTTAAGATCTCTTAATAGAATGGGGGTTGGGCAGGCAGCAAAAATGAACAAACAAAAATTTCTAATTTCTGTAGTCTATATATTTCTTCTCTGAAAACAGTAAATAATTTGGTTAAATCATGCTAATTTCAGTGTTTCATGTATTTAACATCCCTGACTACATTTGCAGCTTCCTCATGGCAAGGGCTATGCTTCTTTGGTATTTTCAACTATGCACAGTTTAGACAAACATTAAATCTTCAATAACTATTTCTAAAATGTGGTTTTAAAATACCATAATTATTAAATTACATTTAATGTCTTATTAATTTTCACAAATGGTCTTATATGCTAATAGATATACATACAATTATTTGAATAACACTATGTTTAATATTTTCACAAAATGTGTCTTTATTGCTGCTGAGTAGGTGAACGGGAGCAACTAAGATGTGATTTATTGTGTAAAACTCATATATATACATTCACAGAAAGAGAGATAGAATTTGGAGTCAGAATAGCTGAGTTTGAATCATATATTTGAGCTCAATTTATCTGGTAAGTCGTTTAACCTTTGTGAGACTCATTTTTCTCATCTCTTAATTTGCATGGTAGTAATGACACTTATTTCACAAGGTTATAATGAGGATAAAATATAATGTGTAAGAAAGTACCTTTAAAATATAAATTTCCATTCTATCATTATTTAAGCAACTGCACATATGAAATTTTTAACCTAAGATTAGTTTCTTGCATCTGCCAACCAACACTAGTCGATGCCAAAAATTTAAAATATAGCCCTTTAAAATCAGCTCTTGTTTAAGGGACAAAAATATACAAATCCCCTGGTGCCCACAAATAGGTCAGATATTGGACAACTCGTTAATTTCAAACTGCATCCATTTCTTCAGAGAAAAATAAATAATCCAGAGTTGTTTCTAAAATTATAAAGCAAAATCCATTATATTAAAAGACTGATAATCTCATGCTGAAGCATAATCACTCATTCCTATTAAAACTGAGTCTTATGATTCAAAGATAAATTAATTAGGTGTCAAATTATGGCCACACTGGTATTTTTAAACAACTGTTTCTAGTGCCACTGATTTAAAATTACCATTAAGTGGTGCATGTTCTTATTCAACATTCTTATTTTGTCAGTTATACTAATTTAATGTAATTTAAGAAAAGCTTTTAATTAAGGATAAAACTAATGTTTGAAGAAGCATTATTTTAAAGGGCTTTTAAATCTTCGAAAATCTTATAAAAAACAGTTTCCTCTTTCATATTTATAGATAATAGTTTTTAAATTCTTTACCCAGAAACTAAATTTTAGAAGACCACAAACATTATTATTTCTAATAATTTAATTGTTGTCACACAATTAGATAAAATTAAAATCGGTCTCCAAACTAATCAATGAAATACAACAAAGAAATGATGATAATATCATGACTTATTCTTGGAAATTAAGGTTCTTTGTAAAGAGATGTTCAGCTGCTTTCTTCTTCCTCATCATCTAAAGCAATCTGTGGCACATTGTTTTGGTCCTTAATAAATATTAACTTAATAAAGAACAATAAATTAAATAACTTAGAACTTGCACTTGCCAGGAAGAGTAGATCTGTCCTGGGTGTATTGGGGTACATTTTATGAGAATAGAGCAGAAGAGAGAATTTTATAAAAGTTACTGAAACAAATTACACATCTTTCTAGTAACTTGGTAAGGTAAAACAGACCAGAGCCAAGTTGGCCAATCCATCTCTCTGACACTCTTCTGTCCCTCTTTTTCCTCTCAGTGACTCTTTCTTATGAAGCAAGTTTTCTCACTTCTGAAGACCCTTAGAAAGCCCATCAAAAACTAGGGAAAAGAATGGTACTTAGAACAGCGATGCTTATATCTGCAAGTGCAATACATCTGCTTTTACTGGGATTAATAAATTTTAGGACCACAGCAGGTTTGGAAAACTATTAGAACAGTTATATTTAGATAGCAAAATCTTATGAGACAGGAAGACCTGTAGACAAAACTGATTATATTGTTTTAGGAATTCTCAAGACAGGCTACCTAGACAAATCTCAGACTAGAGTCAGCTACACTTTTGATGGGCAAAAATCCGTGTGTAGAGGGAAAAGCTCTTGGATTTTGATCACTCCTTTTTCTGGTTGGAGACATTTTAGTGCCCTCCCTGCACCCTTTTATTTTATTATTTATTTATTTATTTATTTTTATTCCAGGGCCTTGGGATAGGAATTGCTACAAACAGCTAAAACTTTGACTTACAGACTTTCCACTAATGATATCAATCATGGTAGGTGGGAAAATATTTGCTACCCAGACTCTTATTACCCTTTTTTCTGTTTTTCAACCATATTTGACGAATATTTCACAGTAAATTTCAAATGCAGCAAAAAAAAGTCAAACAAAGGCATTTTATTCTGCAATTATAAAGGTTAATTAAATGCCAGAAAATGCAAAGGCTAAGAAAAAGCAAAGTATGAGTAGAAACACATTTCTTCTGTTTGTAAGTTTTTTTGTTCTCTTAGAGGGCAAAATGATGGGAAAGGCTAATGAATACATCATTTGGTTCATGATAAAGTTCTGTAGAAAGAAGCCCATCGAAGCACAATAAGATAATGTAAGGTTCCTCCAAATAAGTTTCTACATTTATATTATATTGTTTTGGCATAAGTTTTAATTACACGATCATGCATTTTACAACATTCATTCTATTAAAGTAAATGTGTGGTACCAGATTTATAAAGAAAAAAAATAGTTCTTATTCCTGCCTAATCTCATCTTTAAATGGTAACCAGTACTAACAATTTGATGTATTTTCTTTCTGGTATTTAAAATATATGCAATTAGTTCATTAATTTTGATAACTACCTTGTCATGAGTTATTGAATCAATGCCCATTTGAAAACATATACCATTTTTATTGAATTAACATGTAAGATTTAAAGTTTGAAGTGTCCTCAGGAAAACATCTGGGCTGATGACCTATCTTTAGGCTAGTAAAATATTATCATAAGGAATGAAGACCCAAAATTGCTAAGCAATTCTCTTAATGATGAAACTGTAGTTAATGTCGATCTGGTTACCACACAATGACAAAGTCCGATTCCTACTAACATAACTATTTTTTAAAAGAATAGTTTTAAATAAAAATATAATGGACATGTATATTTTAAACCTTTAAACAGTATAGCTTCCACTCCTAAACTCAATTTAATTTTAATTTCACAGGTTATAAGCTCCAGAACTCTAGTTGCAATTGGGAGGCATTCTGTCGGAATTACAAAACAAATAAATCTTCTCTTCTAGCTTCCATTTTCTGTATCTTCCCCGCCCACCCTCATCCAAATATTACAAAGCCCTTATTATCAATCCCAGTTGTTAACAGAAATGTGAACCTAGATTACAGTTCATATTGTTTCCTCTAGGGGAACACTTTTGCTTGTAACACTTTTACTAGCATTTTATGAGAAACCTGTTCCTTATGTCTATGCAGCTACAGTGGCCATATTTGATTCTAAATATACATTTGTCTTTCCTACGTTTTATGGATATATGGCTGGTGCTTGGAAATAATATATATCTTATTGTTCTTCTAGAATAGTCCAATATGAAAAACATTTAAAAAGCTAAAACAATTTCTACTGGTAAAGAGGAAACAGACTACAAAGAGAAAACTGAGATTTCTCTGTTGTAACTAAACAGAATATTATACAGAGAAGATATTGTATACATGGTTTAGGGGTATGATGTTCCATATATGAAACAGACAGGAATTATTTTGAGATCTTTTAATTTCTCTATGTGGAAATGAAAAGACGTTTGTATACTACTTATTACTGAGTAGTAGGATATTTCACCATCTCCTATTTGAGGGTTTTGTTTTTGGTCCTAAATGTACATTACAAAGTCCCTCCATAAAAGCTTTCAGAGGTTAGAAAACTTATTTTATCAGTAGCAGGTGGATGAGCAGGGACATTTTCAAGGATGGGCCTGGAAAGACGTGGGCAGAGATTCTCTAATTCTCTGCATATCCTTTTTCTTGATAGAGAAAGAAGGATCCATGATTGACTGTGAATGGGCTGTTAAGTGTTTTGGTAAAGATGAAAAGCAGCTACTTCAAGAAAATCAGTAATAACAAAAACCAGAAGATAGTGAAAAAGGAGAAGCTCATAGCTGGCTTCTCCTCCACAGCATACCATTAACTGGAGTACAACAAAAAAAGAGTTTTGAAGACATTAATGTGTATATTTATCAGGATTATAAAAACGATATAATATAATATAAATATTGGGGGTGGGTGAATCACATGGCTATTTGATTACTTTCTCCATGGATTCTGGTGAAATAAGAAGAAATGTGTGTACTCTCGACAAAATATCCAGGCCATTATTTTTTGGTCATCTCTCCTTTTCTTTGATTCTATTCTTTGTTCTCTGGAAACACTTTTTCCTATGATTCCAAAAAAATAAGCCTGGCCAATTCAGAGCCAAGAATTGTGAAAAGTACTATTTTGCTCATGCTGTTTTGCTCTTGACATTTTTACTTCTTGCTAACATATTTGTATAATGGGGCAACTCTAGTCTTGCCACGAGAGCAGTAAGACAGAGAAGATTGAGCGACAATGTGGAGCTGGGAAAAAGGGACCAGAAAGTCACTTATTATTGTTAGTTCTGAGTTCTGTAGTTGTCTCTAGTATGAGCATCAGTTATCTATGGTAGTGCAAGATCATGAGGTATTTCATTAGAGTTTGGAATCAAATCCCTTAATATTGCAAAGCAGTCCTTTGTCTAAACTTGATTTATATGCATATGCTACACTGTGGAACATCAAGGAATAGTAGATTACTGGCTGATAAAAAGAATCAAGGAACCAGTACTTTCAAAAGAATTGGATTTAAAAAAACATGTATAAACAGAAATAAATAAAAATTCTTTCCACCTAGTAAATGTTTAAAAATTTAAATTAAACAAAATCTTGAAACCTGGCACTATAAATATAATAGCCAAAGATAGAATGGAAGGTCTGTGGGATAATTTATACCAAACTTTTGAGAGATATTTATTGCTTAATTAAAAATTAAAAGATTTTTTTTCAGAAATAAGGAAAAAAAGTGGAAATAAAAAAGAACTGCTTAAACACCACAGAGTTTTGATTCTTTGATTAAAAAAACAGCATTTCAGTATGACATGATTTTTTTTATTTCCAAACTTTTATTCATTTATTTATTCTTTTTCACTTATTTTTTAAAATTTTTATTTCATTATTATTTTTAACTATACAGTACATTGGTTAGACATTTATATAGTTTATAAAACAATCTCCCTTTCTCTCCTCTGGCTCTACACCTAGCTAGTACATTAATGCTGAGTGCATTCCCTATGCCGTGCTCCCCATCCCTGTGACCACCTATCAATCACTAAGTTGTACTTCTTTAACCCTTCACCCCAATCTCCCTGCCTCCCAACCACTCTCCCCTCTGGCCATTATCAGACTGTCCTCTATATTTATGAGTCTATTTTTAACTAATTTGTTCTTTTTGTTCCTGAGATTCTGCATGTATGTGAAATCATATGGTGTTTATCTTTCTTTGTCTGACTTATTTCACTCAGCATAATAACCTCTAGGTCCATCCATGTCATTGCAAATAGTAGGATTTCATATTTTTTAGTGGCTGAGTAGTATTCCATTGTTTATAGAACAATAATTTCTTTATCCAATAATCTGTTGATGGGCATTTAGGTTGCTTCCATATCTTGGCTACTTGTAATTGTGCTTGCCAATAACACAGGGGTGCACAAATATTTACAAACTATTGTTTTGGTTTTCTTTAGATAAATACCCAGAAGTGCAATTGCTGGGTCAAAAGGGAATATTTTTCATATTTCAAACTCTAAATGTATTGTCTCTTGTCACAGATATTGAAAAACATAATAGTGAATATTACTGCAAGTCTTTTCATTATTTTTATTTTACTGGATTCTGAGCCCAGAAATATTTCTCAATTTCAAATTTGGAAAATAAAAACTCCAATAAAAAATTTTAAATAATTTCATAATGATTTTGATCCAAGATTTTAGGTGATGTGTGGGTCTAAATAAACCTAAAATCTAGTTATTGGGTCCACTCTGAATTTTGGTCCACTCACTTAGCTGGGCTTTTCTTACTTAAAACTCCATTTATTTAAATGCAAAATTTCTAGGTATGTTAATAAACATGATTTTAGAGAAATTCTTTCTACCTAGGAAAAATGTCAACAAGAAAGAAGACTGGAGTCTATAAAATTGAGACCAAAACTTTATGATGCCATGCTATTATTCTTTATCCAATTTATACAAGAACTCATTATTTCTTTAGTGATTATAAATAATCCAAGTTTAGCATGATTTAGTAAAAGTGGCTAAAAAATAATCCCAATGTTTCTTAGGAATTCTTACAACCCTCTAAGAATTTGAGTAATAATACTTGCAGATGACAGGCTATGTCTTACAAAAGTGCATCTTTTATTATTACAGAATTGAAAAAGAGAATGCAAACATATCAGTGAAAAATACACTGTCTCTCTTAGTTCACAATTCTAAGTCTGAGAGTTACTATGTGTTGGAAAGTACGAGCACTTGATTTTATAAACACCAGAGAATAACTAATGATTCTGAGAGGGAAAAAACTAAATGAATTTATCTGATAATAAATGCACTAAGCTACAAAATACATGATCAGACATGTAGAAAGGTATGAGGTTATCATTATATTCAGATAGTAGAATCATATATTTATAAAATGTAAAGAATTAAGAGAAACAATAAAATTCCAAAATCAACACAAGGAATTGAAGTACAATAAGATAAATATAGAAAATCAATAGCATCCTTAAACACCAGAAAAAAACAGTTTGGAAAATATAATGAAAACACACTAAATCTTGATAGTATTGTGTAAAAGTTATATAAACATATAAAATAATCTTAATAAAATAGTGCTACATCTAGATGAATTTCTGAGAAAGTCTAAGGAAAGTTAGAAAAGAATACATAGAGTTGAACAACAGATTTCAAAATAGGAAGCCTAAAAACTAATTTTTATGTTAAAATGAAATTATAGGTTTAATGCTCATCTAAGCAACATTTAACAGAATACATTTTAGAACTCAAATTTATTCTGAAGTCTATGTAAAAAGTATTGCATTTTGTCAACTTTAAAATGCACGACTTCTCATGCTAACAATTCTACAATTGCACTATGTTTTATAACTGATGGGATGTCATAGTTTAGTTGACAGAATTTTTTTTGTTTCATATAAGACTATTATAAATTACAATATCTCATGATAGTGTATACAAATACAGTAAAGAATACATTAGAAAATATTTTTCAGAAGAGAAACTGTTACTGGTCAAGAACAGTGGGAGTAAAATCACTATTTATTAAAAATCATGAAACAGAAATATTAAAACATAATAATAATGAGAAAATTAAGTAACTTCTCACAGTTTAATGGTGTATTGCCTGACCTCACAGCCTTTTCAGATCTCATTGCCTCTTTAGGGGAAAGTCTTATCTAACCTTCTAATAACCATTCCCCTGCATTACTTGGTATTTTCACATGTATAGTTGAGTCTCATTATTCACAGATTCTATATGTGCAAATTTACCTAATTGAAAAAATTTACTTGTAATCCTCAAATCAAATATCACAGCACTTTTGTATTCAATCTCAGAGTGATGAAAAATCTGAGTCTCCTGACACACACATATATTCATAGGTAAGGTTTGAAAAGGTGACGTTTTGCCTTCAGATTTCAGCTCTCATACTGTAAATGTGTCCATTTTACTATTTAGTGTCACTTTTTGCTTTTTTGTTGTTTGATCATTTCATCTTTTAAAATAACCTCCAAGCATAGTGCTGAAGTGCCATTTAGCATTCTGAAGCATAAGAATGTGGTGATATGTCTTACAGAAAAAATGTTAGATAAGCTTCTTTTCATGTGAGTTATAGTTCTTTTAACAGTGAGTTCAATGTTAATAAATCAAACATAATTAATAAATCAATGTTAATGATATTCTATTGATTTTAGGATGCACAACTTTTCACATGTATGGGTGGCAACTTTCAACAAAATATTTTAAACATTGATTTAGCACTGCCACTTACTTCAAGTAACAGGGTAGAAGGTATGCTGAACACGTCTATGCTAACAGCATTCCATTTTAATGGGGTATGTATGGGGTAACTTCTAGCCATTTTCTAGTGTCTACACTTTGTAAACATATCTGCAGTTAGCAGGAATTATCAAGTGGGTCTACGATTATTTACCTTCATAATTTGTCCAGGTTGGTACATAAGATGACCATTTTGGTGAAAGCAGTACTGATGGTTTCTAGATGTGGTTTTATGATTAAAACATAAAATTTTATCTAATTGCCAAATATGCCTGATTTTTAAAAATGATAATATATCTGCCTACACTTAACTAATCAAAGGAAAGTTATCTGCCTATTCCTTGCTCCGTGAAAATGCTTCTCAATCTCAAAGTGCGGTTCTCTAACATGTGCATAAGAACTGTTATGCTTGTTAAAGATGGTCATTCCTGGGGCTCACACCAGACTTTCTTAAACTAAAAATTTCAAGATATATGCCTAAACTTTGCATGTAAAATAATTATCAAATACTCACTAATATGATAGTTTTTGAACAAGACAATTTGGCAATACTGTCACAGTATACCGAGATAACTGAAGAAAACGTGCATTATGTATTGTTTCCTCTGTTAAGTGAGCTCAGTCGTTGAATTGCCATTAACTGCATTAATTATTAAAATTCAAAGTATAGGCAGCAGCTTCTCTGTGTATTCTAATTATCCTTCTTTTACTAGTTATTCCATTTAGACTTGTTGTAAGAGTTTTTAATCCTTGAAACCTAGTGTTTCATTTGTTTGTTTTATTTTGGAGGATGGAAGAATTGCAGAAAGAATGGACAAGAGAGCAATGCCTGGGAATCTTCTACTAATGCTCTTCATTGCGAGACCACTATTAGAAGCTGCATATTTCTGCTTGTTTATTTGCTTCAAGGTATGTGTAGGTAGTCTTCTAAAGCCTCAGAAATGCATTCTAATTTCAGCAATTCTAAGCCCTTAACTCTAGTGGCTGTTGCCTTGGCTAGAAAAAGTGATATGTATACTGAGAAACTGACAGTGAACTTTGCTATCCATATTTTGTCCTTCAACAGCCTCCAAAGGCAAAAGTTGTTTGTCTCTAATATTGGATTTTAAAGGTTACTTTTTATTTTATAGCCCTAGGTTGGTTTTCATTTCTAGATATTTTACATGACCCATGGTAAATTAGACTCTAACCTGTGCTGAAGGAAAAACTATGGCTAATACCCCAGAACTTCATTTTCCCATTTTAGAGCGAATACTTTAAAACTGCCTTAACAAAGTCCTGTGGTAATTCCTTTGGATTGGTACATAAACAGTATTATGGTTTTTAAAACTTAAACTCTGAGATAAGACAAACATGGGAATGGTTTTGTAAATATTAACTAGCTATTTAACATTGGGCAATTTGCTTAAGCTACAGAGAAACCCGATGTATTTTCTGTAAAAGTGAGACAATCATGTCCTATGTTTTTAAGAATTATGTGTGATAACACATTTAAGACATTTAGGAAATGATTTATATATAAAAATGACCAGTAAATATGTTGTTAAATCAGATCATATTTAATTTTATCCTAAAAAATCATTAAATACAATGATTTTTAAAACTCTTGTCCTACAGAGTCAATTATAGCATTTTAAGTTTCATTATAAAATCATATAAGTAGTAATTGTTAGTATACAACAGTTCAATTAAATAAGAAAGATGTCAGGTAGAAAAGAAAAATGCTCTAATTTCATCTTTCAGAATGTAACTGAAATTACATTTCATGATTACATGCAAGTAGATGCTATTTTTGTACATCCTTAAAATAGGTATAAAAGCCTAATACCAGTGATTAGATGGATGGTATTCCCTATTTTTTTAAAGGTGCCATGGCTGCCTTTGCATATTTAAACAGTGAAAAGATCTCTTTATAATTCCACAGTTTTTCTATGTTTAACTTCACAGTGAGTGCACATCTGGTGCTCAGTAAATGCCTTTTTGAATGAATTAGTGATTGAATGAGAAAACCCTTGATCAATGCACAAGCATGACACCTTCAGAGAACTGGTTTTACTCAAAGATTGTATATATATATATACAATATATATATTTTTTACAATATATATATTGCATATGTATAGTATATATACAATATACTATATATATATATAGTATATATACAATATACAATATATATATTTTTAACCAAGTAACTTTTAAAATAATCCAGGAAGCACTTCCTTTTGAGTTATAACTCAAAGCCATAACCAATGAAATTTTCTGGCATAAAATATTGAAAATGCCATAATACCATAATATCATAAAATCTCATTCAGTTTACTTGATAACTATTAAAAGCACCATAAACCATATATTGATTCTTTAAAAAAGAAATGAGACTACCTTGTACCAACTGAGGCATCCAATTAGCTGGTAAATAGGACAAATCCTTTTCATGGAGTTTCTACATTGTCATTGGTATGACAACTGTGTCAAAAAGAAGAAAGGAATAAAAAATGTATAAAAATGAACTTAATATTAAAATAAATGTTTACTCAGATGATCCCAATTCCCAGTGCAAAAGAAATACTGATTAAAAAGATATTACTCCAGACATCACTTCAATATGATGCTGAAAGTTTAGATTACAGTAGTATACTTACAATCAAGAAAAAATAAATTTTCTAGATGAATCAAATAGCCTTTGGATGGCAAGTCATTTGGTCAGAAATTTGGAATTTATTTCTCATCAGTATATATACACAAAAACACACATACTGACACACACAAAAAGTCTGAAGTTTATGAAACAGTTTATATTGGGTGTAAATGCCGAGTGCATTAAAATAATTTCAAGCTTATGTAAAAACAAACACTATAAAAATTCTATTACAAAAGAGCAAAATCAAGTGCCTCTGACAGAAAGGTAGGGTAGACTTGTTTCCCTGTTCTTCACATGAAGTACAACCAAAAAATAACCCTTCATATTACATACATAACATTAATAATAAGGCTCTGAAAGTTGAAAAGAACGAAGACCAGTTAAGGACCTTAGAACCCAAGAAGCAACACAATAGTGAGTTTCCCAGATTTTCATTTTTTCTCATATATCCCAGGCTTAGAGCTGAAGAAGCTGCCAAACCAGAAACACCAACAGGCACAAACGAAAAAAGGCCCCAATAAGAACTTTATCTTTCTAGCAAAAAGTCCAAAAAAGGAATAACCTAGCAAGGGAGAAAATATTTAGACTACAACTTCTCCACACCAGCCAATCATGGCCCTCCTCCACTAATGCCGGCAAAAACCAACTGGGGAACCTGGACTTACACTTCTGCCTGGCTCCAAAGAGTCACCTAAATCCTGCCTGGGGCAGTGTTAGAGAAGGCCTAACTGAATGAAAGTTGGGATTTTTATTCTCATTGGGCAGTAACAATCTCTTTCCTTCTGTATCAGTTGATATCATTTGAAGAACTTAGGTTTTTACTGCCACCCAGCAGTAAGGAGATTCCCTTCACTTTCATGCTGAGTTGGTTTCAGAAAAGGCCTACTGGAAAGTCGGGATTTTCACCACCACCAGGCAGTAATGAGGTCTTCATGGTGTCAGCAGTGACAATAAGGAGAGTGAGTAGTAGCAACACATTCCTATCCTTCCCAGTCAGGCTGATATCTGCGGAGGTATAAGTGGAGGCCAGAGCTCTCACTTTATAGTAATGAGATCGCACCCTCACAGGTGTCAACAGAGGCAGAGCAGGGGACCACGGTTTCTACACTCCTCCCTTCCCCTGTCAGAACAGAGTCAGAGAAGAAAAGATTAAACAGAATACTTGAATAAATTCCAGAGTCTTGTAACATAATAACCACAATGTAAATATCACCCATGTTACTAAAATGTAAGGAAAATTGAAACTTGAATAAAAAAGATTCCAAACCTAGATACAGAGATGTTAGAATTATCTAACAAAAAATTTTAAGCACATATCATAAAAATGACTCAAAAAGCAATTATGAACATACCTGAAACAAATGAAAAATAAAAATATTTCAGAAAAGAAACAGTGTTTGTGGAGAAATATCTGACATAAAAAAGAACCAAATAGAAATTTTAGAACTGATAAATACCCCCTCACACACACAAAAAGTCAATGTTGGCTTTAACAGCAGAATGAAGCATACAGAAGAACAACTCAATGAACTAGAAAATAGAACAATACAGTACCCAATCTGAACAAGAGTCAGGAAATTGGTGGGGAAAAAAAATCAACAAGTCTCGGGGACTTGTGGGGAGCATAATAAAAGATCTAACAGTTATTTTATTGGAGTGTAGCAAAGATAAGAGAAAGAAGGTAAAGATGAAAAAATACTTGCAGGAATAAAGGAGTAAAACTTACCAAATCTGGCAAAAGACATAAATTTACATATTTGAGAATCTAAATAAACATTAAATAGGATAAAAATACAATAAGATTCACTACAAGACGTCATAGTCACAGCTGGTAAAATGAAAGGCAAAGGAAATACCCCAGAAGCAGCCAGAGAGGACTGACACCTAACCCAGATGGAACCAATGAAAAACATGGTGGTTTTCTCATAAGAAACCATGGAGGCCAGAATGAAGTGGCATTACATGTTTTAATTGCTTAAAAAATAGAATTGCAAACCATATTCTAAATTCAACAGATATCAAAGAAAACTAAATGAATTTGTTATTATCTGACCTAGAATAAAAGAATGGCTAAAGGAAGTTCTTTAATCACAAAAGGATCTTGGACTGTAAGGAAGAACATAGAAATAGTAAAATGATTGGTAAATATATACCTTATTTTTCCCCATTTAAATTTTCTAAATTACGGTTGATAGTTATATCAAAAATTATAATACTGTCTGATATACTTCTCAATTAATATAAAGTAAGGCAACTATATGATAAATGAGAAAGGTAAAGGGACATACAGGGAGATAAATAAGGGTTGTACATTGTATACTTTGTTCACTCTGATAAAATGTCAATGCCAGCAACTGTGATAAGTTATGTTTTTATAATGTCTTGTCTATTATTATACTGTAGGCTCAGAGGTATAAACATCATTGTGTGTTTCACTATCTAAAGGATTGATTTCACTTGCCTCTTAGGCAGATAAAATGATAGAGTGATTTGGAATGAAGGAAGAAAAAAGGAAAGAAGGAAGGGTGGGCCAAACCATTCATGTGGGCCCATGTCTAGAGAGAATATCAATCAGAAATAATACAAACCACATGAATTAAATAAAACTTTTTGAAAACATGGTCAAGAAATTGAAATTTTAAAAAATAATAATAAAGAATGCTTAGGGAGCTCTAAATATAATACTTTCTAGAAATATATATATATATATATATATATATATATATGATTTTTCAACTCTACATTCTGTAGGTAAATGAAAGGAGATTGATCTGGGTAAATACATGCGATTATACAAAAAAATAATTAAAAAATTATAACAACAACAAAACTTGAAGTGTAAACCCAGGGAAAATAATCTGTAAATAATGGTTATATCAACAATAATTAAATAGTTTTTAAAATAAAAATAAAAATTCATTGAGATGAAGAAAGGCCTCAGAGTCAAAACTTAAACGGGTTCTTTAAGTTCCAGTTGCTTATTTGAAAACATACACACACACACACACACACAATACACACACACACACACACACACATTCACATGAACCTGAACCTTCAGGATGAAGAGAAAGTCGTGTATTACTGTGTTCAAAAACAGAAAAATTCTAGAAAGTATGAGACATATTCCATAGAATAAACTACACCTAGACTTCTTAAAAATACACAGTATATCCAGAGTTCTTCTCTTTGTACATGACGACAATAAGGAATTGTGTCAATAGTCCTTATTATTTCTT
Source organism: Pteropus medius (assembly GCF_902729225.1). Classification (NCBI taxonomy): domain Eukaryota; kingdom Metazoa; phylum Chordata; class Mammalia; order Chiroptera; family Pteropodidae; genus Pteropus; species Pteropus medius. The sequence continues at coordinate 42,964 of NW_024344374.1, forward strand.
ACTATGTAATAAAACCAAAACATCACCTGGGAGAAATAGTCCCAAACAATTTTACAGCATTATCCCCAGATCTTCCATTTTGCATTTTAAAATCTACCATTAGACTAACCATTAGATAGCTCTGAATCTGCATATGTATCAATAAACATTTCTAATTATAGGCTTTAAAAATCATATTACATAGTATATTTAGTTTTCAATAATTTTTATAATGCTTCAGTAATACAAAAATGTAATTCTTAATCAGGGTTTTTGAAGGGAAAATGTAAAATTTTGCTAGAACTCTCTGACAATTTAATCAGAATCTTTCAACTTTTATGGGATATAAATTCCTGCATTTTGTAGTTGTGATATCTTAACAAAATTTTGAGCAGTATATACATGCATATATAAGCATATTCATACATATATATACACACATCACAAATGTGTATATATATATGCATATATTAGGGAAATATAACTAAAAACAAAATTTTTGTCAACTCAGAAATTTTCCACAAAAGTAGTAGAGAAAGAAAATGCTTTATTGTTGAATAAGCATTAAGCTTGAATGTGATGAGCATCACAGGCAACCACTAGGATACTGCAAAGACAGAAAGAAATCTTACTTTTTTATATAGCCAAGCAGACACAACCCGTTACACATTCTCAACATAAATAACTTGTCCTCAAATAAGAGAATTTGACAGCACATTTTGTCACACAGAGTTCATACTGAATTTATGTTGATTGGGCTGACTATCTGTGTTAGCTAATTGACTTTATTTGGAGGAAAAACAAACTTCTCATATCTTTATGGCAAGAGGTAGTTTTATAACATGAAGCAAGGTGCCTATTGTTAGGCTTCTGCTCTACCACAGAAACTGGGAGACCCAGGTGCCATCTCCTTTGATGTTAATACAAAGATATTTAGATCTTTAAATGTAAAAATGTTTATATTTAAAGAAATGGTTCTCAGGAGTTGAAAAAGGCATTTCTGGGTCATAGGCTGACAAAATGCCTATTTAGTTTTCAAAAAGAATTATACAGATTTCAGAAAGGAAAAGGTACTTATAATTACAAGTTTTCTAAAGTGAATGCTCTAAGAAAAAAAGGAAAGGAAATTTTATTTCAATAGGGAGAATCAAGCCTAATTTGTATTTGTCTAATATTGAAATACATATCATATGCTTACATGTATATTTGTAAACAGATAAGCATATGCATACATCTCCTCTTCAGTTTAGTCATTCCCTAGTCCTCCTCCAGTTTTTATTTTCTAGACTTATTAACCACAATTGTATCCCACATCTTAACTTTTATTGTCAACATTAATATAATTTTTTTCTTTCAATCAAATGAAATATGCTGCCTTAAATGTTTCAGCTTATTCAATTACATATTTTAAAAGCTGCTAATGAAATATGGCACATGATATCATATTTAGAAATTTTTTAAATTCTTAATTCAATTTAAAATAGATCCTTCTACTGCCATTTATGATATTTACATATAATCTTGTTGATTTCAAAGATCCCTGTCTATCTTAAAAATCTCACTGAGAATATATTCACATTTGGAAATAACTGTGTCCAAGAATCGTGCTGTTAAGTGATATGCAAATCACTTCCTAAATCTAATTTCTCAGGCTTTTCAAAACATAAATCTCCATCCCAGAGTAAGAGAAGAAGATTAATGTAGAAAAAAAAAAAGAACTGGGACCAATTACCTTATTATCTTCAGAAATCAGATATTTCCTTTGCTAGATGTTTTATTCCTTACTATTTCTGTAAGTTTTTTGTGGATCTTGTGGTCAGAGACTATATTTTTCTCTATAAAATATTATTGATTTAAAATATAATAGAACATAATAACACTCGTCATATGTTAAGAAAAATACACTTTGCTGGGAGTGGGCTGGTGGGGGTGGGGGCGTGACATTCAGCCAGCCGCTCAAGGCCACGAACTTCCACCCTAAAACATGGCCCAGTTTGTCCATAACCATATGAAGAAGGCCCAGCACTGGTAAACACTGCTGTGATTTATTCAAAGCCCTTTTTGCTCACATTTTGGCATTATGCCAAAGTTGAGCTGGTTCCTCTAACCTCTGCTGAGATCTCTACAATTATTCAGAGCTTGAAAAAAGTCAATAGCACTCAAATTGGTAGCTTTGAACAGCTCATAGTTAAGGAAGCTCTGCTGAATGGTTTGGTGGCTACCAAGATGTGGATGTGGTTTTATGTGGGCGAGAAGTGGAATCATTGGCTGTAATGTTTGAAGGCCAATCTTTAACATTTGTTTCTTTTTGGTTTATTATTTAAATGTTCTTGAACCATCTGTGATCAGGCCGTTATTTAAATAAAATCAGATATGTCAAATCAGTGTTTCCTAAATCAAACACTGCACAGAAAGTCACAATTTCTCTTAATATTAAGTCGGATTACCTTTTGCTTTAATAATGTTAATAGAGCTCTAAATGCATGTCTTTGCTTAGCCTGAAATAAGAAAGGATATATGTGAATATACCAATCTGGTACATATATTCATGAAGATAATATTTGAATTTGAAGGTTGAAAATATGATATTCTATTTCCAGAAAAGTTGGGGAAAATGCCTTGAGAAAGCTAGAGCTTGCTAGGAGAAATAGTACAAATAACATGTACCAAAGTTAAATCATGTCAGTACTATAAAGAATAAAATTTGGATGGTTTCTCTTTGCTAAAATTAGAGAAAGACCTTTTCGACAATACCTATGTCTGTAAATGTTGGGATAACTGATGTTCTAAGTATGTATCTTAGTAACATCTTTAATGCCAGGACAGAGTGAATGAGAGCTTATGACCTATATTTTTAATCTCATTTGGATATCTGTATTATTAATCTATCTGGTTTTACGATCTTTAGAACCTAACTTTGCAAAAAATAAAATACCCTATGGATATTTTTAAAAATACATTTTAAGATAATTTTGCAATTAGAATTTCTAATTGCAATTATACACCCATAAATCAAATAATGGTTGAAACAGAAACTCTGTGTTTTAAAATAGCCAGAATATTTCCAATCTGGCAACTATAACATTTACAGGCATAGTAGAGGATCGAAATGAATACCCCTAGTGTAAACTTTATGGATTTGAAATAACAACTATGCTTTCAGATGTTTAAAATTTTTATTGTTTAAAAAAATGTGTAATTTAAAAAAGACTAAGCATGAAACTGCCTTAATGTCTAAACATCTTTAAACATTAAAAATAAATTAAAACCAATGACAACAATGTTTTAGTTAAGATTAACAAGTTCTTCATACCTTTATTATCTCTCTAGTAATCAGGGTCTCTGATGCCCGCCATCTGTCTGTTTACCGAGGATCTTAAGGTGAGTTTATTCTTCTATGGCAATTACTTGTCTTGACTACCAACTCCTGATACCATCAACTTTGCCTAATTCTTTCAAGGAGAAGAGGGAGTCTATTGAGCTAATTAAACCATTTTTTCTAATGGTTGCTAATGATTTAATGTGCTTATCCTCCCAGATAATATATTTATATTTTAACAGGAAAATAAAATCCTGGTGGAAGAAATTATTACTGTGATGATTTTAGATAGATTATAAAAATGTACTTTAAATAAAGGTTCCTTGGAAAGATGTGATTGTGTTTCTTAAAAGAAAAAAATATGATTGTCAATTATTTCAAAAATATGTTTGAAGAAACCAATTCCTTTGTGTAGTCATTTTAATAAAAATATCGGTTCAAACAACTAGGCAAAAATAGGTGAAATAGCCTATAGTAAGTAAAAATTTGAGAGAACAAACTTTAAGCAATCACTAATTGAGATGAAATTATGTTATTTATACAATTATATTTTCAGCTCTGACTTTGAATTTTATCAGCTCCTAACTTTCACTTTATATAGACTTACAATAAATTTCACACATTTAAAAGGTATAGTTTGATAAGGTATGATGTCAATAAACTTGTAAAATCATTACCGCAAACAACATATTCGTTGCCTCCTAAAATAGCCATGCATCCTTTTGTAATACATTCTTTTTCCTTCCTACCCATACTCACAGCCTCCCAGCATCTACTGATCTGCTTTGTCACTACAGATTAGTTCGCATTTTACAGAATTTCCCCAAAATAGAATCATTAGTATGTAATATTCTTTCTGAATCTCTCATTCAGCATATTTGTTTTATTCATATTGTTGCACGTATCAACAGTTTATTCCTTTGTGTGGCTGAGTTGTATTGCATTGTATGGACAGATTATGCTTTGTTTAAACATTCACTTGTTGATGGGCAATTGTGTAGTTTTCAATTTTTACTTATTTCAAATAAAGCTGCTAAAAATGAGTGTACAATATTTTATATGAACATATGTTTCATTTATATTGGGTGAATTACCTATGAGTAGAATGGTTGGATCATATGGAAGGTGTATAAACATCTTTAAAAATAAAGTTTTAGAAGTATGAAAAAATTGCAAAGGTGGTTCAGATGATTCTCGTATACCTCATACTCCAATTCCTCAATTACCAACATCTCATATTAGAATGGTGTATTTGCCAAGCAGATACAACCCATTACATAAATGTTCTCAAAATACCTGATAGCTAGTCCTCATGTAGGTCCTGGCAGCGTTATTTGTCACATATAGTTCATTCTAATTTCACCTGGTAATTGGGGTGGAAATTAGTGTTTGTCAATTAGCTTTAACCAAAGGGAAAATAAACTTCTCATATATTTATGACGAGTAGTTTTGCAATTTTGAGTGAGAGGCCTAAGTTAGACTCTGAACCTCCTACAGAAATTGAGAGATAGGGGCACTGTTTACCTTAATGATTATATTTCAAAGAGATGTTTCTACATCCTCAGGAGAGACATCCCTGTGCTGTGAGAATGTTACCAGCAGGAAGAGATAAAGCTGAGGGTGTTTGCCCAAGGCAGCAGGAGCTCAGTGTGGTTTAGCAGTAAATTCCAGAGTCTCTGGCAAAAGGTTTATTTAGCTTTTAAAAAGATTTATCTTTTTTTTTTTTTTGGTAGTTTTTATTGTACAGATCTTTCACTTCCTTGGTTGAATTTATTCCTAGATATTTCACTGGTTTTGATGATATTGTGAATGGGGCGGTTCTTTTTCCAATGCTTCATCATTAGTATAATGCAACTAATTTCAGTATGTTGATTTTGTATTCCTGCCACTTAACTGAAATCATTGATTAATTCCAAGGTTTTGGTTTTTTTTTACTAATTCTTTACTGATTTTTTATATTTAGATCATATCATCAGCAAGTAACAAGAAAACTATAAACTTTGTTGAAGAAATCAAAGAAGACATAAACAAGTGGAAAGATATTCTGTGTTCATGGATCAGAAGAATTAATATTGTTAAAATGGTCATACTAGCCAAAGCCATCTACAGATTCAGTGTAATTCCCATCAAAACACCAAAGGTATTCTTCACAAAAATAGAAGAAGCAATCCTAAAATTTGTGCAGAACCACAAAAGACCCCAAAATAACCAAAGCAATCCTGAGAAAAAAGAACAAAGCTGAAGTTATCACTCATCTAGGTTTCAAACTATACTACAGTAGTAAAAATAGTATGGTACTGGCACAAAAATAGACACATCAACCAATGAAATGAAATAGAGATCCCAGAATTAAATCCTGGTACATATGGTCAACTAATATTTGACAAGGAAGCCAAGAATACACAATGGGGAAATGATAGTTCCTTCAACAAATGGTGTTGGAAAAACTAGAGAAAAATATGCAGAGAAATGAAATTGGACCCCTATATCACACCACTCACAAAAATTAACTCCAAATGAATCAAAGACCTAAACATAAGACCTGATACAATGAAACTCCTAAGAAAATGTAGGGAATACACTCATCAACGTTAGCCTTGGCCATAATTTTTGGGGCATGATACCAAAACACAAATGACAAAAGAAAAAAATCAACAAATGGGACTATATCAAACTCAAAAGCTTTTCCACAGCAAAAGAAACAATCAATTAAATGAAAAAACACTCTATAGAATGGGAAAACATAATTGCAAGCCATATATTGAATAAGAGTTAATATTCAAAATATATGAAAAACTCAGTCAATAACAAAAAAGGAATAATCTGATGAAAAAATGAGTAGAAACTAAAGAGACATTTCTTCATAAAGAACATCAAATGGCCACCATTTCCATGGAAAAATTCTCAATATCACTAATCAGGGAAATGCAAATAAAAACCACAATGATATATCATCTTACACTGTTAGAATGGTTATTATCAAGAAGACAAGAGACAATAGGTGATGGCTAGGATGTGGTAAAAAGGAAACCCTCATTCATTTTTGGTGGAATGTAAATTGGTTCAACCACTATGAAAAACAACATGGAGTTTCCTAAAAAAAAATTAAAAATAGATCCATCATATAATCTGGAAGTTCCATTTCTGGGTGTATACCCAAAGAAAATGAAAACAGGAGTTCTATGAGATCTATGTACTCCCATGTTTATTATTCACAATAGACAATATATGGAAACAACCCAAATGCCCATCAAGGGCTGAATGAATGAAAAAGATTTGGCACATAAAAACAATGAAATATGATTCAGCCATGAGAAAGAAAGATATCCTCCCATTTGTGACAACATGCTTGGATCCTGAACACATCATGCTAAGTGAGATAAGACAGAGAGAGAAAGCCAAGTATAGTATAATATCACTTATATGTTGAATCTAAAAAAAGATAAACATGTAAAAAACAGAGTTACTAAGAGGGGGATAAGAGTGATGGTGTTTAAGGGTACAAACTTGTAATAGGTAGTAAACAAGCCATAAAGATATAACACACAGTAGATATGCAAAGATATGATGACTGTAAACAACGGTATTGTATTATAATTATGTAATGTAATAAATATATCTATATCATATTAAGTAATCATATTAAAATGTTTCAAAATAACACATTGTATGCCTTAAACTTACACAATGTTACACATAAAATTTATTCAATAAAAAATTTACATACATTTCATGGAAATAGACAAATAACTTACAAGTGTTCTAGAGTAAATGCCCTAAGAAAAGAAAGGGGACAGGAACTCTCTTCCCTTATTTTCAACAGAGAGAAGTAAGCCTCTTATTTGTAATTTGTATTTGCTCCTACAAGCTTCACTCATATTCTATCCCCATGTTCTATCAAGTTTTTCACAGAGGGATGTAAAATCTCTTATTATAATTGTGAATTTGTCTATTTCTCCTTAAAATCAGTTGTGTTACATGCATATTGAAGCTCTCTAGTAAGGTACATAAATGTTTAGTTAGGAGTTTTATGTCCTCTAGGTGAACGGATCCCATTTTTTATTCAAGAAGAAATGGCCTTAGTAATAATCTTCCTCTGAAATCTAATTTATCTGTTAATATACACATCTAGCTTTCATTTGATTAATATTGGCATAGTGAAGTTAAAAAAAATCTTTCCTTTCATATCATTTGTTTCTTTGTGCTAAATAAAGGTTTCTTGTAGGCACTACTTATTGGAGTTTGTACTTTTAACCAATCTGATGATTGTTTTTCAGTTCTGATGTTCAGTGTATTGACTGTTAATGTAAATATTGATATAGTTGGTTTTAAAATTACCAAACTACTGCTTATTTTTCTATTTGCCCTATCTCTTCTTGTTTCCTTCCCTTTGCTCTTTACCTTTTAAAAAGTTAATTGTATCTTTAAAATGCTACTTTATTTACTTTGTCATATATTGCCTTATTTTCCTAGGGGGTTTATAGTAAACATGTTTAATTTACATTATTGTATTTTGAGTTATACTATATCACTTATTGTCTGATGTACAAAAGTTGAAATAGTATACTTCTACACCTAAATGCCTTTTTTCCTGAGCCTCAGGTACATTCACTGATTCATACCCAGAGGGGCCCTCGGAGGTCTCTGGAGTTTATCTCTCTGACAAACTTTCTCCTTTCAGACACTCTGCCTTGCAATCTCTAACTGTCATGGCTTCACTGCATTCCAAACTGTTACCTTAATTAAAGAAGTCCACTGAATTCTGTCAGGTTTTCCTATTTCTATGATGTAGTCTAAAAATCTCCTCCCATCAGGAAGCCTAAAGAACCTTAGAGATGCAAAAAAAAAAAAAAAAAAAAAAAAGAAAAAAGAAATTTTTCTTAGTAGAGGTACAATTGATTCACTTCCACCCCAACTACCAAGGAAGAAACCAATCTTATATCTGGTAAACAAAAATTCATTTCAGCATTTATGATTGCATATATGTGTCTGTTCCTTGGATTCTCCTTCGAATCACCTTTTAACAACTTATTGTTTCCTTTATTAACAGATCAAATCAAATAATTGGCATATGTTCATTTTCTATTTGAAAAGTAATAATTTTGTCTATTTAAAATATTATCTTTTTAAAAAGTATAGCTGTGATACTCCATTGAGTGAAATTTTCTTAGCTATTGCTCAGTTGATGAATATTTGGATATTTTTTACTTTTACTTTTATAAATGCATCATTTATTTCATGCATATGGCTTATTTATTCTTCTATTTAAAAAACTTTTATTTAGGAAAGATTTTGAGTATATGTAAAAAAGTAAAAAGATAAGTATTTTCAAAGATCATGATAAAATTGTTTCATTGGGACTTCAGTTCTGAGTATTCAACTTACTAGTATTGCTGACCATTTCTAATATAAATTGTTAGCTGTAGTACTTTTGACTCTAAGGATATCACATTTTTAGCATTAAGTGTTCCTGTTTGGGGCTTCTGGAATAAAACAATAAAATGCATAGTGGAATGGTAGCTGATAATAACCAAAAACTTAATGAAGTCCAACTTTACTAGTTTAATATGTTTAGAATCAGCACCTCTGTAGGCCCTACTGGCATTAATTTATGGCTCCTGCTGTAGACTTTCTTTATGGCCTCAGTTAAGATGATGTAAAGTCAACAAGGGCATGTATAGCATAAAGGCTCGTTTCTGAGGTTAAAAATAAATAGGAAGTACTGTCAAGTGAGTTACTATACATATATGTTCGAATGTGAGTGCATTTGTCATTTAGCAAAATTTCTCTAAATAAGAAATAAGTTTTTACATATTATTCCTAATAATAATAGGTCAGAGTAGTTACATGAAAAAAAAAGTTCTATGTCAATCAACTGCCTTATCTGTCACTACCCATTGATTTGAAATATTGTAATTCAGAAGCTAATTCCCTCTTGCAATATTTTAAATGTACTATTATTGATAGTTCTACCAATGTGGCTAGGCCTAATTAAAACCTCGCAATTGTAGTATTATTTTTTTATTAGTCTGAAATCCAAATCAAATTAAATCAAGGAGAACTGACAATCAGAACTCTTAATATAAAATTTAAAAATTGGACTTCAACTGTACCAGAATGCACAAATGGAAAGCATGACACTGGACTGTACTCTAATGTTCAAAAGTAGACTACTTAAAACTTGTGATGGGACAGTTAAATTATGTATCCATTTGTTTATTCTTATGTTTATATATTTTTATTAAAACAATTTATTGAGTAGCTTTTGTGTGTCAGGCTAAATATTGATAAGTGGAAATAAAAATTAAGTACTTTGTTGTTTTTGCCGTAAAGACATCTAAGATATGCTGGTATAAAAAAGTCACACAGATCAAAATGGCAGAGGGGACCAACCCTCTGGAGACGTTAGAGGGAAATTCATAATTAAGCACACGTTTTTATCTGTTCTGAAAAATGGATAACATTTCTGCAGTGAGGAAACAGATGACAGGCAGAAATGAAAAATTTTACCCTGTGGTTAGAGAAGAATTCCAGGCACGGTCTATGTAAGTTTTGTGGAAAATAAAGACAGCTGAGAGATTTGATAGAGAGGTGTTTGGTTAGAATCAAACAATGTGAGATTAGTGTGGATATGACAGTATTTTGACCTTTTCCCACTGAGGAACTTTAGGATCTTGAAGGAAATAATTAAATCTGCAGAACCGACTACAGAGGAGAAACTGAAGCAGGTAGATCACTTAGGAGACTCATTAATACAGTATTCCTCTTTTATCTCCAGTGTTACTTTCTATGGTTTTAGTTATATATGGTCAACCACAGCCTGAAAATATTAAATGGAAACGTACACCTCACTTCATCTGTATCATCTCACCATGTAGGTACTATATCATCTCACATCAGCACAAGAGTACAGTACAATAAGATATTTTGATAGAGACCACAGTTACATAACTTTTACTATAGTATATTGTTACAATTGTTCTGTTTTATTATTAGCTATTGTTGATAATATCTTATTGTCTAATTTACAAATTAACATTTATCATAGGTATGTATGTATAGGAAGAAACATAGTACATATATAGGGTTTGGTATTTTCTACAGTTTCAGGCATCTACTGGAGATCTTGGAATGAGTATCCCCCATGGATAAGGAGGGATCCCTGTATCCTAATAAAAATTACAGTAGGAGTTAAATAGAAAAGTCAAAGATTTAAGACACTAGAAATTGTGGATTCCTAGTAATAATTAATTAGGTAATTATTACATTTAATTTGCCTGTCAGTTTGGTGAGCATATTTTCCAAAACAGATAATTTGAAAAAAATTTAAAAATGTATCAGTAAATAGAAATTATAAAGTCTAAACACTATCAGAACATTTAGGATATATTTTCAAGAAATTTGAAAGATTTCTTTTAAAAATAACCATATACATAGAAGAAATGAAAATCAATTACACATTTTCTATATCCCTTTCTTCTATATTTCTTAAATACTTTCTCATTGTAACAATTTCCAATGTTTGCTTTCAAAAATTTAAAAATTTCTCATAATAACAGAACATTGAGGCATACACTGTAATTACTTTATTAACATTTTTAAAAACATGGACATCGAAATAAAAGAGGGTTAAATCCTAGACTAGCTCAGGCACTTAAAAGCTATGATTTTGGATACCAATTTATTTTATTTAATATTTGTAAATAAGGGATGTTATATTTTGCATACAAAGGATTATTTAATAACAAATATTGATATAAAATTGGCTTTAAAACAATAGCTACCAAACATCAAATCCATGATGCATCATGGCTATTCTTACTGACTACCCATTTATCTAGAAGGTGTTTTCTCCTTATATTTATTTTATAAAATATTATATGTATTTAATATTACAGCAAAAATGTTCTTCATTTACCATTTCATCATAGATATGATCCCAGACAATTAAAAACTTCCTTAAACAAGATTGGGTTGTCTGGCTAATGTTCTCTATTTGGAAAATAATTTATTTAAATATATAAATGACTATGTGCTTTCTATTTATAGCTATTAAAATTATTACATAATAAATATTTCTGAATTATTTTTCTTCAGATTTCTGAGTTTTTTCTAAGAAGAGAGATTCATTAAAAATCTGTTTGCCTTGAAATAGATGGATACACTTAAGGCTCTTCAAATTTTAAAGGTGTACTTCTTAATACTTTTAAATTAAATTAATAGACTTTATATTTAGAAATTTTACATTTACAAAAAAAAATTGAGTAGATAATACAGAGATTACCATATATTGTCCATCCCTCATATACATTTTTATTACTAATAACATTTTGCATTAGTACAGACATTTGATGTAATTATTCAACCACTACTGTTATATCATTATTAATTAAAGTTCATTTATTCCTTAATTTGTACAATTAGAATGTTTGAAAATAAGCAAAAAAAAAAAAATCTACAGATATACCTTTGGTTGTAGATCTACCTTTGTAGGGATGTATTTTAGCCTCATTCTGCCACAGCAATGACACCATTCTTAGGATATTCATATAAATACAGCAACAGGTGACTTTTTTCTCATCCATTTTAGTGTAATGATTATAAACAATTCATGAATATAATCAATTTATACCATTGTATTGAGTGTATTAAATCAAGTAGGACAAAATACAATCAATAGACGTTCATTAAAGCATAAATGCAAACTGTAGCGTTTGTAATAATGGTAATAAAAAAATTGTGCTCATATTATACTTAACATTTTTAGAACTTACTTGTTACCAGATACTTGTACTTTACATGCATTATTTCAGTTGAGTCTCTTAACATCATAAAAAATCTAGTTTTCATTATCTTTATTTTATTAAGATATAGAGATTAGATAAAATATCTTGATCCCATCACCCCTAGTGTACTGCAGAAGTGGGATTTGAAACAAAACCATCTGATTCCAAAGACCATTATACTATAGCCACAAATTTATGCTTCCTATTTCTCTTGTGCCGACCTCTTAAAAACTTTTCTAAATCACTCTTCTGCAAACAAGCAGAAAGTAAACTAAGAGTTTATTTTTTTGTATAACTTGTGAAAGTAATATAATACTGGGTAATAAAGATTTTAAATGAGCAAAATGAATACAGCATATGATTCAGGGGCTACTAAATATTGCCTATTTGCTATATAATGAAACAAAAAAAGCAGGTTATCTCTGATCCCACTTTACTTTGAATTTATCTTTTTCTTTTTTAAAATGACAGTTAAAATTACAGTGGATTTACACCTGTACTTGTAGGGACCAAATCTTCAACAACTGAAAACATTTATTTATGTGTAGATCATTTATTCCATTTGCCCAGACATGACAGCTTATATTGTTTCTCTACAAACAACTGGAAATAATTCATCAGTCTCAGAAAGTGGCTAATCTTTACTAATTAGTGATGGGTTCCTCCAACATGATAAACTGTCTTTCTATGATGTATTTATAAATAATTTAAAACATCTTCCTTTAACAACATAAAAAAATAAGAACCACAATTTTTTTGTAGGTTTGCAAACGAGAGTCTGGAGAACATTTAAAAATATTATGCGAAAATATTTTTCAATCACATATTTAAAATAGGAGATTGTATAAGAGTTTCAAATCCTCAACTATCAAATAAGTAAATAATTTATCCCTGTAATTAACAAAATAAGAAACAGCTGCATAAGCAGATAATATGAGTGTTAACTGTCAAAGAAAACATCTCAGGGATATAAATGTTGACTTTTCAATGAGGTACAGGGACGTATGGTAAGAGGCAATTGCATTTATTAAAAGCATCTCAATTCTACTTTGGTATTTAATTTTTAAGTAGTCTGATAAATTTTTGAACATATTTACCAAATAAATTTTAAAAGATAGATTAAATAACATGTAGATTATAATAATCTATACCCTGAATTTCATTGATTATGACAGGATTTTGGTTACTTAAAGATAAATAATATAAGACCACAGTCTTAAGAAAGGGAACCAGAGGAAATAGAACATAAGACACAACATGTTACTGACTGTATAAGCAATTGATAGTTACTGATGGATTCACAGCAGAGTTCACATGTGAGAGAAATAGTGAAGGATAATAATTTATAGAGCTGGACTAGGTATGAGAAGAACATTTTGTAGAATAGAAAAAAATGCACATTGTGTCATATATGTAGCAGCATATGAATATTATTTGAATATTATCGAAGAAATAGCTTAAAAGGGAGAAAAATCAACTAAAAAGTTATTTTGAAAATATGAGAGGGTAATATTATTTGTAAAAAATATCCCACGAAATTATAATTGGTTCATTCATTGAAAAAAACAGTTATTTCATTTTCAGCAAAGTAATCAAATAAATTACAGTTTATTAGGTAATACAGACTAACAAACACACCATTAAACTGCACTCTGGTAAATTCTACGTTAAGGGTAAGTCTTTGGGAAGACATAGGAACACAGAAGAGAATCACCATTATAAGGTCCCCAGGAGCTATAAGTACAGACTAAGCTCATAAATAGTTGGAGAAACAGTATTCAAAATAGCAGAAACCCAGCATGCGCAAAATATAGGAACTAACAAAAATCTCACTGCATGCAAATTTTTTCTATGTATCTGGAAATTTTAGAAAAAAAATATGTTTTTTTTTTTTAAGAAATTTAAGTGCATGTACTTTGGTATTTGATAGATCATGGTTCAAGTCCTAAGGTGACTAAAGAGTCATTATGTCTTAATCAAATTATTAACTTTTCCTAAGTTTTTTCATCTGCAAAATGAAAGTAATAATGGTGGCTTTTTCTTGGAGCACTACAGGAATTAAAGGGAGTTACATAATTCATGTTCAGCTTCTTTCTCAGAATAAGTGCTAGATGAATAAAAATGATGTTACTTGTTTTAATGAGCTACCTAAGCAAAGGAATCTTGTCCATTGGGCATTGCATACTTAGTTTTAGAACAGTATCTAACACATAGTAAGTTATTAGTGTTTCTGAAGGCATGAATGTTGTTACTTCGATCATTATTACTACATCCAAGGAAAGAAACTTCTGATACAAAGGGTGGTTAAGACTTTTGCATTCATATAAAAACAATCCTGAAATATTATTTTCTTAGATTAAGAAACAAAGAAGCCACTGGTGATTTCTATAGAATATTATCATTTTAGCAATAAGTGAGTAGGAATGAATGAGAAATGAAGAAATATAGGAACCTAGTATAAAAATTAATTTCAAGAAACTTGACTATAAAAAGGAGATTGAAAGAAAAGATACAGAATTTTGTTCTTATTGCTGCTCCACCTACAAATTGGATTTGGGAAGAACTAGCAAAGAAAGAGAAGTTAAAGAAATAAAGATATGGATGAAGTCTGTGATAAGGTAAAAGCAAGAGAGGATATAGATGGAGAATTAGATCCTAACTCAAAAGTATCACTTCCACTGGCCATAAGAAAGAAAGAATCAATCATGTAGATAAAAGTACATTTGTAGATTCAGAGGTGGGTAAGAAAGAGCTGACTTAGCAGACACCAGGCAGCAGTACATGGTTCACAGTTTCTATCTTGTATTGACCAATCTGTTATTCTCTGCTCTAAGGCTGAAGACTGAGGATGTAATCCGTATCTGCCCCTTAGGTAGATATATGCCATATTCTCCAAAGAGACAAAGTAAATAAACACTGCTAGATCAGTAAAATCCCATATCCATCACTCAAAAACCATTCCTAAGCATATGCATAATTGAAAGTTATTCAGTGAAATAATTACTTTCCAAGCAAAATGACACTTTACTACAATGATTTCATGGAGGAAAAAAATACATAATCAAAGCATCAGTTCCTATATTTTCAATCAGGGATCAGCAAACTTTTTTTTCTATAGAGGGCCAGACAATAAATATTTTAGACTCTGTGAGCCATAAGGAATTTGTTACAACTACTCAGCTCTATTATTCTAGGCTGAAAGCAGACAAAGACAATGCATAAACAAATGGACATGGCTGTGTTCCAATAAAAATTGATTTGCATAAATAAGTAGAGAGAGAAGTATAACTCTCTAGCTGGACATGGTCCAGGTACCTTAGTTTGCTGGCTCTGGTTCAGGCGACCACATGTGCATTAATCTCATTTAATTCTCACAATATTTATATGAGGCATAGATTATCAGTCCTGATTTAAAATGAGTAAACCAAAGAAGAGAAAGTTTGAGCAAAATGTTATTCGGCTAATAAAAAGTAGATTAGAATTTTGTAAATATATTTCCTTGACCTGCTAATCATTATATTTATGTCTTTTGGTCATGTGTTTATATTAACCAGACTAATTTCAGCTCTGAGTAACCAAAATCACACAATTATAACAGCTTTAAAAAGATACCTATAAAGTCAGATATTTGTCCTGGACTGAAGTGGAAGCTAATCATCACAAGAACTCCAAGTTTCTTTTTTTTGTCGCTCTGTGATTTTCTGCATGAATCTTCAAACTTGTGATTCAAGACTCCTGCTCAAGCTCTGTCTAGCATATCCACACTCCAATCAGCATATAAGGGAAAAGGAAGAGAAGAGAGGAGGGCAGTACTATTTGCATTAATGAAACTTCCCACATGCCACACACAATTCCATTTTCCATGACCACAATCAAGAAAACTTAGAAACAAAGTCTTTCTTCCAGGAGACTACATACCCAGGTAAAAGATACACACACATTTTCTAACTGCAGAAGAATGGCAGAACTGAAATGTGGAAACTGACAGACAAGGAAGGTGTTATACACAGGTTTTACATAGGCTCTGTCATCAATTATACTATTGTCTAATACAAAAGTGTCCTAAGTAAGTTAAATAATTTTTTTAAACCCACAGATAGTAAATAGCAGGAACAGGAAACAAATTCAGCTAAGTACGATCTCCAAGTCCACGTAATTTTGACTAGAAGAGTGATTTTTAAATATTTAGTAGTTTTCAAGGTGACTTGAGGATCTGACACCAGCCATAATTCATATAAAAAAATATTATCTTAATAATACTTCTCTTAAAACTTCTGAGAGCACTGTCTGTAAAACCAAAAATAGAACATGACAGCAGTGATCCTCAACAACAATGCAAAGGATAGGGTAACTTGTTTCCTAAAAGACACATGGGCCTATTAATAACCCTCGGTCAAGAAACCTTGAACTACATCTTTCTCCTCGAAATTCTCTCAAATGCAAATGAGTTAAGAATATGATACAGAATTTTCATGCAGTTTATTTGTTTGATGTTTTCATGAAATTTTTTGAATTGTCAAAAATATATAATTTTAGGGGTGTGTGTATGTGTTAAAGATTCCTAGCTCTCTAATCTTCAAACTTTTCTGAGATATATAAAGATTGCAATTATTATCCTTTATTTTTTTTAAAATTAAGAGATTAAAGAAGGTATGGATAAGAGGAAAGAGTTTTCCTCAACCTCCAAAGCAAATGAACCAATATCCAATCTTCAATCTCTGTCAATGATTTGCTTTTACAAAAAAGAAGGTTAAATTTTATATTGTTTCATTTTCTCCAAATAACATGTTATTTAGATGTCGTTTAAGAAAGCATGTAAGTAGTTAACATTAGTCCATCTTGGGGGAAAAAAACAGTATAGGCAAATAAGATATCTAGAAAGAAACTCTGATTATAAACACTATAATTATCTTAGTAACATTCTGCTATATCCATTTTTAAACTGGGTCATAATTTTTCACTTGAGGCATGAAAGCATGACTTCTTTTTCCTTTCTTTAGGATACATATTAATTCAGTCATCATTTTTTGACATTGCTCTTACCCAGAGAAAATTATGGGGAATTAAATGTAAAAGCGTTCCTTCTCACCTCATCCCCCCACCCCATCCCCTGGAGTTCCTCCTTTTCAGAGAAAATCATATAGAATTAAATAATGGGGTTGGAAGGAGCTTTAAAGGTTACCTACTTAAACCGCCTTTCTGAAACATGAATTGGATACTTGATTATAAGGAGTGACAATTGTAGCAGGAATAATGTTAAGGAAACAATAGTTAAGATTCTAGGATCCTATATGTAACAATGAAACTAGAGAAATTTTCATAAAAACTTTTAATCTGTTAAAGCTAGGACCTGACCACAGCTTTCCACTCACATTTAAAATGACCAAGAGATTTTAGTCCACGGATATGGATGATGATAAAAAGAGGAAGCCAAAAATCCTTAGGAGGAAGCTGCTACTCCAGTAAAACAGAATAATTTGAAAATCTCAAAAGAAGTACATGTGTTACATATCTTGCCTATTTGGTGACCTCTATATTTTGTTCATTTACTTATTTTTGGAGTGATAGTGGTAGGAATAGGGAAGCAAATATAAGGGAAGAACGATCAGGATGCTGATAAAATTGAAGCCAGGAAAGGTAGATAAGACCTTTTCTGCTGATCAATCATATATGGACAGTTTTTTCTTTCTTGTAGGGAATTAAATATTATAATTGATCAAGAAATATCACAATCCTATATCCATGTCCTACAGATATTGAAAGAATAAATAAATGTATTTAGAGGGTACTGATAATATATTTATAAAAATAGAGGGAGTACAAGTTTGTTATTGTACTCATATGCTGCCTTCTGCATAGAGTACAGCTGTACAACTTTAATAAAGTAAATATCACATTCACCTGAAAGAATTTTTGTATGACAATCCTTGTAGTTCCTAGGATGGAATTTATAAGTTTTTCTTACTCTTACATTGTACTATTCAAATTTATGGTTGCTCTCTTTCTGTATGGTAGTTTTTGGTATATGAATTGGGCTCCTTCAATCAATCAGTGAGTGTAGGGATGTAATTTTGTACAATGAGACACTACTACCCTCACAGTACAAGGTATAAAGAACATAGCATAGCTCAGGAATGGCATAGACACTAAAAACTTCTTATAAAATATCTGAAATAAGATGCTTTGATAGACTGAAAAAGAGTGATAGATATGGAAATTAGTAAGGATCTTACTGCACTAATTTTCTGGTACCAAACTTTTACCTGAACCATCTCTCCCATGAGATGTTCCATCTTAACTTGTCAAGTAATTCCAAAGTCATAGATATGTTTGCTTGAATCCAATGTATTTATTAGCCTATTTCATATAAGTTTTACACTTGTCTGAGCAATATAGTCAAGTTAACTAAGTTTAAAACACATAAGAAAATTTTATGATATTATATTTTTATATCTTTTCTTCTCTCCCCAATTATCTCCCAGACTTTGATGTATGCAGGTATCTGCAACCTGAGCCTGTTCCCATTCCCAGTCAGTCTTGCTTGGAATTGCAATGGACTCTTCCTGCTACTTGGACAAAATGTTTAACCCTTTATAAACATCAGTTACCTAATCTATATAAGCTTATTGTAAGAATTAAATTACATTATCTACGTAAATATGGAGGCAAGCGACTGGAATATAAAAAGAATCCAGTGAAGGTAAATTGTTATTATTCTTGGTAATGATACTGCTGCTGCTGCTGCTGCTGCTGCTGCTGCTGCTGCTGCTGCTGCTGCTACGACTACTATCAGTAATTTCTAAACCAGAAAATCGATGCAATATTAGTCTCTTGGTTTGGATACACAAGATGGCAATATTATTAATTTTTACTCTTGTCTTTTCTCCTTAATGATGAATCATTAAGATATATGAAGTGAATCTTGGTTTCAGGAGAGCTCAAGGCAGAAGTAACTTTTAATAAGGTATTTTATGAGTGGTCACTTAGTTAAGCCAGGCTGTCTAACTGGTTATGCTGGGTGAAAGTCAGCAATAAACATAGCAGCACTGGTAGTATCACATTTTTGAAGCTACAATTCACATTATTTTTTAAAGCTACAATTCACATTATTTTTTGTACAAGTAAATTCTTTGGGAGAATTTCATAAAAGGCAGATGTCTATATCTGAAACTGCATAATTTTGCTGCCCAGGGAACATCTGACAATATGTGAAGACTCTGTTGGCTG
This sequence comes from Pteropus medius, assembly GCF_902729225.1. Taxonomy (NCBI): domain Eukaryota; kingdom Metazoa; phylum Chordata; class Mammalia; order Chiroptera; family Pteropodidae; genus Pteropus; species Pteropus medius. Next base: position 62,275 of record NW_024344374.1, read on the forward strand.
TCACAAAGAAGGGAGGTACAACTGTCATCACAGGGTTGAAGCCAGGGATGATGCTAAGCACATCACAATCACAAAACAGCCCTGCACCAAAAAGAAATATCTGACCCGAAATGTTAATAGTGAAAAGGTTGAGAAAGTGATCTAAGTTGAGGCATGTCAAAAGAATTCATTATACAGGGAACCTAGAGTTGAAAGCAGAGTCTCCAGGTAAAAATCAATAGTTTTAGCAAAAATTTCTGGAAGAAATATACATTTTTAAGGACTATAAAATGTTGGATTAGTGAAGTAGCATCCAGGTATTTCTGTACTAGTTAAATAAACAGGAAATTACAATAAAATTACATTTGTGATATGGTGAAAGAGATCTGGCAGGGGAAGTGAGAGGCACAGGGAAAGGTCAAGAGAATCAGACACTGGAAAGGGTTATGTCATAAGAGGAAAATGACTGGCCAGGTGGGGGAAGAATTCACCTTCCTCTTTTTAAGTCCCATCTCTAACCCTCAAGAACGTTTTGTAATTATCTCAAAGCCCTGTAATTGAGAACTGGTCTGGAATGTGCTTTCTCAATGCCTACCTAGTTGCCTAAGGCAGGATTTCACTTTAGATGATGGAAAAACATCTCTTTAGTCTAAGGAAAATAAGTGCCCATATTTGAGCTCAAACTCAACTGGAGCCTTTCTTCGAGTTGACTCCTCTTGTGTACAGTACGCCTCCTTTTTCTGTTTATCTACTATGAATAGAAGAATAAAATTTTAGTGATATTTGTGAAATATCTGTACAGCAGTGAAGTAAGTGATCCCTAGAACTTGTTACACTTCCCTCATTGCTAAAATACATTTGTTAGCTAGATCAACTCACATTCTGTTGGATGAGATCCAATCATATAGCCCCTCTTAAATACAAAGGAAAAAGACAAATGTAGTCTAGCTATAATTCTACAAGGAAGAATAATGATGATTAGTGATCATCTAGTAAACAAATTAGTAACATGTTCACTGAGAACTAAATCCAGCATGGGATCTGGAGGCATGCCCATCAAAAGTAAACTACAAAGGATTTGGTTTGGGTATTATCATCTTAACCATCTTAATGGCTCTTTTTACTCTTTTGTATATGTGAGTTTAATTTTATTCTTTATTGACTTGTTGAAAGGAAAAGAAACTAACATTAGAAAATCAATGATCTTTTTGCTCTTCACCAGAAAAATAAAATGCTCAAAAAAAAAAAAAATGCTGCTTGGCTTTAGCAAAAAAGATTTCCATATTTCACTCAGCACACAAGAAGGCCCCTTTTAAGAAGTTCCTTTTTTACCGCTGCACAGCCATAATGGCTCTGAAATTCCACCTTTATATGCAGACAAGAAAGGTAAGAAGACATATGATGATACTGACCACCACACAAAATCTTTTAGTGTATTCATATCCACAAATCTATTGCAGTTTCTAATCTCTGTAAATGTTAGGTGATTTCAAAATCATTGACTCAACAGATAAACTCTAAAGATTAATATGTGCACAACCAAAAGCAAATATTCCTACAATTATCTCCAACTGTTTGATATGATTGACACTCTATTCAATTATATAATGGACAAAAAAAATTATATAACAATTATATAATGGACAAAAAAGTTCTGGAAATGCACAATAATTCTAATAATTCATAAACTAGAGAATAAGCTTTTAAATATATTGCTCCAAAGACTGATTTCGATATATACTTTAAAAAATCATCTTAAATGTACACTGCACTTTTTATATTTTAGACATTCTTGAGAATCTTAGGAGAAGTTTTGAAATAAAATTCATAAATTTATTTATGTATGCAAAATTCCTCATACTCTGTATGAGGAGAAATGTGGGGAAAAATACCAAAAACTGAAGATCCAGTGAATTAAATGGAAGAATGTTCCCAATGCTAATTATTGATCTTAAGAGAATACTGCCAAGTTTTAGAATATTGATAAAATGTCAACTGTGAGTTATGGTTGAAGAGCATGAATTATATAGTTAGGCTTTGCTTTAAACCACAACTTTGCCTCATAAATATTTGTTTATTCATTCAACAAATATGTTCTGCCTATAAGTACTGAGCTATAAAAATGCAGGTAGATTTCTCTAAGCTTTTGTTTTATTACTTTAAAAATATAGTTACTTAACAGTATCTTTCTCCAGGATGACAATGAAATCTATATTAACACTCAAAATAAAAAGGCAAACAAAATGAATATAAGATTCCTATTTTTCTTTGAATTGTGATCAAATGTCCAAATATTAAATTAAGAAACAGCACGCACCATTTTAAAATAGGCAGTGAAGACTTTAAAATAGTTTCACATTAAGAGAATTCTTTTGTAAACTGAAAAGCAATATAACTCTAAACAGAATTAATATCATTTTGGTGTAATAAAATGATTAAATCAATCTCAATCTTTCCATACAGGTTACAGAATTGCCTCAGAAATAGATTTGAGAGCCCAGAAATAAACCTATATATATATATGGGCAAGAAATTTTTGGCAAAGGAACAAAAAACATACAATGGAGAAAAAAGCCTCCTCAATTAATGATGCTGGGAAAATTGGAAAGCCACATGCAAAAAACATGAAACTAGACTGCTATCTGTCACCATAAACCAAAATTAACTCAAAACAGATCAAAGACCTAAATATAAGACCTGAAACAGTAACTTGCATGAAAGAAAACATAAGTACTAAACTCATGGACCTTGGTTTTAGAAAGGATTTTATAAATTTTGCCTCAAAAATAAATGAATGGGACTCTATTAAACTAAAAAGCTTCTGCACAGCAAAAGAAACCATCAAGACAAAGAGACAACCAACTTAATGGAAGAAGATATCTGCAAACAATGCCTCCAATAAGGGGCTAATATCCAAAATACACAAAGAACTCATAGAATTCAACAACACTAAAACAAACAATCCAATTGAAAATGGGCAGAGGACCTGAACAGACACTTCCCCCAAGAAGACATACAAATGACCAACAGACATATGAAAAGATGCTTAAGTTCACTAGCTATTAGGAAAAGGCAAATCCCTCATACCTGCAACAATGGCTATCTTCAACAACACAAGCAATAACAAGTGTTGGAGAGGTTATGGGAAAAAGGAACTCTTATACACTGCTGGTAGAAATGTTAAATTGGTACAGCCACTATGGAAAACAGTATGAAGTTTCCTCAAAAAATTAAGAATTGACATACCGTATGATCCAGCAATCCTTCTTCGGAGTGTCTACCCAAAAATTTGAAAACATTTATCTGTAAAGATGTATGCACCCTGATGTACACTGAAGCATTATTCACAGTGGCTAAGACATGGAAACAAATGTCCTTCGATAGATGATTGAATAAAGATGTGGTACATATATACAACAGACTATTACTCAAATATAAGAAAAGATGAAATACTACCATTTGCAAAAGCATAAATGGATCTTGAGATTATTATGCTAAGTCATAAAAAGTTGAGTACCACATGATTTCATTCACATGTGGGATAAAAACTGAAAGCAGCAAACGAACAAGACAGAGGCTCATGGACATGGATAACAGTTCAGTGGTTACCAGAGGGAAAGGGGGAGGTAGATAAGAATAAATAGGGACAAATATATGGTGACAGATGGAAATCTGACTTTGGGTGGCGAACCCATCATGCAATATACATATGACATATGAACTGTACACTTGAAACCTATACAATTTTATTAACCAATGTCACCTCAATAAATTTGATTTAAAAAAGGCCCTATGAAGAAAAGTTTGGAATGTAAGATACAAACAAAAATGGCTATTGATATAAAAAAAAAGACAAATAAAATCTCATAGACAGAGATAACAGTTTAGTGGTCACCAGAGGGAAAGCAGGGAGGGCGAAGATAGATAAGGGTAAAGGAGGTTAAATATATGGTGACAGAAGATGTAATTTTGGGTGGTGCACACACAATGCAATATACAGATGATGTATTATTGAACTGTACACTTGAAATCTCTATAATCTCATTAACCAATGTACCTCAATAAACTTAATTTTTTAAAAAGCACCTCATATTTGTGCTTCTTGATTTTTGTTTGCATGTAACTGGGTCATTTTTACCTTCATAAATCAGTTAGTTTTCCAAATGTATGACAATATACAAAGATGTTGCTTGGTGGAGAACTTTGAGTCTCAGCGGCGGACTGATGAGAACAGCTCCACTGCAAAAGTTCTCAGGTTCTCATGTTGAGTAGAGACACCAGTATGGACTCCTAAGCCCCACACTATAAATTCCTATTGAAGAACACAGTGACTTTTCTTTTTACTTTCTTTCTTTCCTTTTTTCCTCATTTTAGGAAGAGCATAAACCATTGGAGAAATGAAAAAAGTCTGTTTATATTCTTTCCTCTTAGGAAGTTTCTTCACCCCAAAATAAGTTTGATGACATGCTCCCTAAAGACCATCTCTGTACACTACTGGCCTGCTTTTATGAGGATATAAAAGACCACCATATATACTTCTTCGATGAAAGAAAATGCCTATCTCTCCTACATTTTATAACTGAGAATGGCCACTGAATTTTTCAAGCTGTTTTCTTGAAAGGTAATTTTTAAAAATTGAATATGTAGAAATTAGAGACAATAAGGGGGAGAAAAATCTCAAATCCACTATGATTAAACTATTAATAATTAACAAATGTTTGAGTGTCATCAAATGTGTGTCACATCACACACACATGCCACCATCACCACTAACAATATGACAGATATAATTAAACCTCTCGTGTTCTATTTTACTTTCCTATTTCTGTTCCTTCTCCACAGTACTTTTCCTGTATTTTATAATTTTCCCATTAAATATATATCCATGAAAAATATATCGTTTTTAATATTGATGTATCATTTTGAACATGTTTTAATCACTTCATACTATGTAATTAATTTTAACTTTATGCTACGTTCAATTTATAAAAATTCTATGATGTCTTTATCTAATTTACTACTGATAAGATATAGGTAATTTCCATTATTCTTGATATTAAGTTCAGTTCTACAATGATTCCTCATGCATATGCATAAGACTTTATGATATTCAACTAGAGATGGATTTATCGAGTCATGAATAATTTACACTTTCATCTTCCTAAGATATTGTTAATTGCTCTTCAGTGTGATTCTTCCAATTTAGATACTCACAAGTGTGTTTTTCCTAAGCTGGTATTGCCAAACTTTCTGAGTATTTCCCTCTGATAGATTTGAAATAATAGCTTATTGTATTTTTAATTTTCCTTGTACTTACTTCATGCAAAGTTGAGTATTTTTTTAAATATTTATTTACTCTTCTGGTTTCTTCTTACTCAGTTGGTAATTCTCATAATTTTCCTTTTTCTACTACTTTAACTTTTATCATTGTTTTTTTTTTAAAAATATTCTCTATATGTATCTATTTTCAATCGTGTATATATGCATATACACATAAATATGATATATAATTATCTCCCATTCTTTAGCTTTGTTATAGTGTATCTTTCATCCAAGAGAAATTGTTTTTGATACAATAAAATATATCAATATTTTATTTTGCATATGCTTTTAAAATAATTTAAAAGTTTTTCTACTTTAAAGCATTAACAAAATTATCCTACATTTTTATAATAGTTACAGTATTATTTTTCACATTTAGGTCTTAAATCATTTGGAAAATCAGGATGAATTTCAATATTCACCTGGTTAAAAAAGCAGCTAGAAGTTTTTCTCACTATGAAAAAAAAATTCTGTAGTGTACTGAGTGCCTAGACAAAAATTATACTGGTTCATCTTGTTTCTGGGTTGGTCAGTACACTGAGTTCTATCCTATGTTAAGGTTGAATTCTAAAATAAACATACAAGGCAATGACTGCTTATTTTCAAATCTATCTTTAAAAATCCCTTAATAATGCACAACAAATGACATCAACATGCTTCCTTTCTACCCATGTAACTCAGCCATTTTCCTTTCCATTGTTAAGTCATATTACATTCATTTACTATGTTCAAGCATAAGAGGAGGTTAATATGTTATTTTACTTGCTGGGACTATGGTCAGTGCTTTGAGACACTCATATTTGGGATACAGTGGAGACTTGATATAGACTATATGTATTTCTTCCATCTCTGTGGCATTTATGTTTATGCTTATTGAATAAAAGTTCAATTTCTATGATATAAAAACTAGAACAGATTTTAGGGGACATCTACCTACATGTCTTGGCATTAGTAGAAGTCAGTGCTTAATAAGTGAATGATTATTATTATGGTAAAAGATAATTTAGTCTACTGAATATATGCCATTATTTCTTATCTTCTTATGTAAAATGCTTCCCTTGCAGACACCTACTGAAGGAATCAATGCATGGAAGGAGACATTGATTTTGGACCATGTCAGCAGAGTGAATCAACAGTGACTGAGCTACAGGATGATAAATGACCTACAATATGGCCTGCAATAAAAGGCAGTGTCCAGCTAATACATATTAGCCGAGCTAGTAAAACACATTCTCTGGGATCTGAACTGGGAGTATAGCTAAGACTTGCTGTTTGGCGACATGCCAGAAAGAAATATACAAAGTGTAACTGAATCATGTTAAAGACATAACACAAGAATGACAGTCCTCAAACTGCTGCAGTTGAAGTCCCTATAGTCACTTTTGACTTTAGAACCCACAGTACTGAGCAATGAATAAAATAATAGACACTATCCCCATTATATCAAAACAAGAACATTAGTAATAAAAGGCATACATAATGTGCTTTCATATGTCATTTATTATGTATTTCTATAAATCCATCCATGGTGGGTTGAATTACTAAAGATAAACAAAACACACACTAAGGCAGTCCTTTTGGATTATGACAATTGTCCTTTTGAAAGGTAGTATAAAATTTATTCATCAAAAGCACTAAAGGAAACTTGGCTTTCTGACTCATGAAAGATCTTTGAAATAACCTGGAACTCCTCCTGGGTGGAAACAATTGTTTCTCCAAGGTACCAATGATATGATTTTTTTTTTTTTTTTACCATAACATGAGGTGATCTAGAAAGTTTTTCTAGAATACTCCAAAAAGGTAGACTTCATTGTTAGAAAGCTTTTGCTTATTTTAATCTGAAATCTGTCTCCCTGTTACCTTTTCTCCATCTTTTCCTGTTATAGTTTCCCAACTTCTAATTAAGTTTACCACACATACCCTAAGACCAGGTCTATACATTCCTGGGGCATTTTTATGCCTCTTTAGCTCACAGAAGCAAACCCAGATAAAAGAATGGTATGCTTTAAGGAAAAAAAGTATGTCTACTCATCACACCTATGCTAGTGATGAAGAGACACAAAATTGTTCCTAAATAATTTGGTTTTCTCAGAGTTCAGTGAAATTGTCAATTTTTAGTTACACAGGAAAAAAAAACTATAAAAACCTGATAAAGTTGCCCCAAACATCAGATGATGGATCTCACTCTCTTCCGTTATTTTTACAAAAGTATGAACAAAATAATTACTCTTTGTGTAGTTAATGTAAAGCTAGAAGTGTCAAACAGGACTTCACTAAATTCTAGTGACAACATATGCAAGCGGGAAGATATTTGGAGGATGCTATACATCTGCATATATGGATTGGAAGAAATTTATTTCTCATAAAATCAAAGATTCCCAATTTTCTAATGGGATCTCAGAAAGAAAAAGTTATGACCCTTTGGATATTTTCATAGTTTCATCTTTAAATATTTCTTCCTCCACTTCTGTTCTGAGTTAATCTTCTTCAAGAAGTCAAAACCTGAGAATGAGGATATCAACCCTCCACTTAGCTGCAATGTCTTTATTGATCTAGGCTAAACAAGTAAGAGTGGATTGAACTCAGAGGGTGTATAGATCAAGCTTCACTTAATAGCTTTCATTGCCGTAGAGAGTATTGTGAACTAAAGAATTATTCCCTCTGCTCAGTCATCCTTCTTATCTTTGATTCATTCAGACTGTCTTGGTACATTTTCTTTTACAATAGATCTAATAAAAAGAAATATAGTTTTATTTTCACTCAATAATTCCTTTTACTTTTCCAAGGTATTATGTATCTCTATTCAAAGTTCATTTCCTATCTTTTTCCTCTGATTGCTTCTTTGACCAGCAAAACAACTTCCTTAGTAATTATAGGCTGCTACCATTATTAAAAAGCACACTGCTTTTCACCACAAATTATAGATACAGTCCACTGTATAAGTGAATTTCAAAATTTATTATTTACATATACTAAAAACAATTGGATTGGTCACTGATCTAAAATTTCTCAATCTTCATTTAGAATTAAATAGGCAAGGGACATAAAGAAATTGGAAGATCTCTAATTTGCTTTGATCTTTAAAGAGAAAAAGAACTTAAAAAGGAAAAGGTGATTTTGTTCTGCCTGATAACAAGATTTATTGGCTATGTTTACACTTTTCAGTATGTAAGGGTGATAAAAGTGGAAGACAGAATATGATGTCATTTTGGCAGAAAAATGTAATAAAGACGTAATTACTCAACTAAAAGATGTCATATTAAGTTGGAAGGCTTTTCTGATTTTCTAGTTATATACATGATTAGGTCTAATAACATAATATATTCTTACATGCATACACATATACATGTATCTGTATAACATATAATATGCCCATATATATTATATATAAAAATATATTTCATAAACTAGATTTTAAGTAGCCAAATGCAACAATTATAATTTAGATTGCTTTAAATCCACTGATGCCCAACACAGAAAAACAATTTGCTAATTACAGATAAAAAATGTGAGGTTCTGAGAGGTAAAATATTTTCTAAAATATTTTTAACACATGCTGGGTAGATCAGAAGCCGGCCTTCAAATTCAAATTCTTTTGCCTCTAAAGCTAGAGAAGCTTCTGTTATACAATTAATTTGATTAACTGGTTGTTAAATTTTATGAAGTTTAAATGGAACTTTGGCATTTCTGAAATATAGAGTAGTACTTTTCATGATAATGTAGTGGTAAGGCATATCGACACTGGTCAAAGTGAAGTTTTATATATTCAGCCAAATAAATCAAGGTATTCATCTTGGCTGAGAATGAATATTGAATTAGGGAGAATTAATTCATTTACATATTAAGGAAGACACACTCTAGGGTGATACTCATGATTCACGCACCCTTGAATCCATGACTTTGTGTAATCTAGTCTCCATGAGTTTCGGTAGGACATGTAATTTAAGTTATTCAAAAGGAAGTTTGCCTTTGGTGGGCCTAACCTAATCAAAGGAGCTCTTTAAAACAGAGATCAGAGAGTCAAGCAGAGATACACTTTATCTCAGCTACTGGTTTAGAATAAACAAGTTGCAATGTATTTGTCAGCTTCAAAGAAATGTTCTGCCTATAATTTTAGGATGCTTGGAAGTAGAGTCTTCCCTAGTCAAGTTTTCAGATTGCAGATTCCAGATTATGCCGCCCGACTGGCTCATGCCTTGGTTTCAGCCTTGGGATATCTTACGCAGAGAACCCACATAAGTCTGTACCCAGACTTTTAACCTACAGAAAACTGTGAGATAATAACTGAGTATTATTTCAAGCTCTGAAATTTGTGGTAGTTTGTTACATGTCCATAGATAACTAATAAATCTGTGTGAATAAATAACAATGATGGACAAGACAGGATTGAGAAAGAAAAGAAGCATTTTTATAATTTTAAAGGTTTATATTATAAAATATTTATGCTTAAAAAATGTATTAATTTATACGCTAAGCTAAAAATGAAAACCTTGGTTTTATAAATGTCATAATTGAGCCCCCAAATCCTCTATTCACTTAAAAGTCAGATGGAGAAAAGAAGGAAAAAGGAAAATCTAATTTCTGACTTTTCGGTCACATATTAAGGGAAGAAAGTGAGACAGCTGCACCCTTACTGAACCTTAGCAGAGTAAAACAACCATTTGTTATATTTATGAATTCTCTGAGTCTACCATTTAATCTGGGCCCAGTGAAGATGGCTTGATTCTGTTTCAAAATGTCTGGGGACTCAGACAAAAGACTCCAAAGACTCAAAGGGTAGGGGATAGAAGACCCATTCCCTTACATGACTAGAGAATGATGGTGAACATCAGATGGGTGCCTCAGTTCTTTTAGACATGAATTTTTCTAGGTTGTCTGTCAGCATGATCCAGTATGGGTTTCTTCAGGATCTGATGTCTGGGTTCCAAGTGTGAGTATCAGAAAAGTATGAGTGTGAGAACACACAAAGGAACACATCATGCCAGAGAGAAGCTGTATGCTGTAATCTCATTGTTTGGAATAGTTGCGAGTCCACCCAGTGCATGGGGCAAGGAAATAGACTCAACCCATGGGTGGAGGACTGGCAATGCTCTAGAAGAACAAACGAGACCATAAAAATTTTTATAGCCATTTTTAGAAAATACATTCTCTCACCTGTGTATTTCCTGTTCTCTAATTTATATTTGGATCTAGGATTTATTTGACAAATAAGGAGCAAGGGACTATAGTCACTTATATATTACATAATTCATTAAAATGTTAATTCTAACCGTTTGCATATTTTCAATTTAGAAATGAATCTGTAAAAATATATGTATCTTTAAACCAGGTACCTTCAAATCCTTACAAATTACAGGGATTCCCTTGTCTGTAGTTTCCTTTACACAATTTTTATTGCTTCCCATAAATTTCTGCTCTAACTTACATTCGTCTTTACCTATGAAGAATGTAGTATCTTACTTTAAAAGCTGTTTCCTAAAGGATCATTTGCATGTTTAAAACCTGAAATCTATCAAAGACCTACCTTTTTTTTTTTTTTTTAAGGAAAATATTCTCCATAACTTTACTGGAATTACCCTTTCAAGTTTGGCCTTATCCAACTTCCTTACATTTTGCAAAGGCATTAAACAGTATTCTCTGAACATAATATGAACTTGGCTTCTCCTTACCTTCCTATGCTCTAATCTCTCTTTGTGAAAAATTTTTCACTTTATCTTTGCTAATGAGAATACTATCCATCATATTTTGGTTCCCATGTAATTTAGTCTCTCCCACATAGTATTCATTTCTCCTGTATGTAAGCAGAGATGAGTTGAGTTCTTATTTGTATCCCCAGTGCTTACTATAGTATAACACAGTATATTACAACAATTAAAATCCTAGGTAGTCCTCTGCTTAATTTCTAGCCACCAGCTCACAATGCCTTACTCTTGCCAAAGCTCTGGGATTTGCTTTTACAGCAAATTTACTCAGGCTTTAGAGCTAATTTTTTCTCAGTCAGATTTGGTGGGATTTGAAATAACTCTTTTGGTTATTTTCAAGTGTCCATGTGCACTTGCGTATACACACACACATAGCTTTGCAAACACCTATAATGCAGAGATCTTTTGCTCAGTCCTTTTAACAGTTGAAACAATCAACAGTAGTAAATATTGTTTAATTGAGTCCTACAAAATACAAGAAGAATCTGTATAGTCATTGAATTTCAGTAGCTTAATATTCGTACATGTACAGACACACAAACTCAGTTCTTGCTAACAAAATCTTATAGGAAAATAACCAGATTTTGGACTACCCACATCTATGTACTAATTCAGGGTTCTAGGTTGACAGACTCTGCCATCTTCAATGCATGAATGTCAAGATCAGCCTGGGAGTTCCAAATGAAGTTGACAGAGGGAAAAGACCATGGGAGACTACAAAAGGAGTTTACTGTTCAAGGCCTATAACTGATGCTCACTGCTATTGTTTATATTCCACTATTATTCATTCATATTAAAAATTCTTAAGTAAATAGAAAAATGGAAAATAGGCAGCCACCAGTGACACTCTTTGCTATAAAAAGGAGTACACAGATTCCTGATGAACAGTCAGCCAGATCTGCCATATGATCAATCAGGTATTCCTGAGTAATGGTTGGGGTTAAGTAAAGTCTAAATTCTGCTCGATTATTTTATTTGAAGAACCACCATTATGTATTTAGTCAAAGTGTTTTACGCATTCTATATCTTTAAATGCATATGATGATGTGCACATGATGAAAAAAATAAAGATAATTGCACTCTGTCTTCTCTTTTTCCATATATTATTATATATTTATACTTTAAATTGACTTAAGACTGGTTAAATGACCTCATTAAATACATTTACATAACATTTGTTTATATGGACTAGTGTACTCTGAATTGCAAATAGACACCTCAAAAGTTAAATTTTGAATAGGTATTTTTACCACGAATGAGAGACTTTATCATAAATTAAATAGCCACAAGATGTATTTTCTTAGGCATACTTAGCTTTAGTAGTAAACCAATGATTTTACTGTTTTAAATAAAAAACAAATTTAAAGGGATAAAGATGTATCTACAATAAAAAATATTTTTTCTGAACTTTTCAAGCTTGTCTACTACAATAGGTATTTATTTCCTGGCCACCTATAGGCATGGCTATAAATTCAAAAACAATTTCTTTAGGTAATCATGTGAGAACACATTAACATACCAGTTGCTATACACTGAATGTTTGGGTTCCCCTCAGATCCATATGTTAAAATCCTAATCCCCAAGCCGATGGAATTGGGAGATGGAGCCTTTGGGAGGTGATAAGATCATGAGGGTGGGACCCTCATAAATGGGAATAGTGGCCTTATAGAAGAGGTCTGAACGAACTCCCTCACCAATTTCAACCATGTGAGGATATATCTAGAAGGTGGCTGTCTGCAACCTGGAAGAAATCCCTCCCCAGAATCTGACCATGCTGGCAGGTACCCTGCTCTGGGACGTCTTGCCTCCAGAATCACTGATGACCAATAAATTTTTGCTGTTTATAAGCTCCCCAGGCTATGGTATTTTTGCTATAGCAGCACAAACCACCTAAGACACTATTGTTAAAACACTAATACTAATCACTCATTTTAGCTATAAAATGAGGAATTATGTTAATGAATAGCATTAAACTTGTTCACATGATAAAATAACCCTGCGTACTGCAAGGTGTTTTGTTAATAAAATGTTTCAGTGTGTACTTCTTTACTGAAGCAATGTAAGAAAAAAAAGTGGTAGAAAAACCTCACCTACTAAGTAATAAGAATGACAGACTGCCCTATGAATCTGACTTATGAGAAGTAACTGAATATGATAACCTTGAGAAGAGGGTAAAAAACAAATTGAAATTCCAGATAATCTAAATTCAAGAGACTTTTAGGCCATGCTTTCCCATAAATCATGGCTTGTTTGCTTCAAAATCTAACACTAAACAGACACTGCTAGGTATTTTTCCTAATTGAAAGATACACACTAATTAATAGGGTTCAGAGATCTAAGGTTTTAAAAATATTTTAGCCCATGCTATTTCTTGTGGAAAAGATGTACACTACAGTCTCTGAGGCAACATACCAAGAGTACAGAGTTTCCCTTATGCCTACAGGCTTGTTAGTTTCCAACGATCTGGACTGGGAATTATACCATCAGTTTTCTTAGTTCTCACACTTTCAGAGTCAGACTGGTAACTACATCATTGGCTCTCCTGGGTCTCCAGCTTGCTGACTTCAGACCTTGGAATTTCTCAGCCTCTATACTCATGAGAACTAATTCCTTATAATAATTCCATATATATAACAGAATTAATATATATATATATATATATATATATATATATATATATATATATATATATATCTCCTATTGGTTCTGTTTCTCTGGAGAACCCAGACTAATATATTGCTATCATAGAAATATTAATTAGAGTTTCTTCTAGTTATGATTGCATTTTTACATTTATATTTTTAGTCTACCTAAAGCATTTTGGTTTGTGAATATTTGGTAGCATTTCAAAATACTCTGAATCAAAATTTTTTAGTCTTTTAAAATCAGTATTAATTTTATTTAAATATTTCAATATTGAAACCACATTATATATGCAATATTTTATCATGCTTTGTTTAACTGAGCTTCATATCAAAAGATTACCCAGTTTCATTAGAAAAATGTTATAAATCTAAGTACAGAGGGCTATTCATTATTTCACTTAGAGTAAGAACTCTAATTTAGTTAAACATTACTTTATTGCTGCTCATTTAGAATGTTGCCAATAATTTATCACTTATATGTGAGCTACTATGCTACATTTTTTTATATTCATGACCATATTTAATTCTCACAATTACTTTTTTATGGATGAGAAAATGGAAGCATACAGAAGTTAAGGAACTTATCTAAGATAAATAGAAAATAAATGAACAATTAAAGATTTGAATCCAGGCTATACTTTCTATTTATAACACTCTGTCTTTCTATCAAAATAATTATTTTTAATTTGTTGTCACCAGTTGCCCAATACCCTTTCAAGAAGATAGTGCTATTTGTGTTCACTCTGATTAGACTGCTCAGTACAATGCCCCTCCCATCCCTGTGAGCATTTGTTATGACATTTTGATAGTTTGAAACACCAAATTAAATTTCTCTCCATTTAATTTTAACATCTTAAATTACCTGGTTAAAGCATATTAATTGTCCATATAGATTGACTTTGAAAAAAAAAATGGAAATTTCATATGGTTTAATTTATTATAAATAAGGCTAAAATATATTTTCAATTTTTAATATTTGAAAACCTCTTGTGAAACAGGTGAACATGCAAAGCAAAAATACATGTATTTACCATTCTTTAGCATTATCGCAACCTGCAATAAATCTGATGCAAAACTGAAATAACTGAACCTTTGTTACTACATCTACTCATATTCAGAGGTAATATCAAGCTTCTGTGGGGTAGGGAAGAGAGGAAAAGGTGGGAGGAAATGAAAGATATTATATGGTCTCCCAACTAGTGTTCAGGATATACATATGACATATTTTTAAACTTTAATCTCATGTATAGAAATTAAAATTAAGAATTAAATGTTTTTAAAAATTTATATTTATCTCTTCATGAAGAATTGAAATTGTAGAAATTATATAATTAGGTATTCAAAAATGAAGTACATTGTCCATGAGTCTCTGTTTGTTTTTCCTGTTTGTTTGTTGCTTTGAGGTCAATAGATTAGTAGGTACCAGGGGGTCGTGGGGGAGAAGAAAAGTAGATAGAGTAAAAAGGGTCAAATATGTGGTGACAGAAATCTAACTATGGCGGTGAACACACAATGCGATATACATATGCCTTACTGTTGAATTGTAAGCCTGAAACTTACTAGATTTAATTTAACCAATGTCACCATACTAAAAAAACAAACAACCAAAATGAAGTACAGAGTGTACCTTTCTCATGCTGATTAATTTCCACCAATGCCTTTCTTGATTTCATTTTTAAAATAGTCTCATTGTGTACATTTATTTTTGGTAGTTTGAAAGCTTTTAAATGTTACGAATTTTCTTGACTCTTAAAAAAGGCAATGAATAAAATGATTCACATCAGCTATTGATACAGGAAAAAGATTACTAAATCAATTATTAAAATGCTTAAGTATATGCTTTGCTTATTTCATAAATTTAATCTTCTTAACTACATTTTAATATTATTAGCTATTAATTTTTAATGAACTAAAAGATCTTAAAAGTTGCTAAAGGATAAATAGGTACTGTGTGATGACTTTGTAAAATATCAACTTGACTAGGCTATACTACATTTCCCAAAATTACCTTTCTTACGTGTTTCTATTTGAGTGATGTCTACTGAAGGCAGAAGTGAAGCAGCAGCTATTCAGGAGCTCACTTACCTGCTGGCTCACTTTTTTGGCATGAGGCAGTTGCAGAGCCTTCCTCTGGATTCTCCTTCTCCTCTCTGACTCCAGGGCCAGGTTTGAAGGTTTAATTCCAGGAAGAAGGTCCTGGCTCCTACAAGACACCCATATCATCAAGATCAGAGGCAACAGCAACTGACATAAGTTTATTTTCATATTTGTACACTAGCTTGTGATTTTGGGTTTAGATAGTTTTGGTTCTGCTTCTATGATAGAAACCCTATGGACATAGGCATAAAATGATCAGATTGTCAATGGCAATCTCCGTGCCACACTGGAGCTTACTTACTGAATTAATTTAGCTCATGGTTTGGTGGATGGAGGTATATATGGAGACATATATGGAGAGAGATGGAAAAGAGAGAGGGGGAACACTTTTTTGCAATAAATTAATTGGTGTGCCATGGAGTTGGTACTATTGAAATCCACCCTATCTGCTTCTAGTCTCTACCCACCAACATTTTTGTTGTTGCTAAAAATTATACAATTAAATATGTAAATAAGTTCTAAATATTTCAAATATCTATTATATCAGGATATCCTCAGGATATTCTCTCAGGTACCCATGTAAATTTCTATTTAATAGAAAATCATAGAGAGAAAGCAAATAGTCTATTATCTCAAAAACTATTACGAAGAAATAGAAGCTAATATTTTTTGAATACTTACTAGGTGTCAAGGCTTTTAAATGCTGTAGTCTACCAGATAATGAACCCTTCCAAATACATTCATGTCCTAATCCCTGGAATGTGTTAACATATGTTACATTCCATGGCAAAAGGGACTTTATAGATGTGATTAAGATCATAAACACTGAGATGGGAAGAATCCTCTAGACTATACAGGTGGACCCAATCTAATCACGAGTCTTTAAAAGTGGAGAACACTTCCTAGCTGTGGTTAGAGAGAGATGTGATGACTAAAGAGTCAGAGATATGGCAGCATGAGAAGGACTCAACCTGCTATTGCTGGCTTTGAGGAAGGAAAAGAGAGTCACAAACTAGGGAATACAGAGAGCTTCTACAAACTATAAAAGGCCAGGAAACTGATTCTCCCCTAGACTGTCCAGAAAAGATCCTACCTTGGGTTTAGGATGCCTTGGTTTTAGCCCAGTGAGCCCTATGCTGCGTTTCTTACCTACGAAATTGTAAAATAATAATTTTTTATTGTTTTAAGCCACTAAGTTTGTGGCAATTGGTTATAGCAGCAATAGAAAATTTATACAATGTCTTATGGCATTTAGTTCTCAAGAAGGAATAAGGTACAATTATTATCCTTATTTTATAGAAGAGAAAATTGACACAATGGTTAACTGAGAACTAAGTCATCTTTTTAGTGAGAGATAAAGCTGTAGTAAAACTCTACATTTCTCTTTGGATAAGATTTATAAGAGATAGGTTTAAAGTAACCATCTATAGAATAAAGTTCTACATGGAGAGAACAGAGAGGAAACTGAGAGAAATGTATAATTATGTGACAACAGTTTTCCAGAATTAAGAAAATATATAGATTGAGAATTGTCTGAAGTCTATCTGAACAGAAGCCCTATAACTAAGGATATATAGAAGAAGCAACCTCAAGACTGGTAGGAGGGGCTGAGATGAGGAACATGCTGGCCCCACACCCATATAGGGCAATTAAAAATTGACAGACATATCTCAGCTCTGGAGATGTTCCCTGAGGAGTAAGGGGTTCCAGCCCCACACCAGGCTCTCCAGCCCAGGGTTCCAGTGCCAGGAAGAGAAGTCTCCACAACTGAGATAAAAACAGTGGAGACTGTGGCTAAGAATGATAGAGGGCTGCTGGAATCCCAAGTATTCCTCTTAAGGGTCCACATATGGACTTACTTGTTGACAGATTCACCCACTCTGAGCTCCAGTGCTAGGGCAGCATCTCAAAAAAGTACCAGAGACCTATGGGGAGGAAATGAATTGTCTAGCTTCAGGGTGGGGGGCTGGAGGGGCAGCTTTCTCCCAGGCAGAAGTACTGGCAGAAACCATTGCTCTCTTCTTGAGCCCTCCCCCTACCCACGTGCCATATCTGTGTCTCCATCAACCTGGCTAACACCATTCATTCCACTCTGGTGATTCCCTGAGGCCCTGCCTCACCCAACTTGCCAGCCCACCCCAGTAGCTTCCAGTGGCTTTTCTATATAAGCAGTCTGTCTTGGCTCATGCTGCAGACTTTCCTAAAATCTCTCAAAAGTTCACAAACCCCAAACAAGCAGCAACTGGCCTCAGCATGCACCATAGGTCTTGCTAAGCAGCCCCAAGCCCAGCACCAGAGGCAGTCTACATCAGTTGCAGCTTTGCTTCATCTAGGCACCTCTAAGCCCACCTCAAGTAGCAATAATCTGCAGATCACTTTGTAGCTCAAACCAAGGGTCCCTGGGTAAGGCACAGGAACATGGTGACCTTGGCCTGCATTAGAGCCCCTCCCAAGAGGCTCCAAAACCAACACTCCAAGTAGCCAGCTTCACACTACATTAGAGCACCACACAACTAACTCCACAAATGACAGACTAGGCAGGCCCCAGAGCCCTGCTAAAGGGAATCCTGCTTCACAGGGTCAATCACTGCACAACAGCTCCTCCACTGTAGTCATGGCCAGTCCTAACGCCTGGGATGCCAGCAGTCTTCACAGCCTGAGGGTCAATCCCTCCCACTGACATGCTGACAGCAATCAGGTTCAATTACAATAGGAGGGTACACATAATTCACACAAGGGACACCTAGAGCATCCAGCTCAGATGACCAGGGGAGACTGCACCACTGGGCCCTGCAGGACACCTACGACATAAGGCCACTCTACTAAGACTGAGAGACATAGCACTCTACCTAATACATAGAAACAAACATAGGGAGGAGACAAAGAAACATGTCCCAAATGAAAGATCAGGACAAAGCTCCACAAAAAGAACTAAACAAACTGGAGACAAGCAATCTACCAGATGCAGAATTCAAAGCAATCATTATAAGATGCTCGATGATCTCAATGAGAACTTCAACAAAGAGATGGGAAACATAAAAAAGAACCAGCCATAAATGAAAAATACCTTAGAGGGAAACAAGAGATTAGATGAAGCAGATAATTGAATCAGCAATTTGGAAGATAAGGTAGTAGAAAACATTCGGTCATAACAGCAACAAAGAAAAAGAATCCAAAAATCTGAGGATAGTTTAAGGGGCCTCTGGGACAACATCGAGCACACTAACATTTGCATCATAGGTGTATCAGAAGGAGAAAAGAGAAGCAAGGAATTGAAAACCTACCTGAAGAAATAATGCTGGAAAACTTCTCTAATCTGGCAAAGGAAATAGACATACAAGCTCAGAAGCACATAGAGTCCCACAAAAGATGGACCCAAAGAGGTCCACACCAAAAATGCCAAAGGTTAAAGGCAAAGAGAGAATCTTAAAAGCAGCAAGAGAAAAGCAGTTAGTTACCTATAAGTGTGCTCCCATAAGACTGTCAGCTAATTTCTTATCAAAAACTTTGCAGGTCCGAGGGATTGGCATGAAATATTCAAAGTGATGAAAAGCAAGAAACTACAACCAAGTTACTCTACCCAACAAAGCTATCATTTAGATTGAAGGACAGCTAAAGAGCCTCTCAGACAAGAAAAAAACTAAAGGAGTTCATCCCTACCACACCAGTATTACAAGAAATGTTAAAGGGACTTCTTTAAGAAGAAGAAAAAGAAAAAAAATCAGAAATATGAATAAAATGGCAATAACTACATATCTATCAATGATTGCTTTAAATGTAAATGGATGAAATGCACAAATCAAAAGTCATAGAGTGGTTGAATGCATAAGAAAACATGACCCTTACATATGCTACCTATAAGACCCTCACTTCAGATTGAAAGACACAGAGAGACTGAAGGTTAAGGAATGGAAAAAGATCTTTCATGAAACTGGAAACAAACAGAAAAGAAAAGGTAGGGAAGCAACGCTTATATCAGATGAAATAGACTTTAAAACAAAGGCTATAATAAGAGTTACAGATATAAATAACCACTTCTGGGTATTTATCCAAAGAAACTCAAAACACTACTATAAAGGCACATGTGCATCCATGTGTTCATTGCAGCATTACTTACAATAGCCAATAAAAGGAGGCAACTTGGATGTCCATCAGTGGATGAATGGATAAAGAAGAGGTAGTACATATATAAAATGGAATATTTCTCAGCCATAAAAGAGAATAAAATCTCGCCAACCATAACAACATGGATGGACCTAGAAGGCATTGTGCTGAGTGGAGTAAGTCAAACAGAGAAAGAAAAATGCCATATGATTCCAATATATGTGGAATCTAAGGAGCAAAACAAATGAATAAACACAACAGAAATAGACTCATAGATACAGAGAACATTTTAATGGTTGCCACATGGGAGGGGTAAGGGGTATGAGTGAAAAAGGGGAAGGAGTCGAGAAGTACAAATTGGTATTTACAAAACAGTCATGGGGATGTAAAGTATAACATAAGGAATATAGTCAATAATATTGTAATAACCATGTATGGTGTCAAATGGGTACTGGATTTCTTGGGGTGATCACTTTACAAGTTATATAAATGTCTAATCACTATGTTGTACACCTGAAACTAACATAATATTGTGTCAACTGTATTTGAAAACAAAAATTTTTTAAAAAGTGTTTCAAGGCACAATTGCATTTAAGGCTAAGTGGATAGATCCAGATGATGATGGCCAGCTTGGCAGGAAACATGAGCATGTTTACTTGTTGCATGGCCAGATGTTCAAACTTTATAAGGGCTGAGCAGCAGATAAAGTTCCTTAAAAAAAAGTAAGAAGAAGAATCACTACTAAGAAGAATGACTTTAATGAAAGGTCTTTCCATGATTAAATAAAATACCCACTTCTACTACAGGAATTCTGAGCATTGTTAGATCTGCTGAGTCATAAAGCTCAATACCAAATTGCTCTAAATAAAACCTGAAGATTAGGTAAAGGACTTAAAAGTAGAAGCCTTTCAATAACAACTCGATGAATTAGAGCAGCACACTCAAATGTAATTTGAATTGCATCTAAATTTTTATTAAACTCACTAGGTATTTTAATTCATTCTTACTGAAATTGGTTTTATGGCACATTTATCGGTGTCTTTGAAGGGGACATCCCAGCATATTGCAAATCGCTATACTTGTAGGAAGCTTACAAGTTTACAACGAGGTTTACAAGACTGCGAAACCTCTGTATTTTCATGGACTTTATGTCCCTGGATAAGAATTTTTCTTACCAAGACCTTTAATGGAGATTTTTCCAAGATTTTTTAAAACTAGATGGTGGCTTAAAATTGGAAATGCCCTGCTAAGCTGCTGTCCCTGCCAGGTGAAAGCAAAAGCCTTTCTTTTATGGTTGCTGTTTATTGGTTTAGAGGGTAAAAAAAGTTACCTCTGGATCAGCAGTAGCATACCAGATGCCAGGGGCTGTATACATTCGCTTCAGTAAGGAAAGCACATTTGGGGCACTAGTTGAAATTAGGAAACTACTTCGTTAAGTTCATGATAAATCTCCATAATTCTTTAGGACAAATCTTTGGTATTAGCCAAACTGTGGAGTTAAATGGGAATACAATAGGGATTACTACATCTGAAATCTTCCAGTTTTATGATCTGTGATTCCCACAGTAATGTAGTGATGTTTTTGATTCAATATTGATACAGAGAAGTATTTAAGGAACTTCCATTTGGTCTTTCTTCTAATCATGAGTTCTCTCAAGGTAAGAAAGCAAGTATGAAGATGGTTTTTTGCTAAGGAGATATATCTTTATTATTCACTATGAATGGGAGACATTTCAGTGGGTGGGTTCCATTGGGTCTAATGTAAATTGACCAGTTCAAAAATTGTATTACTTTACATATCATAAGCTTCTTCCACATTTCCTGGTGGGTTTTAGTGACAAATTTGATCTCAGAACAAGTTTATCAGAGTTCA
>NW_024344374.1:84195-234195 GCF_902729225.1 Pteropus medius
AAAATAAGGGTTTAAATATGAAATTCAAAATATACATGAATAAAGGAGTAACTGAAAATGTGAAGGTTACAATCTACCAGAACAAGGGGCCGATATTACCATCCCAAATAATCTCTACATTTTCCTTTCTGCTGCACATTGTTACTTGGACAAATTGGTGATCACTTTAGGGCAAGTTTAGAGAGAGTCACAATAAGTATCCATGATTGATTACAATATCCTTTAGGAAAACCCAGTCTCTTTTCATTTACAAATACTTGGTTCCTTTAATTGATAACTGGGTGAAGGTTTATAACTCAATATTTTAATGGTTAGATTAAATAACCAAAATCACTGGAACTTAAAATTTTGTTTGTCTGTTTCTTTGATTATCAATTCCAAGTAGCACCCTGACTGTTCATCTCATTTATTCCTAAGGACACCATAAACAATGCCATGAAGAAAGATCCTTTTGTTTACCACCTTTATACTTTTGCTTATTGAGATAAATAAACCATGACCATTTACCTTCTGAACAAACAGAAGCTAAGTATGCCTACCTCCCATCTGGTAACTTGCTATCCTCTCATTCCTATTTGAAATCAGGGGTCTCTTTTCAACTATAGAATCTCACATCAGAAAGCAAGGCTACGGAGTGGAGACTTTAAGCCTTTTTCAAGGATGCTATTATCCTCTTACCAATTGGGGAGAAAAGAGTTAATTTAGCAAGCCTTAGACTGTTTTCCTTAGAAAGGCCTACTTCTAAGGTGGAACTTGTCTGCCTTCTGAGGACCTGGATCTTAGAAAAGTTCTCACAGTTCCTAGAATTGACAAAAATGGCTCACTGTGTCTAGATGGCATGTATAAACAATATGGTTTATGCTGAACACCCACTTTACTTCTGGACATCTAAAATTTTGGTACTTGCTAAAAAGACAGTGGCTCTATGACCAGGTCCCAGTAAAAATATTGGACACTGGATCACTAATGAGCTTTCCTGGAAGACAACATTTCACACATGTTGTCACAACTCTTTGCTAGAAGAATTAAACATATTTCATATGAATCTACTGGGGAAGGACTCTTGAAAGCCTGAGCTTGGTTTCCCCTGGACTTTCCCCCATGCTCATTTTCTCTTTGCTGATTTGTTTTGTATCGTTTTGGGCATGTAAAAACTACATGCAGAATCCTGAGTCCTCCTAGTAATTCACTGAATCGTAATGATTTTGAGGCATTCCCTACACACAAACATATTTCTTCAGACTTGGGTAGAGGAGTTGTTTATAGGGTCCTCTGTGATGGGAAGGGAAGTGAGGGTAGTAGGTGAGTTACATATTTAAAGTCCACTGTATCATTTCTATTTCCTTAATTCATTGGATTCACTTTCCAAAACCAAGGAAATTTTGGAATCTCACCTTTATTTACTGCTGTCTAATTTTTAACCAACAGTGCACAAAAATTTGAACAATGCCCCACTGCTGATGTTAGCAAAACTAACCCAGAAATTCTGGTAAATATATCTCCATTAATAAATTCTGCCTGATTCAAATTTTTATTCTTCTCTTCTTGTTAAACATCATTGGTATCTATCCCTACATAATTCTCAATATATTTTACATACATAAGTTAGAAAATTTTTTCAGTTACTTTTACTTATTCTTTTGTATTTTGTAATTGCTCCTCCACTCCCAATAACTAAATTTGATTCTAGATATAATTGCAGAGATAAAAAGAAATAAATTCGAGGCCAAATCAAGAGAATAATTTGTGTTATCTCCTTTTTAATTCCCTACATTTAGGACATTACAATTTATTTAAATGAGAAAAAAAGTCTCATCAGCAAGGAGACAAGGGCACTTCACTGATTAAACAGTAACATTTTGGAGATCTGGAGAGATACAATATCTCTAAACTCTTATGTCCAACTCTTGGTATCCCATACTTAAAGAATACATGCTCTAAATTTTATAAAAGAGCACAAAAAAGGTTGGAAAATAAGTAACATTTTAACTCAGTAATCTGAAGGATAAAACTTCACATTAGATTTTCAGTTACTTCAGCTTGCAACATCAGAGTACAGAGACCAATTTTGGATGGAAATAGAAAGCCTGAAGCATTCATTGGTGCCTTAGGTTATTAGTTGTCTGAATTGGCCATTTCTTTTTTAAGCTATCCAAGTTCAATATTAGCAGCTATCTCACCCTGACATTCCTTCCACTTGTTATACTGTTCTATGGAATTGACAATTCTATCTTCAAACACTTATTTTTATTGTACAATTATTTCTAGATAAATCTAAGTGTTTGTTTAGTTATTTCTCTATTGTGTATTATGGTCTTTTATCCAAACTCTAATTATTAAATTTGTGTTGCCTATAGCCTCAAATATGCAAGATAACCAATCCACTTCAATTCCCTATATCTAGATGTCATTATCTGTACCAGTCAAACTTTTGGGATGCAAATAATCCAATCAACTCTGGCTAACTTAAATAAAAATGAATTTATTGGAAAGCTATGAGTGGCTCAAAGAAACATGAAAATGCTAGAAAATTCATCTCAGAAAATTCACAAGAATCAAGGATATCTAGGCAAGTGAATTCATGAGCAAGAACATAACTCAGGTCATGATACCCACTTCAAACTTCTCGTTTTACAAATGGGGAAACCGAGGTCCAGAAAGATCATATCATTTCCCTAGGACTACATAAGTATCTTTGTTCACATCAAAGTGATGAGAGGACAGTTGCTGGAAGAGACACACACTATTGGCTTATTTTTAGTGTTGTCCAGACACATAAGCACTCTTCTGTTTAAGAGTAAAGCAAAAATTACAAGCATCTTAAAAAACAACAACAACAACAACAACATAACTCAGGAATGACTTGGTTCAATGGTTCCACCATTGTACACTCCCTAGCATGCTTATTAAAATGTTACTGTTACCAGCAGAAGAATAATGCTATTTCTGTTTCTTTTTACACTGATTCATTAAAGTCTTGAAGGAGTATAAGATTGGCCAAGCTTTGGTTACTCGCTCATACACATGCTTTATCTGCCCTTTATAGCTTTGGCAGTAGAGTGTTCTAGGAAGTAGAAGATCCCTGACTAATGGAAAGACTGATGATATGATGAATTCCAAAAACATATTGCCCAACATCTGAATTCCATTCTTACTTTGAGTTTATAAGTTGCCTTACCTCCAACTCCAGAAACTTTAATGAATAATAACTCACTTCCTATAGTTTCAGGTTGCATCAGTTTAGAAACAGGTTACTAAAGAATACAAAAGATCTATATTTAGTAAACCTAGTGTAAAAGTGAATCGGATTTGCATTACTGGTTTTGGCTTAATGGCAAAACATCTTCCCTAATACACAGATTATTTAGGGGTACTTCTTTAGATACAAATATAAAATATACAGAAAGTCTGTAAGGAAAATATATTATTGGAAATGGTACACAAAGCATACATTTAATGATGGCGTCCCTGAAAACACTTTTTGTCTGTGAGGAAAGGATTTCTACTAATTAGATTCTCTTTATTCTCTTACCATTTTACAGAGTTGATTTTTCTTTTTTTTCATGGATTTATGATGTAAAGGATAAAATTTTGGCTATGCCTAAGCTTTACTGCTACCATGATTATTACTACATCTACTATCAGCTAATATGTGTTCAAGTTTATTATGTGCCATACCAAGTTCTAAAGGCTTTGTATGAAATATCTCCTGTTTCTCCCTGTCCTCCAAAATTCTACAAGTTCTTGATTATGGCTTCCCATATTGATTAATGTACAATGACTTTTCTTTATTTAGGAATATAAATTAAAAGACCTTTGGAACCACAATAATTGGATTTTGTTCAGAAGTTTGTTTGTTTGTTTGTTTTTATAGAAATACCACCAATTAGGTTGTCTTTCCCAAATGCTTATTTTCTTGTCTGTAGAGTGCATTGTAAAGAGCACTATTTTTAGGTACACCTTTTGAATCATTCTCAATGAGTCTTTATATTAGTTTCTCTGAGACCATCTGCATTGCAAATGTAATTCTTGGCTTACTTCAGGTTAAAAATTACATTCCTAGTTTCCGATATTTATAGGCTCTCTTACTTAGAGAATTAAGCTAGATTTTTGACAGTTTGGGGGTGAGGTTTTTAGTCTCCTTTTCAAAAAATTCTTTGTACCATCTTGCAATTCCTGGATGATATGTTTATTTGTGTAACAAACTCCATTCTATAACAGTTGCTCCTTACATAACTGCTGTACAAATCAATCAGGCTTCAGCTTAGGTGATATTTCTGAGAGGTACTGTTTCCCTCTTTCTCGTCCTCTTATCACAAGCACATTGATGTGCCAAGGCACCTGTCTGAAAGTTACTCTTTTTTAATGAGCTTACACACTACTGGAAAAGTATTTGTTTCTTCTGCAAGACACAGAAAAAAAAAAATGATATCACTTCCAATATTCCTGATATCCATGTTACCAAATTCACTTGCAATCCGGTTCATTGGTTTCTTCTTTAAAACTTAGTGGGTACTCAATACTGAGCCTACTATTTATTTACTTTCTCTTCTGTTCTTTTCAACAAATTTTAAAATATTATTTATAGTTTTCCAGACACTGTATTTTACTTTGGTCACTTTGGACAATCTTCTAAGACTACTCTTTCATTTCTTTTTCTTCTACTTAATCAGAATTGGGCTCAAGTTGACCTTTTTTGCTATTTAACCATGAGATCTGTCCATCCAACCAACCAACCCACCAACCAGACAGCCAGCCAGACAGCTAGCCAAGTGTCTGTCCATCTATCCGTCCGTCCGTCTGTCTGTCCATCCATCCATCTATCCATCATTACTTATCCATCTATATTTTGTTACTAAAGAACTCAACTGCAATTCTATATCAATCATCTGTTTTATTCTGTGCTTTCTGGGCCATCAGAAAGTCAAGGAGAGGTAAAATTTTTTAAAAAGTTTTATTTTTCTTATCACTTCAATTTTAACTATAATTCTCAAAGCAAATTATCAATCATGGCAGTGTTCACATTGACTGTTGAAGGTCTAAAACTTTCATTAAATTTTAACTGTTTGTGAAATAGGGCTGATTGAAAAAAATCACCAGACCTTCAAGACAATAGCCATAATCTTCTGAAAATAAACTAATGTTCAAGTAAGTGGAGTTTAGACAATGACAACATATCAACTCTAAAGAAGTTGATCAAGTTGATATTTCTGGCAAATATTAGTTGAGAGCCTTCTTTGAACTATGATATCTGCTGGACTGTGATATCTGCTGGCAGTGACACTGATCAGCAATACAGAAAGAAATACAATCCTAGAGTTACACTGCATAAGTTACTTAGCAAGTGAAATGTAGATAAATAAATCCTAGGAGCACTAAAAGGTCATAGTGAGAGTAAATGGTTTATAGATAGCACATACAAAAGACAGCATGGCAAAGCAGAGGAACTCAAGAACTGTCAAGAAAAAAGGAAACAAAAACTATAGTTCTTCAGAACAAAGGACTTTACTCTCTGGTCTGCTTCACATGTTCTGCAGTGCTTTGCAAAAAACAATGTGAGAATTAACATGTAAGGCAAGATTTTGAGTAGTTTTGATTTCCTGCATAACAGTCCAAAAACTTCTGAGAAATGTGAAATTCACTAGATTCATATTTTTTGTTGAATCACCTTTTACGATATCTAAATATAGGCAAAATCTCAAAGAGTCAGTCCTAAAAATATGGATGTTTAAAGTACTCATGTACTTTTGTTCCAAAAGTCTTTGGGAACCTTCCCAATTGCTATAGAGAAACTATAAATGTAATAACAAAACTTAAGAATTGTTAGTAGGTGGCAGAAATGAGAGATGAAGAACAGAAAAAGCAATTAATTCCTTTAAAACACTAAACAGGTTTGAAATTTTTATAGCAAAGCAAATAAGAGAACATGAACATTATAAATCATTCTTTTAATTGGGAAAAATAAATTCTGAATATGCAGAATCTTCCTGTTGAGGTAATAACAATTAGTGCACTATGTCTTCTCATGACTTTAGAGCATGGTTGCATAACATTTCAATATGAATTATCTATGTTGAAGGGGATATAGTTTTATTTCATAATATATTTCAATTCATATTGTAACAAAAAATGTAAAATTAGAATCTGCTACAGTCTTCTATGGCTTACCAAATTCTTTCACCAAACTTGTTCTCATTAGATTTTATAAAAACCCATATTTTTGATAGAGCAGATATTATTTTTTCCTTTTACCTGATAGATATTAAATAACTAAGTTAATATGAAAAAAAAAAATAAAACCACATGTCTCATCCTCCAATTTGGAACTTTTCATTCCTTTTTCCTTATAGTTTCCACAGCCTTCTCTTTTTATAACCAAAAAGTAATGATTTGGAGGAAAAACAGTAACTGAAATAAAGATTTTTACACTATTTTTTGATATTTTTGAATAGTATACCTTTTCTTAAAATTCTACCTTTCATATTTGTTGCTGCATATTTTCGACTGGGGTTTTGGATCAAAGAGAATCTAATCTGGTTGAATACAAATTCTTTATCTTTGCAACTGCAGGATAAAGTTGGCAAGACTGGCAAAGAGAAAAGTCATTTCTAGGCAAATCTATTTGGCCATCTAAAAATGAAACCAGGACCCAGTGTCTCAAAAATAGTATTGAAAAACTATTATTGGGCAAGTAAGTATCCTTGCCATTCTCTCAATTCATGAGATACAATGTCATTTGTGTAAACAGGGTCACCATTTGTATTCCCCAAGACAAAATTTGTCTAATGTGTTTGTTTAAACTCTTAAACACTATGTAACACCACCTCACAGAGGACAGAGGAGAGAATATTTTGGAAAGAATAGTTTGAAACTTACATGACAAACTGATCAAGTATAAAAAACATGGTAAACTACTTAGCATCTTAGACTGCTGTCTTCCACAGTCTCAGACCTTGCTCTTTCTATGAGTTGGCTTCATTTTTTGGCCATTGCAGGCATTATGCAGTCATTATGAATGCCTTAGTTTCACTTATGTGGCTACCTCTCCTGAGAGAAAAGGCTCTCTTCCTAGTTGCTGTTCTAAATGTCCTGGGAAAGGATTCTAACAGACCTGAGTTGATCCAGGAGACGACACAGAAGCAAGACACTACAGATAAAATAGAAGCAGTATTCTTAGTGGGCCTTCTGGTCTTTCTTTAGGAAAATTGCCTAGAGACAAAATGACAGGATCTCATAATATAGATTTCTTTTTATTTATGAGCAGCAGAGTAAATTTAGGATTTTCTGAATTATAAATAATATTCAACTCTGTTTATGAAAAGTAAATAATATGAATTTGTTTTATAACAAAATTAAAAATTTACATAACACAACTAAATATTTACAATGAACTGATATTATTTAAATAAAAATAACCATTGACTTTATATCATTGATAAAGTTCATATAAAGAGAAAATGTATTTTTAATATTGAATTACTAATTGTATATATTCTTATTTCACATTAATATAAGAATTTATTGCATTATTTCCCAAAATAACTGGTAGTTAAGAATAATTCTTGTTCCCTTCTCCCAAGACAGAGTAATGTAAAAAAATTACATTAACTGTAGAGTCTCCGTATACTGGGCTCCAAGAAGCATAAGAACCTCAGTGGTCATATCTCAATACCTCTTGAAAAAAAACATTATAATAGTACCTTTAATTCCTAAGTCTTAAGATAGACTCTCTTCCTCATTAGTAAATTAAAGTAAGCTATAAACTATTTGTTTCTTACTATTTCACTTTTTCAATAAGTAATGCATTCATATAATTCAAAATCAGAAAGCTTAAAGAAAATTTGCAGCGGAAAGTCTCTTTCTTAGCTCTGCTCTAAGTAAGCTCCAAATGTTGACACCGTTGTGATAATAGTTTTTAAATGACAGCATGAAAGACATTTTATTATTTTTTGTTTACTTCACAGAATTTAGAAAAATTTTTCTTAATTCAAATTTTACACTGTGCTTTTTAAATTCAGGTCTTTGCATAGACCTTTATCCCTAGACATTTTATCTTTCCTTGCTAATGAAAATGGAATCTTTTCCTCTACAATACTTTCTAAATAGTTGTTACAGAAATATGTGGCCCCAAGAATTTTCATATATTAATTTTGTATTGTTACTGATATAAATTAGTATGTATTTGTAAAATTTTAGTTTATTTTGCTTGATTCTTCTGAGTATAAAATCAGATATGAAAAAGTAATATTTTATCCACTTTTTGCAATTTATATGTTTCCGATTTCTTTATCTTCTCCAATTCCATTGTACTACCCTCAGTACAATGTTAAGTAATAGCCATATTAATGGATATTCCTTAATTTCCTTGAAATACTACAGAGTAAATGAACATATCTTATTATTTATTTTATTTATCATTAAGTGTTAACCCCACACCTACTGAACAGATATATTTTATTAAATGCTTACTGCTATGGAGAGGATCATTACAAACTTAGATACATTAATACGATGCATTATATTATCCTTAATCATGATGCATTCTTTCAATATTTTGCTGGATTTTATTTACTAAAATTAACACTTAGATTTTAAGAGTTATAAATAAGTTTGGTCTTTAGTTTCTTTGTAATTATATTGGTCTTTTTATTATATTTTCTCAAAAGAAGTTTTTTTTTTACTCAATATTTTGATAATTTAAGTAGCACTGGAATTATCTGACATAATTTTGTGTCAGAATTCTTAAAATCATATGAGCCAAATACATTCGGGGACGGGTTGTTATCTCTTTATTCCATGGGAATCATTCCATTTAGATTATCTTCTTCTTCTTCTGAAATTAGTCTTCATAAATTACATTTTCTAAAAATAAATTATATCCAGGTTTCCAAAACGTATTTGTAGGGAGCTGTGCTAGATGGCTTCTTATGAGTACTTTAATTTTATTTTCTGTTTTTATAGTTTATTTGCATATTTGCTCTTTTCCTATTTTCTCCAGATTTATATTAGCTAGTGAGTTATTATTTTTCCCCAAAAACCTTTACTTTTTGTTTTTCTAATTCATTTTTTCCTTTTTTAACCTTTATTATGTCTTGCTTTCTACTCCCATTTTATTTTGTTCTTCCTTTACTAAGCTTTAAATAGTATGTTTAATTTATTTTCCTTTTTTATTATTTATGCATGTATATAATTAATTTTCCATTGAGAGTTGTTTTAGTTCTATACCTTAGGCATGCTAATATGTAATGTTTTCATTACTGTTTTATTCTAGGTAAGTTGCAGTTTCATATTAGGTTTTATCTTTGACCCAATAATTAATTTTTTTAAGTGTTTGTTTGGTTACCTACCCAGATGGTTTAGCTATTTTTTTCTGATTTTTAACTTCCAGTTTTTCATTTTATTGCATGTACAGATGGTATAATATTTCTATTGTCTATAATTTCATTTCTAAATCATTGTTTCTTTGAGAGATTTTAAATAAAAAGGGAAAGTTACTGACTGATGTACCTATGTTGATATCAAACAGAAAAACAAGTATCAATCAGTAAAATTATTTTATTTATCTTAAATGGCAGAGGCATCTATAGCTTTTTAATGTTATTAAGTTTTCAAGATCAGTGTTTCTCTTTCCATTATTTCAGTTGTGAAAGAGAGGAGCAGTTTTAGCATAGAGAAGAGGTAGAATGAGTGGGATGACCTGTGATGAGTAATACTAAGTGATGTTTAAAGATAAAAATGTTAGAACTGATTTTAGCTTTAGGAAGGACTTAATACAATAGACATATCTATAGGCAGCAATGCTTGAGAGGGCTTTGGAATTTGATGTTCTTAATTCTACAAAACTTACCATTTTAATTATGTCTGATCCTGAATCACAGACTGAGAGGGTCTGATTAGTCTGGCCTTGGCCAGGGTAGTGTCGTAGACAGCTGTCTACTGTCTAACAGCTGTGGAATATAGAGCTAAGAGAGCAATGTTAAAGAAACTTCTCAAGGGAATATCCACTCACAACCTGAGAACACCGTCTGACCAAAAGTAGCTAAGTCTTAAGGCTCAGGTACTCTGGTTTTATAAAATGTCATCACTTTCCTAATACTGGCTTTAGTTGTTTAAGAATTCTTAGTATAAATATCTTACAAGGGTTTCCTATTCTCGTTTTTAATTAATCAGCAGCTTTTATTTTCATTATGAACGTATAGAGTGAAGTGCCTCACTATGTTCGTTGCTCAAGAAAGCGTATGATGAACCCTGAACTGAATGTAACTTTTACATTTTAACCAGGCTTACTATACCACTCTTCTATTCAGTGTTGCGACACCTGTCTGAAGTTCAGGTCATTTTTGGTACGCTCTTGGAAAGCACAGTCTACCAAAAGATGTAGAAAGGATGACTGCAAGCTTTAATTATTTGTTTCTTTGGAAAGCTCTTTTATGCTTCTTATACAAGGGCCTTGGCTGCAATGCAACCTGAATTGTAATCATGCCGAGAGTATGTTAGGCCTGACATGATTACAATTCTTCAGGTACATCACATCTCTGCAGATATGGCCTTGGCTGTCTTTTGATTAATTGTTCTTCCTTCCTTATGTTCCTTTTTTGCTTGAGAAAGATTTCAGTATGTCAGAACAGAATAATATCTCCCACTATATGTGAAGAATAAGAACAGGAAAACAAATACTGATTGTGTAGAATTAAAAACAAAGACATGCCAAGCACTAAGTCACTTCTCTGTATTTTGTAAATGTAAGTTGTGTTCTTTGTCATTTGTAACTAAAGGATAGAACAGATGGTAAAAGTTTATTTAAAAATTAAAAGAGAGAAAATATTTATTTAAAAGGATTTCACTACTAAGATGCAATTTATTCTGTGTAGCAAGGTGGCCATTTGTTCAGTGAAGCCTAGTCTTAACCAGAGAGATAATATACTACAAATTGATAGGCTCTCATAAAAGTGAATTTCCATTAAAAATCTACATTGACAGAAAAATATTCTCTACTGCATTCACAGTATATCATCCTGAAAGGTTAAGCATGGCATTTTAAACTCAATTATTGTCTTTGTTTTTTAAGAAACAATCCATACAAGAGCCTGCTGACTAGATATTAATTATTGAATTCATGTTTGAAAGAAAAGACAATCTGATTTCATTTGAAGTCTGCTGGGATAAAATATTGAACTTCATATTCTTCATTGGTAAAAAAATCAGACAGTAAGTCAAGTGTTTTTGGCAAACAGATTAAGTTTCTTAGGCTATTAGGTACTGCATGGCTATTTCTTAACTTTCTGTGACAGATGATTTCCTCTGACATTCCTACTTTGAAAATTAGGTTAAATTAACAAACCATACTTCTGCTATTAAACAGTACTACGATTGATAGAGATATAAAAATTAAGATTCAGAAGTATTTCTATTGTTGTATAGCTCTAGACCATGTGTCACAAAGTCAAATACCTTTAGAAGTAAAGGTGGATATAAAGATATATATTTAATACTATTTTGTTTTCATAGTAAATAAAAATGATGTTTATTTTCACAAGGAAAAAGTCTCTTCTACTTTTTTGAAACATTAGCTCTCTGGGCTTATTTTTTTCATTTGCATACATTTGTTAGAGACAGAGAAACAGGGAAATAATTATTCTAAGAAAAACAACAAATTTGATGATTAATTATAGCTGACATTCAGCTTTTCTGTCAAGGAGACAATAAATTGATGGGTACTCCACTGAACTGGAAAGTGTATATCCTATCTAAATTGTGCATCTGCAACTCAACTCCAGCTGAATGTTGGCCGAATGCGTCCAAATATTTTGGGTACTTTCCCCTCTAAACAAAGGAAATCACATCTTTACTGGGAAGGCCTTGATGTTTTTTAAATGTTGGCCTAATTTAATATTTAAAAAACTACATAAAAGAGAATATCCCAGCCTAAACAATATTGGTCTTCTAACTAGACTGGTCAATAGACAAATAGTTCCCACATATTACAATATTTATTTAAGTATACTGATTAAATCACATCACCTGAAAAAGCAAGCAAAAAGAGTTTGGCTCTATGGTAGACAAAGATAGAAAATGCAAAAATGAATTCAGTTCAGTAGGACTAAAGTGTATTTTAAGCACTTTCCAGGTGTTACCCACATTCCCTGAATATTTATAATGGACAAACTAAATAAAAATAATTATCATGCCAAGTCTTTCTTATTTTTGTATATGGCTCTTGATCAAGTTGCCTTAGCTGTCTTTAGAGTTTCCCTAGCGTGGCATATGATTAGGAAGAATTATTGTATCATAATATTTCACATAGAACATTTGTGTGAAATTCATCTAGATGTTTGTGATTTAGGTTTTGAAAATTTTCTTAAACATAATTTTCAGCTATGAAAGAATTAGGAATTAACTGACTACTGAATAATAACTACTCAGAAAGGTAAAACCTTTCATTAACATGACGATCTTAGATATATCATTACCTTTCTGTACCATCTGTAAAATAAAGATAATATTAGTAACTAAGCTCATAGCATAGTAAGGATTAAGTTACATAATATGTTAAACCTTTAGATCATGATCTGACATAAAAAGCATTCAATGTCAGCTATAAATAAAAATTTAAAATATTAACTAATAACTATGTTCTAATAGATAAGATGTAAATGAGTATTTCCAATATAGGGCTCAATTGTTCCCTCAATCTCTCACTAAACAACAACAACAACAAAATGTGTCAACTCTCTAATAGCCCAAACTTAGCAATTAAAATGACATTTAAAAGGAGAAAGTACTGAATTATATAAGAGCAATGGTCTATTATAAAAACCAATCTAATTGTTGTAAGGATGGAATAAAAGGCGATTAAATATTCATCATTAGAAGAAGAAACCACAAAGTCAGGTCCATATCTAAGTGATAAATATAAACCAACCAAGTCAGAAGAGAATAAAAAACTGATAAAACGCTATCGGACTAAATAATTTAAAACACTAGCATTCTAATGGCAAGAATTACTTCTAAAAGAGCTGATTTTATGGTCAATGTAGTTGTCCATGCAGGAATAATGAGAAATAGGGAAGTTATTAATATTTTAGGGAGTAAGTTATTATTCAAACAAAAATAAGAGGACTGAGGAAATCATATAATTTGTCATAGTGACAAAGCTACAAAAATTTAAGAATAGGGGTTCAAACACGGACCTCTTATACTGAAGAAATCATGATCTTTTATTGCTGCCTTTCCATTTAGGGAGTAAGAGATTTTTTACTTAATAATCACTAAGATAAAATTGTTTGAACAAACAAATGTACAGGTGGACAACAAAAATTTTCATACAAGCACACTACACTAATATACCAACTGGTAAGGGATATTAGCCACTTGTTCACAAGCATTACCCAGCTGCTGCGATCATTTGTAACATATTCAAGGTCAGAGATGGAGATGGGAATAAAACAAATGATTTTCTATCACAATTGTATACTGGAATCTTAAGATTCATTGAGAAATAGTTAATTTTTAAATAGCCAAAACATATCAAAAGTACATCATCAGTTACATTTTACTTTGTCAATAAAGAATGAAATTGCTTTCATTTGCCTGGTTGCATTCAGGCTAATAATGATGGCCCACAGAAGGAATGTTTAAGTCTATTTCATTCAGTAATCTACAATGAGACAATAAAGTTATATGTAAATAAAAAGCCAGGCCTATTGAATGGATTAAGGATTAAGAATTGTCTAATCAAGTGTGACTAAAATGTAGTAACAGTTTTGCAAACTCTGCAAGTTATATTAAGAATTATTTGTGTCTATTTCAGTATTATATTTTCCGTGCTTATCACAGATGGATATTTCAAAGCCTTTCCCACTGATTCACTAGAAATACATATTCTTAAAACATTCTCCTCTCCAAATAGGCCCGCATAATTCACCCTAAGGGTTATATGAACAACTCAGTAAGCTAGAGTCCTTAGAACTCAATGCTCTGTCCACTGAATTGAGTTCTAGTATGTTGATTGTGTCAAAAGCATGTCCTAACCACTGAATATTTTTTTCAACAAGACTCTTCCAAATGAGTGCATCCTACTAATAGCCAAAAAATAACTTTTAAAGTATAACAATTAATCTGCTGGAGGTGTTCACTTTAGACCTACTACATAACTGTTTCAGCCTAGACATTACAGAAGGGAATATATCCATTCTCATTTTCAGCAACTTGAGGAAATAACTTTATGTAAGGTATACTCAGTGATCACCAAATTGAGTAACCAAATTATTCTTAAATTAACCTATAAATCAGTAAATATATTGCCATATGCAGAACAGCTATAAAAGATATCTGGCCCTCATTTTTATACTCCTTAAATTCAAAGAAAAAAAGCAGTGCAATCAATGTCAAAATAGATCCTCTCTTAGGTGAGGCAAGAAAGCTTAGAAATATTATAGCACACATTTGCTAGGTTGTTCAAAATCAATTCACCTTTAGGTTAAGAACATTTTGCTTTCCTTTGTATTTATCTCTTTGTTGGCTGTATGCAAGATGTCCTGTCCTCAACAACAAAAAAGACAAACAACCCAAAATATGAGTGAAGAACTTGAACAGATATTTCTCCAAAGAAGATATAGAAATGGCCAATAAGCACATAAGATACTTAATTAACATCATTAGTTATTAGTTACATGCAAATCAAAATTATGTGATACTACTTCACACCTTTAAAAAAAGAACAGAAAATAACAAGTCTTGGCAAGGATATAGATAAATTGAAACCATTGTATATAGCTGAAGGTAACATGAAAGTTTCCACAGCAACTGTGGAAAGCAGTTTGGTAATTCCTCAAAAAACTAAACATAGAATTACCATGGACATTACAATCCCACTCCTAAATACATAACCCTAAGATTTGGAAACAGAAATTGAAACAAATAGCTGTACATAGATATTCATAGCAGTGCTATTCACAATAGTTAAAGGTGGAAATGACTCTAATGTCTATCAATGGATGCATGTATAAACAAATCATAGAATATGCATGCAATGGAAGATTATTCCATAAAATTAACTCACATTGGAATATTATTCCCTAAAAAGGAATGAAGCACTGATACATGCTATAAGAAGGATATCTCCATGGATTTGAAAACAAAAAACTGGTGGTTCTGAGAGGCCAGGGGAAGGAAAAAATGAGGAGTAATAATTTAATGGGTATGATTTTTATTTGGGGGCAATGAAATGCTTTAGAACTAGATAGAAATGATGGTTGCACAGCACTGTGAGTGCACTAAATTGTTTGGTTAATTATGTTAAATAACTATATGATAACATGCTTATGAGAATTTCAATCCAATTAAAAAGAGATTACAAAAAACATATTCTCTTCTTTGCTCAAAAGGGTAACCATATGACAAAGCTTGGACAATCAGTCTTTTCTTTGGAACTTTAAACATCAAGTGAGAAATAAAATTATGTAAAAATAATTAACCCTCTTTCATTGCAATGAAAGTGTTATGATGGTAATGACCTTTACTGGTATTATAATTACTGCAATGATTTTTATTAATATATACTTCTTTTTTTGTATCACAAGGTACCAAATACATTTCTGTGCACACAATACAGAATAAATCTATGTGGGAGTTTCCTAAGCTTCTAGATCTATCGATTAGGCTTGTAAAGCTGTGCTTTCAGACATGGATACAGCCTTCCATATCATTCTACCACATGGTTCTCTTTTTATTATAAATGGCACACTTGTAACTCCAGACTGTTTCTAGAAAATACTGAAATGCCATAATAAAAGCCAATATTCCTTTCCTGAAAACTCTACTTCCATTATCCTCTCAAGAAGAAATTTCTCACTAATTTGACCCCATATATTTCAAGTACTGAAATTAGAGATAAAATGCTTGAGATACCAGAGTTTTTTCAGACCATTAATCTTCAAAATGTTACTAACAATATTGCTTTTTCTTTGAAAATTATCCAATCTATACTATAACTTTCTCATCTGTATCATCTATTGATTTAGGAGTTATACCTAGTCCTCCTCATTAATCAGAGTTTGCCAAATTGCTCATAGTTTTCCCATCCAATTCAAATTTTATCATAATCTTTGGTGACTTAAAAGTTCAACATCTAATATGCAAGGTGGTTATTTACCTCATAGAAGTCAAATATACTTTCTTTGATTGTACAATCCAATACATCTAAGGCTTCAAAATAACAGTTTGTTATAACTCCCAAAACTCTACCCCCATTATCAGTATTTCTCAACCCCTCACCTAGTGTACATCTCAATCTCGAAATTTCCTAGGCACTTCAAAATGAACCTGATCAAACTTAAATTTTAAACACATTTCCCTTCTCACAGTGAATCTTTCTGCCATCGAAACAGAAAGCAATGAATCATCCTTGACCGTTTCCTCATTCTAATAGCCCATCGGTCATCTCATCTTAAAATTTCTATTGTTGGAATTCCACTTTGAATCTGTCTATATTCATGTCCAAATCTTAGTTGATGTCTTCATGACTACTTACTCAGATTACCGAAACACTCTTCAGTTGTAGACTTTATGAGTTTTCCATATGCCTCAAGGTTAGATCTTTTTAAAAGGCAAATGTGATCGGATGTAATTTTCATTTAAACACACCATATTTTATCATACTTGTCATTTTAAGTTCAATATCCTTAAACTACATGTTGTCATAACCTGCATCACCATAATATCTCCTTTCATATTTGTATACCTGCTTTTAGTCAGCCTTAAACCTTTATATACGGTATTTCTTTTGCTTTAAATGCACCTAATCAATCCTTGTTTCAATGCTCATTCTAAAGAAATCAGTTCTGGTTAACTACCTTCTAGAAATTTTATTCTCTCTGCCACTCCCTTACTACTTATATAGGTACTTATTATTGTCATATCATCTGTGCATCTTTATCATTGCACTTACTAAATTGTTTTGTACATAAAATGCTTAGTATGATATCTATCAAACAATACATGATTGCTACAAGTCTATAAATGCATAAATAGATTAATTAACTGGATAAAATGTTTTAAAATATGTATTTGTAAGAATCCATAGAAAAGACTTGTGAGAAGTGAAAGAAGCTTTATAATGTGGATGAATCATATGTGTTTGTCATTGGAAATGTTTACAACTGGAAACACAATTGTAAACAAAAGAATGATTTTTTTTTTCTGGATCTAATTTACTGACTTGTGGGGAGAAAAAACAATAAAACTTAAACCCAAAATACACAAAATTCCTTATGTGTTGTAAATTTTATGAAGAATACATAAATTGGAATGATGCAACAGAGAGAAATTGTTTTCTGAGAAGGTGTTTTGTTTTAGGTAATCACAGGAGGCCTCTTGGAAGTGCTGTCATTGGACTAAGACTTGAATGTGACAAACGGAGGTCCGCCTCAAGATGATCCAGGAAGCAAATGTACAGGATAATAGAATGACTAGTAAAAGGCCTTAAGATAAAGATAAATTTGGCCTTTTTATGGAAGAGAGAAAGAGTTAGCATGATTAGAAAGTAGAAAATGAGGCTGAGGAGGTATATATGGGTTTAGTCATAAAAGGCATTTCTAATTTTGACTTTCTTACTCTGTCCCACAAGGAAGATGGGAAGGCATGAAGTTTTTAAACAAAGAAATGATATAATCTGAATTATTTTAAAAGTCCATTCTCGATGATATAAGGCAATTATAAGGGAGTAAGATATGTTGTACTAAGAACAGAAGCGGAAGGGAACTAATAAAATGGTTATTATAGTTTCTAGTCAAGCAATTGAAAGAGGGCTAGAGTGGAAGCATTGGAAATGAAGGAGTAGACAGATTTCATTGTCTTTCTGAGGTAGTCAGAATAAGAATTGCCAATAGTTTACATATGGGGGTGGGTAACAGGAATGAAGAATGCATACTGACTGTATCCTAAGTTATTTGTTTCACAATTCAATAGGCATGACATCTACTGATATGGGAAAGAAAGACTAAGTGTAGACCACCTGTTTTTTATATTAATTTGGACATGCTTAGCATGACCTAAATGAAGACATTAGTTAGACCTATGTTATCATAATAGAAAGTTAAATTTTGAAATTATGAATAAAATACAAATATACAGCAGATATAAAATACCAAAGCAATTTCTGAGGCAAAACTGGGAGCAACAAAAAAAAGTGCCTGAGAATTATTTTCCTTATTTACTTTCATGAGGATTTATGTTGTTGTGTAGCTGGAAACTGAGAACGTTGTTGAAAGAAATTTATTTGGAGAGAGTGGCCATTGTCCAGTAAGCCCCACTCTTCCTCAAAGAAGATTTAATGAAATTATTTAGAGAACTTAATATGTTTCCCTACAGTTAATAAAAACACACTGAACAGGTATTTTAAGCCTTCTTGGGAAATCTACAGGGTGAGAGATGAGCTTACTATATGTTTTGGTGGCAGAGAAAAAAAAAAAACAAAAACAGAGATGGGCTGCTGTTTTAGGGTCTACTTCCACACTCAGAGATGTCTCAGGAAGAGAATGCTTTAGTGGATCTTGTGGATCAGCTTTGAGCCATAAAGGAGAGAGAGCTACCTACTCATGCAGACTACCTAAAGGGTGGTATGAAAAGTACAAAGAAAAAATGCCTTTTGAGCATATGGCTGTGAAAAAGGAATGAGGAACTGCAGGGCTAGATCTAATTTGCCAACATCAAGACTCTGTGTGTCTCTGTGTGTGTCTGTGTGTGTGTGTCTGTGTTGGAGAGGGTGGTAGTTCTCTAAAATATCAATAAAGGTCCCCATTTAGGAAACAGTAAGATTTAAACAACTTCTAAACTCAGACACAATAACAGCTTTGTTTAACAATGTTAATAAAGAAATTCCCTGTCCTATTTTCCATAAAAAAGTAAAAAATAATATAGTATATTATATACTATATTATTTACTTAACTAATGAAGTTATTATTTATACCTTTATTAACAGGCTATACTGTCAAATAGTAAGTAATCTAACCTGTAGCAAGACTTTTTTAAGAGAGAGGAAAAGTTTACAGTTATTCTTATTATATAGATAACCATTTTTTATTACTAGATTAAGATCATGTTCACAACTTATAATAATTAAAGAACTTTGTTTCCCAAGAATAACTAGGAAAAGCATGTGGCATCACAAGCTTTCACCCTGTTGAAGATACAAATTGGAAGCCAAAAAGATATACTTGGCATTTAAAGGCACAAAAATGGATGAGATTAACTCACAGGGGCTGAGCCTCAGAGGCAAATGCATGCTGCTTCTACCTCTGTAGTTCTGAAGAGCCACATGCTAAATCTCAGAAAAGTATAAAATTTTAAAGAATGATGTCATTTAGGACATTTTCTAACTGTAGAAAAATCAGCTATCCAGCAAATTTCCAGACCTGCAATATTTTTCTTTAAATGTATTAAACTTCTATCTAGAAGAAATAACTATTTCAA
The DNA here is from genome assembly GCF_902729225.1 of Pteropus medius. NCBI lineage: Eukaryota > Metazoa > Chordata > Mammalia > Chiroptera > Pteropodidae > Pteropus > Pteropus medius. The sequence goes on from NW_024344374.1 coordinate 103,667, forward strand.
TGAAAACAGAATATTTAGCAATAATCAGAGAGATCATTAATGACATTTTTAAAGTATTAAATCGATCTCACTTAAAATTCAATCTAATCTAAGCAAATATGGGTAGTACTGCAAGGAAGAAGAAAACCAGATGCTGAAGCTATAAGATATAATGGGGAAAAAAGAATATTGGACTCACACTGCAGTATTGGATCCAACTTCAGTAATTTTAAAGTGTGGAACTTACTAATGCTCCTAAATGGCAAGATATATTTGCCTCATGTGGTTATTGTGCCAGTCTGTGAAGTGAGTCAGGCAAAATACTTTGTGTAGTACTCAAAAAAATATTGAGTTTTCATTCCTTTCATAATATTTTTTTAAAGAACTTATTTTTCCAAGTCATACTAACTACTGTATTACTAAATAAGTATGCAAATCTGACAAACTCACCCTTTCCTTAAATCTCAAACACAGCTGTGCACTACTTATAGAAAGCTTACTTCAATCATGAAGGCATTTTATGATTCGTTTGCACTGCTATTTCTTCAAATTATTAATAGGCTTCAAAGACAGATTTTACTTCATTTAAGAGATTTCACTCTCTTGAGCTCTGCTGCTCACCCCCAGGGCATCCTTTCCCCATAATCAATTGATTCATTGCACAGTTGTTACAGTTCATTAAAAGAATGAGGGATTCTGATAAATCAGCAGATGAAATTCACTGGCCTCCCTATGGCTCAGCTACCACTGTGAATTTTGCCCTGTGGATAGGTGCAGTATGCTGTGGAAGACTACAGAAAAAAATAGTGCTTGGTTTAAGCTCTTAGGTTTGCTTTGGTGTATTCTGTAAATCAAAGCATTAAATATTACCCAGGAGTTTCAAATTGTTGGATTTTTTTTCCAAAATTATTTTGACCATCACTGTTTTACACTAGATATGTTCAATATGACCCAGTGTGAATTATTTTTATTTTATATTTTTCTGGCAACACTGATCTCTATAAGAGTAGCAACGATGGAATTTTAATACCAAGAAAGACCTTAGATAAATATAAAATAATATGATGGTATACTATAGAGAAAACTGTCAGTGACAGGTAATTATTTAGTGTGCTCAATCTTGTGTTAAGTACTCAAAGTATGGTGGTAAACAGGACAAGCATAAGCTGTGAGGAATGAAAGATAAGAAGTATTACAAAATGATATCAATCTTGCTACCACTTACTGACTAGGAACAATGAGAGATATGTTTGATTGGAAGATTTACACATTACATATGGGAATTGTCTTATTGGACTAGGAAGGTGAACTAGTTTTTCGTGTAGTCTAAGAAAAGAGTAGAGGCAGGAATTTGCCTCCTCATATCTACAGGTCAAAGTTCAACCCTTAAGGAGATGATTCTCTTTCTATTCTGAATTCCGTCATATGGATCATTTGGAGGTCCTCAAATCTTGTACTCTACAGTGTGCTCTTTCATCTAAATCCAGAAAATGTGGGAAAAGCTTGAACTTCTGACAATGCATCTGTTTGGCCAAACAGCAATGGGAGGGCTTGGGGTCCTCCAAGCATGTCACTTGTAGCTCTTGGGTGCAGTCTGAGAGGAAAAAGTCATTTCCAAAATGAAGATTCCAATCAAAGGAAAATGAGAGGGTGCCCAAGGATTATAAACAAAAGAATACCATAGACTTCATGCAGACAGTAGGGCAAAATCTGTCAGAGTAATTTGTCAGTTAATATTTGATAATTAATGTTTGATTAAATGAATGAATGAATAAGTATCATGTAACATAAAACTGCTTTGTCAGAAATAAAGATGGGAAAGTAGAGATTAAAAGAGAGATTAAACATTTTTTCTATAAATGATGCTCTGATTTCAGTTCATTGTACAGTTGAAATTTATGTCTCTAAAACTAGATTTTTAAAAGGATAATTCTTCCTTAAATGCTGAGTAGAACTATGGAGAATTGCAAAGAAAAAAACATATTGTCCATTAAGATGTTAGAAAAGAAAGCAATCAATCATTGGCTAACAGCTAAAAGAAAAAACAAATGGTATTCATTTTAATAAAATAGTATTCATTTTAATAAAGAAAGTTTACATAATTAGCTTCTCCTAATCCTTTTCCATCCTTAGCTATAAAATTGGTCATTTTCAAACTATTTACATCAAGATAAAAGAGCTGACTAAATATTTTTGAAGTTTAAGTCACCATAAACTTCTCTCTATCAAACATATACAAGAAAAGTACAAGTGTGTCATATATTCCTAGTGGCATTTTAATAAATTAAATCAATGATTTGGGAAGTATTTACAACTATTCCCAAGTAATAAAGCTTTTCAAAACATGTTTTAAGTCTCCTTCCATTGTCATGTCTTATGAATGTATATTTTTGAAAACATGTTTTGCGAGGATCCTAACTCAGCAAGTATGGCAGTAGTAAATAGACTGTTGTAGATTTGTTGCATAGTTTGACAATGCCATTGGACAAAAGCTTTATTATGTACTGCATTATATATATACATACACACACACACACACACATATGTTATATACAAAATATATTAAATATATATGTATATTTAATATTATATTATGTACTGTAAAGGCCAGGAATTTTCTTTTATTGGGTTCACAAATTCTTTCTCTCATAGAAATTATGTAATGTATCACTAAAGCATATAATATACAAACTCCAATGTTCTCATCGGTATAGTAAGGTAAGATAGATAATAATATATAATTAACTTATAAGTATTTACTTATGAAACTGCCTTAAACAGGAAATGATTACACAGTTTTATAAATCTTATTTTTTAAATATTTCCTAATGCCTGTGGAATAAAGTTGTGCCAGTACAGCTATCTATTCAACGTCATCTAGGGTACTCCATAATGTATAGATTACAGGAAGTACAGTTTATGATTAATGTGCTACTTTGGCATGGGCGTACAATGGCAATTAAGACAGGAAGAAAGTTTTCATTAAAAATTTGAAAAGAGTTTTGGAGATCCCCAGATCTCTCTCCTTTAAACAACAATAAGCCGAACATCTAAAACTCAACAAAAAACACCCAAATTGCACACCAGCACGTCTGAGCATGGGATCTGTGCATAAGTGCTACCACAGGACAGAATCCTGGGTGTCATGTGGTGGACTGAGAGAAATAAAGAAACTGCCTCTCGCAGCCACTGGAGCTGCGAGAAGAGGAGGGGGAAGGGAGAAGGAGCAGTAAGTTCCCAGAACAGTCCTGCCTGAGAAAGCTGTGAGCTCCACTGGGCCAGCAGCAGGGCCCAGTCATTAGGGCAGAAAGCAGAGAAGTGGGACGGCAGAAAGACAACAGTTGATTTTTATCAGCTGCGGTTGCAAAACCAAGGCTGAGTAACAGTCCCCAACCCCCACATACATGGCCCCTCCCCCATATGCTCAGTTTAAGTTCTGCACAGCCCCCCAAGTCTGAGCAAACACTATTGAAACTGTTGCTAACACTGACAAGGACTGAGACTGAGGGTAGCAAGCACGATTAAATATCTACAAGAAAATAAAAAGGCATTATTAAGGTTTTATATAAAGCAAGGATCCAAGAGGCTAAGATGTCACCTACTGGAAACGAAAAGAAAAGTTCCCTCTTTGCAACAGGCTAAATAGAAACCTTTATATAATAAATCATCTTTCTGGAAAAAAAAGCAGAATACACTTCCATTAATGCCCAGGGGGAGAAATAGTCCATTAAACACCACAAACTAAGGTAACAAGAAATCTAGGAAGAAAAAGAAAAATCTCCAGAAAATAAGCTTACAGACATAGAAATATGCAACTTAAATGACAGAGAATTCAGAAGAGTACTTCTGAAAAAACTCAGTGAGTTCCAAAACGCGTCATATCAACAATTTCAGAGATTGAAAAAAACAACTAGATGAGCAGAGCAAGGAGATTGAAACCCTCAAAAAAAAAAAAAAACCAAATAGATCTTCCAGAGATAAAAAAAACACATCGCAAGAGTTGAAAAATGAAATAGCAGGCATAAGAAATTGAGTCAACCAAATGGAGGAAAGGATCAGTGAAATTGAAGACAGAAATCTAGAAATAAATCAGAAGGAAGAAGAGAGAAATCAAAGGATGAAAAATTTTGAAAGAGAAATGGAAGAACTAGCATATATCAACAGGAATGGAAACAGGAGAATAATGGGCATTATCAAAGGCAAAGAAAAGGAGCACGGACTAGAAAGCATTTTCAGACAAATAGTTGACGAGAATTTCCCAAATCTAAGGAATGAGCTGGAGCTTGGAATTCAAGCAGTCAACAGAACACCCAATTATCTCAACCCAAAAAGGCCTTCACCAAGACATATTGTATTAAAATTATCAAAAATCAACGACAAAGACAGAATTCTCATGGAAGCCAGAGAGAAGAAAATGGTAACTTATCAAGGAAAACCCATTATATTATCATCGGCCTTCTCAGCGCAAACCTTACAAGCCAGAAAGGAATGGAATCGAATATTGAAATTATTAAGTGAAAGGAACTACCAGCCTAAAATAATGTATCCAGCTAAGCTCTCCTTTAGATACGAAGGAGAAATTAAGGCCTTTCCAGACATACAAAAATTGAGGGAATACTCCTCTATGAAGCCTGCACTACAGGAAATACTGAAAGGGGTCAGCTCACCTAAAACAAAAGGACAAAAAAAAAAATACATAATTAGGAGTAAAGTGACCATCAGGCAAATGGAAGCAGAAGAGTGCAACCCTTACTAGGAACAGGGTATTATATCTTAAATAATAAGGGAATTGCTGTAACGAGATAGTAATGAATGTCCAGCATACACAGGGACAAATTGAGATAACAATAACTGAAAGGGGGAGGATTCAATGATCCAAATTCGCAAAGGGGAATGGAGATGAGGTACACACAGAAGAAAATGGACGATGGTATATATACACATATATGTGTATATATATATATATGTATATATACCATATGTGTATATATACCATCGTCTCAATTTGTCAGTTATTGTTATCTCAATTTGTCCCTGTGTATGCTGGACATTCATTACTATCTCGTTACAGCAATTCCCTTATTATTTAAGATATAATACCCTGTTCCTAGTAAGGGTTGCACTCTTCTGCTTCCATTTGCCTGATGGTCACTTTACTCCTAATTATGTATTTTTTATATATATATACATATATATATGTATATATATATGTATATATATATATATGTATATATACCATATGTGTATATATATATGTATATATACACATATGGTATATATACATATATATATATATACCATATGTATATACATATATATGTATACATGTATATATATATACATAAATATACATATACATATATATGTATATATACATACACATATATATATATACCAATTATATATATATAATTATCCTTTACATATTCATAATGGTAATCACACACCAAAGATTCAGAATGGAAGTATATAACATAAATCAAGAAGAACTAGAGGCAAAACTCACAGAGGCCAACCAAAATAAAGAAAACAGAAGCACAGGGACAAAGAAGCAATGGAAACACCAAACTATCACAAAGCAAAAGATAAAATGGCTATTGGAAGACCTCATATTTCAATAATCACCCTAAATGTAAATGCACTGAACTCACCAATAAAATGGCACAGAATTGCAGATTGGATCAAAACACAAAACCCAACCATATGCTGCCTCCAGGAGACACATCTCCGCTCAAAAGACAAATATAGACTCAAAGTGAAAGGGTGGAAAATGATATTTCAAGCAAATGGCATTCAGAGAAAAGTGGGAGCAGCGGTACTAATATCAGACGAAATAGACTTCAAAATAAAAAAGGTAAAGAAAGATACTGAGGGACATTTCATAATGATAAAGAGAATCATGTACCAAGAAGACATAACACTTATTGATATTTCTGCTCCCAATTAAGGATCCTCGAAATATGTAAAGCAATTACTGAGAAGTAAAGGAAGAAAAAGATTAAAACACTATCGTAATAGGAGACCTAAATACCCCCACTGTCAGATACGGACAGATTATCCAAACAGAAAATCAATAAGGAAATAACATCCTTAAATGACACATTAGTCCAATTGGACATAATTGATATTTACAGAGTCCTCCATCTCAGAATAGCTGCTTATACATTTTTCTCAAGTGCACATGGAACATTCATTCTCAAGAATCAACCACATACTGGGACACAGAAATAGCCTCAACAAATATAATAAGAGGGTTGAAATTATACCAACCATAAACTCTGATCATAATGCTTTGAAGTTGGAGGTTAACTATAAAAAAAAAGTCATGAGAACCACAAATACACGCAGATTAAACAACATGCTATTGAAGAATAATTGGGTCAGAAAAGAAAAAAAAGAGATCAATAAATACATAGAAATGAATGATAAAGATGGTACAACATAACAAAACTTTTGGGACATGGAAAAAGCGATCATAAGAGGAAAGTTCATATCACTACAGATCTACCTCCAAAAACAAGAATGAGTCCAAATAAACAACCTAATGTTTCATCTTAAAAAACTAGAAAAGGAAGAAAAAATGAAGCCTAAAGTCAGCAGAAGGAAAGAAATAATCAAAATTAGAGCAGAAATAAATGAAATGAAAACAAACAAACAAAAAACAATAAAAAAATAAATGCAACAAAGAGCTGGTTCTTTGAGAAGGTTAATAAAATTGACAAACCCCTGGCTAGACTTACTAAAGAAAAAAGAGAAAGGACACAAATAAACAAAATCAAGGATGAAAGAGGGGAAATTCTGACTGATATCATAGAAACAAAGGATCATACAAGAATACTATGAAAAATTATATAACACAAAATTTAATAACCCAGAAGAAATGGACCAGTACTTAGAAAAATATAACCTTCCTAGATTGAATCAAGAAGAACTGGAAAATCTAAATAGACTGATCAGCAGTATGGAAATTGAAATAATCATCAAAAACCTACCAAAAAGTAAAAGTCCAGGACCAGATAGCTTCACCAGTGAATCTACCAAACATTCAAAGACTTAATACCTATTCTCTTCAGAGTCTTCCAATATATCGAAGAGGAGGCAATAATTCTCAGCTCTTTTTATGAGGCTAGTATTACTCTGATACCAAAACCTCGTAAAGATAACATAAAAAAAGAAAACTACAGACCAATATCTCTCATAAACACAAATGCAAAAATCCTAAATAAGATACTAGCGAACTGAATACAGCAACATGTTAAAAAGATTACACACTGCGATCAAGTGGGCTTCATCCCAGGGACACAAGGATGGTTCAACATATGCAAATTGATTAATGTTATACACCACATAAACAAATTCAAAAATAAGAGTCATATGATCATATCAATAGATGCAGAAGAAGCCTTCAACAAGATACAGCACCCATTTATGATCAAAACACTTAACAAAATTGGTATAGAAGGAAAGTACCTTAACATAATAAAGGCCATCTATGACAAACACTCAGCCAACATTACACTTAATGGTGAAAAACTAAAAACTTTCCAAGATCAGGAACAAGGCAAATCTGTCCACTATTACCACTCTTATTCAATACAACATTGGAGGTCTTAGCAAGTGCAATCGGGCAAGAGAAAGATATAAAAGGCATCCAAATAGGAAACGAAGTTAAACTGTCACTATCTGCACATGACATGATTCTCTATACAGAAAACCCTAAAGATTCCACAAGAACACTACTAGAAACAATAAGTAAATACAGTAAAGTTTCGGGATACAAAATCAATGTTCAAAAATTCATAGCATTCCTATACTCTAATAATGAAGTGTCAGAAAAAGAAGTGGAAAAAATAATTCTTTTTGCAACTGCAACAAAAAGAATAAAATACCTAGGAATAAATCTAAAAAAATATGAAAATGACATATATAATGAAAACTACAAGACCCTTTTAAAAGAAGTCAAAGAAGATACAAAGAAATGGGAAGATATTCTATGTTCTTGGATTGGAAGAATCAACATAGTTAAAATGACCATATTACTTAAAGCATCATACAGATTTAATGTAATCCCCATCAAAATCCCATTGGCATTTTTTTTTAAAAAATGGAACAAAAAATCATCAGATTTGTATGGAAGCACAAAAGACTCTGAACTGTCAAAGCTATCGTGAGAAAAAAGAATGAGGCTGGATGCATCACTCTGCCTGACTTCAAATTATACTACAAAGCAACAGTAATCAAAACGGCATGGCATTGGCAGCAAAACAGACACATGGACCAGTGGAACAAAATCAAGAGTCCAGAATTAAACCCATATTTACATGGGCAAATAATTTTCAACAAAAAAGCCAAAAAACATACAGTGGAGAAAAGAAAGACTCTTCAATAAATGATGCTGGGAAAAATGGAAAGCCATCTACAAAAGAATGAAACTAGACCATTGTCTATCACCACACGCCAAAGTTAACTCAAAATGGATCAAGGACCTGAATATAAGACCTGAAACAATAAAATGAATAGAAGAAAACATAGGAACTAAACTTAAGGACCTTGGACTTAAAGAGAATTTTATGAATTTGACCTTAAAGGCAAGGGAAGAAAAGCTAAAATGAATGAATGAGATTACATCAAACTTAAAAGCTTCTGCTCAGTAAAAGAAACCATCGACAAGGTAAAGAGACAACCATCCAAATGAGAAAATATATTTGCAAGCAATGCTTCCATAAGGGCCTAATATCCAAAATATACAAAGAACTCATACATCTCAACAAAAACAAAATCAAACAATTCAATCAAAAAATGGGCAGAGGATCTGAACAGACACTCCTCCCTAGAGGATATACAAATGGCCAGCAAATATTTGAAAAGATGCTCAACATCTCTAGTTATTAAGGAAATGCAAATCAAAACCACAATGAGATACAATCTCATATCTGTTAGAATAGCTATAATCAATAGGACAAGTAATAACAAATGTTGGGGTAGATGAAGAGGAAAAGGAACCCTCATACACTGCTGGTGGGACTGCAAATTGGTACAGCCACTATGGAAAGCAGTATGGAGGTTCCTCAAAACACTAAGAATTGGTCTACCATATGATCCAGCAATCCCTCTACTAGGTATTTACCCCAAAGACTTGAAAACCCATATATGAAAAGATATTTTCACACCGATGTTTTTAGCAGCATTATTCACAGTGTCCAGGACATGGAAGCAACTGAAGTATCCTACGATAGATGATTGGCTCAAGAAGGTGTGGTACATATATACAATGGAATATTAGCCATAAGAAGAGATGAAATACTACCATTTGCTACAATATAGATGGACCTTGAAATAATCATACTAAGCAAAATAAGCAGACAGAAAAAGTTGAAAACCACATGACATCACTTATATGTGGAATATAAACCTAAAAGCAACAAAGGAACAGGACAAATAGAGACTCATGGACATGAACTATAGACTAGTGGTTACCAGAGGGTAGGAGGTAGGTGGAGGGGCGAGGTAGATGGGGTAAAGGGAGTCAGATATGTGGTGACAGAAATCTAACTATGGGAGATGAACACAGTGTGAACATATATATGCCTTACTATTAAAGTGTATAGATGAAACACTGGATTTCATTAACTAATGTCATCTAAAAAATAATAAATAAAATTTGAAATGTCTTCTATCACCATGATGAAAATTTGTGTTATACAGACATTGAAGAAAGAATCCAGACTTCTAAGAAATTGAGATTTCCCCTACATTTGTATACCTTTCTCCTACATGGGATATTGACATCTGTAGTTCTCTATGTAGATGTTGTCAGGCCAGACTTTCTGATTATATCTGGGCACGTATACAACCTCTGAGATCTCTAGTCCTTCCAGCACCATCTAAGACCCAGTGTTAGATTTGCCACATTTAGAGCGTCAGATTAGATTTTGCCTTGTGTTTGACTGCACGGCATGATGTGTTACCAAGTATATAGCAGAAAGGAATGGCCAATAGGGCTTAATATAAGGTTTACTCTTTCCCCACTAGAAAATATGAAAATATATTTTATCATCTTGATGAAACATCATAAGGAACAATCAGGTAACCACAAATTTATTGTACTTTTCTTTTGAGCTTATAGTTTTCACAACAGAAGTATTTCAAAATCACCTGCAACTTATAGAATTTGGTTTTATTATGTATCATTCCCCAGAGCCAAATTTTAATTTAAGATTTCTACTGAGTTACATATTTGAGGCCTCTGCAGACTATATTGTGTATTTAGAGCATAAGAATTCATGAGACAACCTCGGCACTCTCATTAGAAACAGCATGTCCAAAATCATTATTTTACCTGTAGGCTCCTTAGCTGATAGACGCAAAAGTCTCACAGAGACCTAGTAATATATTTTATTTGCCCTTGCTGCTACATATACCATTTCAAGAGGAAGGCCCATATATTTTGATGAGGACAAATTATAACCCTGTTTCCCAAGTAACTTTTGTGTCCACTGAGCTTGAACCTACCATGGTGTTGTGCAATCAGTACATTAAAACTAATGATGACCTATGTACAGCACACAAAAGCTTGAAACCAAATGCCTGAGGATTTTCTGACTGCTGCCACAAGTCTGCATGTTCATCTGTTACTTTAAAAAATAGCAACAGAAAAAAATGGTAATAATTGTGAGAGGGCAAGAAGAAAGCTTATGAATGCTAATTATATTGCATTTATTTAGGGAAAGGTTATACATGGACATATGTCCATGATGTGGCTTAAGGTGTGTGCACTTTTCTGTACGTATGCTATCAGCAATAAAAAAATACATTTTTAAAAATGACAGTCTGACCGTTTCATGAACTTAAAATCAATTTCTTTAGGATTTCTTAACTGGGACCATCATGCCTACATTTCCATTTCTTTTGGTAAAACAACAAATACAGCCTCGCTCATTTAGGGGCATAGAATGAGCTCATGAGAATATTGTTACGTAATTTTTCCAAAACTGTTGCTGTTAGCCATTTTACTCATATGACACAACAGCAGTTAGTGAATGAAAAATTCTATTCGAGCTGTCAATGGGATTGTTTTAAATTATTATCTTATATGTTTATTAACAGTTGGATATACGGATTTAGAGCTCAGGAATTGAAATATCACTATCAGAATATTGACAGTAGTAAACACAATAATAGATGAAACTGCTGAGAGAGAGAGACATAGACAGACAGACAGACAGAATGGAATAAGAAAATCTGTCCAGGAATACAATTGTAAGACGTGATAAGATTTAAAGGGCAGATAGAGAAACATGATTCAGAAAATACTAAGGAGTAAGAGCTAACTAAGTACGTAAACCATAGCAATGTGTCATCAGAGTCCAGGATGATGGATCCAAACTAGGGGAATATCAAGTCTAAAATGAGACAACCATGAGTCAACATTTAAAACTGCTGCCCTTGGGCATATCTGAAAGCTAAAAAGAAGGAGGCAGTAATGAGAATGGAAAGCCAGAATCCAGTTATAAGATACTCACTTTTATCAAAGTTGTTTTAGTAGCTACTAAATGCTATACATTTTAGTCATGTTGTCCAGTATTTTTACCCCAATAGTATAAGAAAGGAATTATTCACTGTTTTACAGATTACTACACCAAAACATCACCTGGAAGTAACTAGAATGCACTGCATAGTTATTTATGTGTACCTGTAATTATTTCATTGTTTTTACTGTATAATATCTCATGGTACAAATATATCAAAATGTGTTCATTCATTATATTGTCAATTGAATTTGAATGGCTTACACTTTTTAACTATAAGATAAAGCTGCTATGAGCATTTCTGTTTTTCTCTCTCAGTGCATGTAACATAGACTTTTATTGAATATACAACTGAGAATAAAATTTAGTCATAGGTTATTAATATGTTTAATTTTAATAGAGAATGTTCTACTTTCACTGACAGCAAAGAAGCTCAATGTAGACCAACCGTCTCACAAATAACAACTAATTATTTATTAAAAACAACCAAAAAAATATGCATCTGTGAAATGTGTAGTGATGAAAATCACTTGAAAGAAGAAATAGGCACTGAATGTACTGCATGCTTTTGTGGTTTTTAATGAGAGCATGCTTCACTCAGTGTCACGAATAGCCCTCAACGCTTAGCTGAATTGAGTTATTATAAACATAGATTAGGGTGGGCCAACAGCTAGAGAGTGAAGAGAAAAATGCTAGAAAGAAAAGAAACAAAAAGGGTGACCATCAAATTCTACAAGTATGGAAACAGCACTTGGCAGAAAACAGTGTGGAATTTTCCTCAAAAAGTTAAAAATAGAGGACTTGGGGGAAACAAGGTGGAGTGAGAGATGTCTCCTCACTTGAAACAATAAGCTGAACATCTAAAACTCAACAAAAAATAAGCTGAACATCTAAAACTCAACAAAAAACATCCAAATCGCACACCAGCATGTCTGAGCAATAAGCTGAACATCTAAAACTTGAAACAATAAGCTGAACATCTAAAACTCAACAAAAAACATCCAAATCGCACACCAGCATGTCTGAGCACGGGATCTGCACATAAGAGCTACCACAGGTCAGAACTAGGGCGGGCAGGTGGTGGACTGAGAGAAATAAAGAAGTTGCCTCTTGCAGTCACTGGAGCTGCGAGAGGAGGAGGGGGAGAGGAGAAGGAGCAGCAAGTTCCCAGAACAGTCCTGCCTGGGAAAGCTGTGAGCTCCACTGGGCCGGCAGCAGGGCCCAGTCATCAGGGCAGAAGGCAGAGAAGTGGGACGACAGAAAAACAACAGTTGATTTTTACTTGTCGAGGTTGCAAAACTGAAGCTGAGCCTTAGCCCTCAACCCCCAGGTAAAGGGCCCTTCCCCGCATACCCTCAGAGACTAAACACCGCAGAGCCCCAGGGAATCTGAGCAAACACTATTGAAACTGTTTCTAACACTGACAGGGACTGAGACTGAGGATAGCAAGCATGATTAAATATCTACAAGACAATAAAAAGGCACTATTAAGTCTATCCATAAAGCAGGGATCCAAGAGGCTTAGATGCCACCAACTAGAAACCAAAAGAAAAGTGCCTTCTTTGCAACAGGCTAAAGAGATACCTTTATATAATAAATCTTCTTTCTGGAAAAAAGCAGAATACACTTCCATTAATGCCCAGGGGGAGAAATAGTTCAATAAACACCATGAACAATCAAGGTGACATGGCATCTCAAAAAGAAAGAAAAAAATCTTACAGACATAGAAATATACAATTTAAATAACAGAGAATTCAGGATGGTACTTCTGAAAAAACTCAGTGAATTCCGAAACAAGTCATATCGACAATTTCAGGAATTGAAAAACAACTAGATGAACAGAGCAAGGAGACTGAAACCCTCAAAAAGAACCAAATAGAACTTCTGGAAATGAAGAACACACTGCTAGAGTTGAAAAATGAAATAGCAAGCTTGGGAAATAGAGTCGACCAAATGGAATAAAAGGATCAGTGAAATTGAAGACAGAAATCTAGAAATAAATCAGAAAGAAGACGAGAGAAACCAAAGAATGAAAAATTTTGAAAGAGAAATAGAAGAAGTAGCAGAAATCAACAGGAATGGAAACAGGAGAATAATGGGCATTATCGAAGGCAAAGAAAAGGAGCACGGACTAGAAAGCATTTTCAGACAAATAGTTGACGAGAATTTCCCAAATCTAAGGAATGAGCTGGAGCTTGGAATTCAAGCAGTCAACAGAACACCCAATTATCTCAACCCAAAAAGGCCTTCACCAAGACATATTGTATTAAAATTATCAAAAATCAACGACAAAGACAGAATTCTCATGGAAGCCAGAGAGAAGAAAATGGTAAATTATCAAGGAAAACCCATTATCATCAGCATTCTCAGCGCAAACCTTACAAGCCAGAAAGGAATGGAATCGAATATTGAAACTATAAAGTGAAAGGAACTACCAGCCTAGAATAATGTATCCAGCTAAGCTCTCCTATAGATATGAAGGAGAAATTAAGGCCTTTCCAGACATACAAAAATTGAGGGAATACTCCTCTACGAAGCCTGCACTACAGGAAATACTGAAAGGAGTCAGCTCACCTATAACAAAATGACAAAAAAAAAAAAATACATAATTAGGAGTAAAGTGACTTTCAGGCAAATAGAAGCAGAAGAGTGCAACCCTTACTAGGAACAGGGTATTATGATCTTAAATAATAAGGGAATTGCTGTAACGAGATAGTAATGAATGTCCAGCATACAGAATACACAGGGACGAATAGAGAAAACAATGACTGAAAAGGGGAGGATTCAACGATCCAAATTCGCAAAGGGGAATGGAGATGAGACACACACAGAAGACAATGGATGACTGTATATATAGATAGATATACAGATATATCTATATCTATATATATATATACATATATATATTATATATATAACTGTTCTTTATATATTCAGAATGGTAACCACACACCAAAGATTCAGAATGGAAGTATACAACATAAAACAAGAAGAACCAGAGGCAAAACCCACAGAGGCCAACCAAAATAAAGAAAACAGACACACAGGGACAAGGAACCAATGGAAACGCCAAGCTACCAGAAAGCAAAAGATAAAATGGCTATTGAAAGACCTCATATTTCAATAATCACCCTAACTATAAATGCACTGAACTCACCAATAAAATGGTACAGAGTTGCAGAATGGATCAAAACACAAAACCCAACCATATGCTGCCTCCAGGAGACACATCTCAGCTCCAAAGACAAATATAGACTCAAAGTGAAAGGGTGGAAAATGATGTTTCAAGTAAATGGCATTCAGAGAAAAGTGGGAGTAGTGGTACTAATATCAGACAAAATAGACTTCAAAATAAAAAAGGTAAAGAAAGATACTGAGGGACACTTCATAATGATAAAGAGAATCATGTACCAAGAAGACATAACACTTATTAATATCTTTGCTCTCAGTCAGGGAGCCCAAAATATGTAAAGCAATTACTAACAGAACTAAAGGGAGAAACAGACCAAAACACTATCTTAGTAGGGGACTTAAATACCCCACTGTTGGATATGGACAGATAGATCATCCAAACAGAAAATCAATAAGGAAATAACATTGTTAAATGACACATTAGACCAACTGGACATAATTGACATATACAGAGCCTTCCATCTCAAAACAGCTGCTTATACATTCTTCTCTAGTGCACATGGAACATTCTCAAGAATCAACCACATACTGGAACACAGAGATAGCCTCAACAAATATAAGAGAGTTGAAATCATACCAATCATATTCTCTGATCATAGTGATTTGAAACTAAGGATCAATTGCAAAAAGAAATCAAGCAGAACCACAAATACTTGCAGATTAAACAACAGGCTACTGAAGAATAATTGGGTCAGAGAAGAAATAAAAAGAAAGATCAAGAGATACATAAAAACGAATGATAACGATAGTCTAACATATTAAAACTTTTGGGACATGGCAGTCATAAGAGGAAAGTTCATATCACTACAGGCCTATCTCCAAAAACAAGAACAAGCCCAAATAAACAACCTAACGCTTCATCTTAAAAAAAACTAGAAAAGAAAGAACAAGTGAAGCCTAAAGTCGGCAGAAGGAAAAAAATAATCAAAATTAGAGCAGAAATACATGAAATTGAAAACAAACCAAAAAAAAAAACCAATAAAAAAATAAATGCAACAAAGAGCTGGTTCTTTGAGAAGGTTAATGACAAACCCCTGGCTAGACTTACTAAAGGAAAAAAGAGAAAGGACACAAATAAACAAAATCAGGGATGAAAGGGGAAATTATGACTAATATCGCAGAAATACAAAGGATCATACAAGAATACTATGAAAAATTATGTAACACAAAATTTAATAACCCAGAAGAAATAGACCAGTAATTAGAAAAATACAACCTTCCTAAATCGAATCATGAAGAACTGGAAAATTTAAATGGGTCGATCAGCAGTATGAAAATTGTAGCAATCATCAAAAACCTACCAAAAAGTAAAAGTCCAGGACCAGATAGCTTCACCAGTGAATTCTACCAAACATTCAAAGAAGATTTAATACCCATTCTCCTCAGACTCTTCCAAAAAACTCAAAGAGGAGGCAATACTTCCCGACTCATTTTATGAGGCCAGTATTACTCTGATACCTAAACCTGGTAAAGATAACACAATAAAACAAAACTACAGACCAATATCTCTCATGAACACAGATGCAAAAATCCTAAATAAGATACTAGCAAACCCAATATAGCAACATATTAAAAAGATTATACACCATGATCAAATGGGCTTCATCCCAGGGGCACAGGGACGGTTCAACATATGCAAATCAATTAATGTGATACACCACATAAACAAATTAAAAAATAAGAATCATATGATCATATCAATAGATGCAGAAAAAGCCTTCAACAAGATACAGCACCCATTTATGATCAAAACACTTAACAAAATTGGTATAGAAGGAAAGTACCTTAACATAATAAAGGCCATCTATGACAAGCCCTCAGCCAACATTATACTTAATGGTGAAAAACTAAAAACCTTCCCTCTGAGATCAGGAACAAGACAAGGCTGTCCACTATCGCCACTGCTATTCAATATAACATTGGAGGTCCTAGCAAATGCAATCGGACAACAGAAAGATATAAAAGGCATCCAAATAGGAAACAAAGAAGTCAAACAGTCACTATTTGTGGATGACATGATTCTCTATATAGAAAACCCTAAAGATTCCACAATAACACTACTAGAAACAATAAGCAAATACAGCAAAGTTTCTGGATACAAAATCAACCTTCAAAAATCCATAGTGTTCTTATACTCTAATAACAAAGTGTCAGAAAAAGAAGTGGAAAAATAATTCCTTTTGCAATTGGGCATTATTTATAATAGTCAAGACATAGTAACAACTTAAGTATCCACTGATGGAAGAATGGATAAAGAAAATGTGACACACACACACAAAACACCCACACAATGGAATATTATTCAAGCATAAAAAAGAAAAAAATCCTGCTATTAGTGACATATAAAAGGATATTGAGAGCATTTATGCTAAGTGAAGTGAGTCAAAGAAAGACAAATATCGTAAGATCACATTTCTATGCAAAATCTTAAAAAAAAAAAAGCCATAATATTAAAAAATGAACTCAGATAACAGAGAAAAGATTGGTGTTTACCAGAGGTGGGCAGGGGGACGGTAGAGGTTAGAAAAATTGAATGAAAGTGATCAAAATGCACAAACTTCCAGTTATAAAATAAATAAGTACTGGGGATGTAATGTATAGCATGGTGACTATTATTAATAATACTGCATTGCATATTTGAAAGTTGCTAAGAGAGGTCTTAAAACCTCTCATCACAAGAAACATAAGCAAGTATATTTAGTGATTGATATAAACTACTTATTGTGATCGTTTCACAATATATACATATATCTAATCATTATGTTGCACACCTAAAACTAACATAACGGTATATGTCAATTATAGCTCCAGAAAAATACTTCTACATGTAAACTCTCCCTAATTCTCTTATTGATCATGGGAATATGCATGTACAAAGCAGATCCATGCAGTATAGCAATAAAAAACTAAAAGATTTTAGCTGCCACCCCACCCCAAAAGAGAGAGTAGAGTTTAAATTCTACCAAGTTAATTTCATGCTAAAACAAGCAGAAATCAATACCATTACGACAAGTACAATAGCACTGGAAATCTCTACAATATATTACTTAAAATGTCTAGGATAAAACTATTAGACTACAAAGAAACAGAAAAATAATTTTCATATTGTTCATTGGTGATACATAAGGATACAATTTTTTCTACCTTGACTTGTATACAGTAAATGTGTTATATTTATTAAATTTAAAAATTGCCCTAATTCTGATATTGTTATATATACACTATAATCATGCAAATAGTTTTTATTTTTTTTATTTAAAAATGACAATTTTATGTCTTTATTTCTA
The DNA here is from genome assembly GCF_902729225.1 of Pteropus medius. NCBI lineage: Eukaryota > Metazoa > Chordata > Mammalia > Chiroptera > Pteropodidae > Pteropus > Pteropus medius. The sequence goes on from NW_024344374.1 coordinate 121,653, forward strand.
ATCCTTTTACCTTCTTATTTCTTTCTTCATTATGATACCATCAAGAATCAACAATATAATGTTGAACATGAAAATAAGAGTTGCATTATGGGCATAATTTTTGCTTTTCAAATATTAATGAGAAAGTTTTGATAATCTATCTTAAGCATAGTGTTAACTATAAGTTTTTATAGACACTCCTTATCAAATTAAGGTAGATCTTTTATATTCCTAATTGGTTAGGAGTTTAAAGTGAATGTATTATACTTTATCAAACTATTTTTCTAAATCTACCAATATGGTCATATGATATTTATTTTTTTCCTAAATGTGGCGATACAGTGTTACATATTCTATTGTTATACCATATTTGCATTACTGGAATAAGAACCTTCTGTTATAATTTTTTTATTATTATATGTTTATACACAGATGTGCATATACACTATATCTTTATACAATTTATTGTTGGCTGATTTTAATTTACTAATATATATTTTAAGATTTTTGCATCTATTATCATGCATGAGGTTTGCTGGTAAATATCCTTAAAATTTTGTTGAGGCTTTACCAGATTTTGTTGGCTTTATAGACTTAAGTAGGAAGTTATTTCTTTTTTCTATTTTTTTTAAAGTACTGTGTGATAGTTCTTCCATAAATTTTAAATAATTTTATCACTGAAAGCATTTTAGCCTAGAGTATCCTTTGCTGGAGTCTTTTTAAATCAACTTTATCGATATATTATTTTACATATAATAAAATAAACCCATTTTGCATAACTGTGATTATATATTTTGATGAGCTTTTACAAAATTCATATACTATTTAACCGCCACCAAAAATAACATGTAGGATATTTCTATCAGCCACAAAATGTTCTCCCATGTACCTTTGCATATAATGAACAAAAGAAGCCATAGAGTATAAATCTAGTTTTTTGAAATTCCAAGAAAGTCAGAACATACTCAAGTGTGAGAAAAAGTCAATCAATAGGGCCACAGAGAAGAAATTAATTATTATATTTTAATGATTTCCAATTAGAATATATTTTCACTTACGCACTAAGAAAAAACACCAAATAAAATTTGATTATATTTCCAATGAGAAACTTTCATGTCCATATTATAAATTGAGATAGCTAAATAAATGTATTCACTTTGTTCTAAGCAATGTGATAGGCACTTTCATGCACAATTACTCTTAATTCTCAAAATGATTATACAAGATTGATGGTATGATTTTCCCAATAATGCATTTAATGAAACTGAGGGTCTGTGAAATAACTTTTGCAAACCACCCACCTCGTAAGTTGCAGGAGAGTGATTTGAACTCAAATATGTCTGATAACTATACACATCTGTTCATTATTATACCTTTACATGTTTACAGTAAAGTTATATACAGACAGATATGAACCCTCGAAGTTCCATTCATTCAAGCTTTCCTTCTTGGGTGGGATCCACTTTGTCTAGAAATACATAATTTTTATTATATTTTCCATAGATATTCTAGAGTGAGAATCTGAGAGCATATGCTGAATTACAAAACTAACAAGAGAGAAAAAGTGGTGTATGTGTGTGTGAGCATGGGGGCTAGGAATGAGAAAAGAAGAGATAAATAAAAGGGAGGGAAAAAGGGAGAGAGAGAACTCCCTTACTCTGTGTTTGAAGAGCTCCTGGTAGAGGGAAGAGGAAGATGGTAAGAGAATACTGTTTATTTTATCCTGAGCCATTGCACAGAACTAGGAATCCAAAATACAGATTTGAGCAGAGATCTGTGAGTTGGCAGCATGGCATACATGGTCAGACTAAGATTCTTTCTCTCTGGCTTATACCTCTCTGTCTTCTCATAGGAGGCACTGGTTAACTGATCTCATGAGCAAAGCCTCTATAGAAGGAAACTAGCAATTAGTGTAGAAACTTCTATTTGACACAGGAAAATGACTCAAGGCACCTGGGAAAGGTCCCTGGCCATCCTGGTAACTCAAAGCATATACCTTACCTACCAATCGAATTTCCTGGAATTTAAGCTCTCAATACGATTATATACTGACAGCACACGCATTATTGAAAAGATTGATAATTATTATGCAAACATTTCCATTATCTATTTATTGAAAACTTGGGCATACTTCCCAGACTAGAAGTGAATCCTCCACTTCTTATCATTTTGTTACCTTTGTGGTTACTTTCTGAATTAGTTATTTTGACTCATATCATTTTTTAGCATGATTAAGCCATTAAAATTCATTCAGAAAAAAAATCAAAAAAATTCATTCAGGAAATGGACTTTTCTTTAGATACAAAAGAAGCAAATTGATAAAAGACAAGAGAGTTCTGTCAGTTCTACATTGACAACTCAGCTTACAGTCTTGTTTGCTCATTTATAAGACCCAAAAAACAATAACTTCATATAAGATTGGTGGCTAAAATGTGAGTCATAAAGTCTTACTATAAACATTTGTTTAGTAAATGGATGGGTAAAGGAAATGGACTCTAAATTGGCTTATTTATCTAATGTTTTAAACTTGAGATGACAGTGACCTTATATATTCATTTTCTAAAGAAAACAGTGTTTGCCTTTGAGCATATGTTAAAAAATACCTTATTCAAACAAAATCCCAGTAACGTTTTATGAACATTTCATACCATTTTATGCTTGTGTGGGTATATGAGGAAAAACATTTTCTTTTACTAATAAACTTCCTATCTCAGCGTTATTTATTCCAAACAGTTAATTCGCAGTGCAAGTTTCAGATACTGTAGTTCATTAATAAAGTGTTTTTAAATAACACAAAAAGGTTGCTTTTCAATTGTTCCACATATTAGGATCTGTTTTATTCATACCTATGAATTCAAGATGATATTTTTAGAGTTTAAAATTGTTGGGGTTAGAGTATCACCGTACATTCAAGGATTATCAAATCTTCCTTTATCTAACCTCTATTCTGTATCATCATTTTTGAAGAATCATCACTTCCTGAATAAGACTGGATGGCGATTTCTGAACCCAATTATAAGAAATATTTCAGATTTCGAAAGCATTGAAAGCCATTGTAATAAAGTAGTTCACGCCTCTCTGAATGTTTCCTTTTTAAGAAAAGTCACAAGGGCTTATTTTCTAATCAGGATCTGAAAACCTAGATAAATAAACAAGCAAAAAATACAACTGTAGAGGTAGAAGCTGGTTATGCTCTAAATTCATACAGGTCTCTGTGCTTATTTCAGAGAAAGCAGAAAACTCTATGAAAGTTGTTCAAATAAATCCATAAAAACAGTTTGGACTCTAACATATGCAAATTGTATAGTTTCTCAGAATTTTCCTTGCTTCTTCCATTACTACTCCTAATTCTGATAGAAATAGAGGATTAGGAATAATATATAGCTCAAGCCTGAAACATGAAATATAAACTACGGTTACAATAACTATACAAAATGTACTGTAGAGACTGCAGTCTCTAAAATGTGCTATATAAAAGTATATACGTACTGGTGACAAAGACGATGTAGCCTAAAAGTAATAGGGAGCATGTGGGATAGTCACAATAATCGAGGATAGCTTATTGCAAAATGAGAAAAAATATGAAGCCATGAATTACAAAATTGTATGAATTCCATAGGAGAAAAACAAGAATACCACAGTTAAGCTGATAAAAATTAAAATAGCTGAAAAGTAATTATTTTTAAAATAGTGAAAGGAATAAAAGATATTATAGTGATGCAGTAGATTAATGGTTGCTTAGGGCTGGAGGAGGTAGAGTGTGAGAGAATGGGGAACAACTGCTTGTAGGTATAGAAATTTCCTTTTGGGGGACAAAAATGCTCTAAAATTAGATTATGGTAATAGTCACACATTCCTGTTAATATACTGAAAGCACTGTATTATACACTTTCAAATGCTAAATTGTATGATATGTGAACTGTCTCAATAAAGCTGTTAAACTAGTCTGTAAGGCAAATAGAAGCTTAATTCACAATAACAATGGATGTTATCATAAACTCATTGATACATACATACCCACAGAGCTATTTGTTTTTTAGTGTTTCAATTTGGTAAAAATATTTTCTCAAATATTGAGAAAAGTTGTCAGTTCCACAGCTACCACAAATGTAATTACAGGCATTTCCATCTGACATGTTATTGCCATCTTTAAAACCTCCATATTGTCTATCAGGGTTTATATGTGCCAAGATTAATTTGCTGAAAAATAGACATGCTGGTACTACAGTGTTAACAGCATCCAGCATTGCCGAAAATACAGGTCTTTGTCAGTGGTCCCCAACCTTTTTGGCACTAGGGACCAGTGTTCCTTTGAGAATCTAACGCCTGATAACCTCAGGTGGTGCTGAGGCAGTAATGCTAGCGCCGGGGAGCAACTGCAAATACAGAAGCAGCTTTGCTTGCTGGCACATCACTCACCTGCTGCTATGCAGCCCATTTCCTAATGGGCCACAGACCAGTACTGCTCCACGGCTCAGGGGTCATATACTGTTCATTTAAAGCAAAGAAAGACATACATACTCATATAGCAAAGATAAGAATGGATAGAAGAAAGTATTAAAATGAATAAGGTAAGGAGATAAATAAAAACAGGACAGAGAGAGGAAAAAGGCAGCTTCCACTGACATGACACTGATATGTTCCTATGTGGTAGCAGTGTCAAGGATAGGTGAAACACTTCCAACACCTACATTAAGCTAAGGCCCTGCTAAGCAAGCTGAAATGTGAAACTAGAAGGTCCTTTGAGCATTGTAAGGATGTTTATGGTGCATTTGCCCCACTTCGTTTAGCACAGGTGTTCCAGTAATTGTGGAATACTGGGAAAACGCAGAGTGCTCCATTTATCTTCATCATATCCCAAGGTGATACACTAGTAGCAATTTAGCACCTGCTAGAGATACTTGGCATCTGTGGTATTTACCCAAGTGTTTGGTCTTAAAGATTGGAAGGGTTATTTTGTATTTCCATACATGCTGAGGAATTATCAAGCATGTACCAATAACGAATGCATTGTAAAACCCTCTTTGTGAAAGTTATAAAAGCAAATCTAATAAAACAGTGAGTAAAAGTTTTATAAATGTGGCAAATTAGATTTTTTACACCTCTTCTCCCCATCAAAAAGAGCTTTTTCTCTGACCACCAGGGAGAAGAATCATTATGATATTTGCTTAACAATGTAACATAAACATTTATAAATAAACAATTTGGAATGTAATTGTTTTAATATTTTCTACAATAAATACTTTAACTGTGTTGCTGACTCTTCTGGGAATCAGGTATGCTAAAATTAAGAATTCTTCCCTCTCTATGTTTTAAAATGATCTTAAAATATGAAGAAGTTAGTAATTTACCAACAACAGATAACCAAATATTTCTAATCTGAAAAAAATAAGACTGACACAGAGACAAATATAATATTTCTAGTATCCTAAGATCTAGGCTAATATGAAAGCTATGTCCTTGAAAAGAAGATCAAGTAATAAGTAACAAGAAATTGAGATTTCCATATTTTTTTTCAAAAACTCTTTAAAGAAAGATGCCTCATTTAATATTATATGGATTAGAGTGCCGTGTTCAAAATATCTTCTCTGACTACTAGTAGGATGATCTAAGCACAGAAAATAGAGACAATTTTAATAAAAATTTTTCAGAAGAATGAGAGAAATATAAAACATTAGGAAATACTAGAAAGAAAAATAAAACTGAGTTAGAAATATTTTGTATCTAGCAGTTCCTGCTAGTCCTTTTACAAAAAGATTATAATAATGTACCTACATATATATATATATATATAAATTTATATATATATATATATATATATATATATATATATATATATATATATATAAATTCCTTCATGTTAATACAATAATATTTTAGAGCACTAATTACATGCCACATCCACGACTTGGCTGGCAAAGGATTAAAATACACTATCGAGGGAAGAGACCCTCTAGGTCAGGGGTCCCCAACTCTCAGACCACAAACCATACAGCATTGGTCCGTGGCCTGTTAAGAACCAGGCTGCACAAAAGGAGGTGAGCAGCAGGTGAGTGAGTGAAGCTTCATCTGTATTTGCAGCCGTTCCCCAGCACTAGCATCACCAACTCAGCTCTACCTCAGATCCTCAGGCATTAGATTCCCATAGAAGCACTGGTCTCTGGTGCCCAAAAGGTTGGAGACAACTGCTCTAGGTGATAGTCAAGACTGGCCTATGGCTGTTGTTTAACAAATATGTGTAAAGTAAAATATTTCTTGTAAATTATACAGATGCTGAATGTGTAATAAATACATTGTTTTTATTCAAATAGAAATGAGGCTACTCTAAAAATGAAATGAAAACATTCTAAGGCAATTGTTATAAACATGTATATGTATATGTCATACATATATAAACACACACATAAAGACACATATGGATATAGTAACAAGGATGTTTACTGCAGTAATTTTAATGATAAAATCAAGTTAGTAAATACCTTCAATAGTAGAGACTCAGTCATATAACTTATTATTTATTTATATATAATCTACAATTATTGAAAACTGGAGGTATTAATATAGAACATGTTTATGACAATTGCCTTAGAATGTTTTCATTTCCATGAAGTATTGTTCTCACAGACATGTAAGACTCACAGAAATGTGTATACGATTCCATTTTGTAATGCCAACCATTAAAAACTCAGTGTGCATACATTTATTGCTATATAGGCAAATGTGAAGATTATGAAAGACGGTGATGTTAATAATATTCCATTAAATGATTAAAAGGCAACTTCGATTTTGTGTTATTTTATTCACTTTTAGGATTTTTATCAGTAAAATGCAAATAAGAAAAACCCTGATGTATTTGAAAATGTTTATATACATTTATATAAATACAAATATGTGCACAATACACATCAGTCCATTTAAAATCAGTTACAAAAGAGATTTGAGATTGAAAGTCATTTAGATGGGAAATACATCTGTCTTTACATGCATTTATGTATGCACATTTATATATGCATATAAAACAAATATATAGCAATATGTGTATATTTAGGCAATCTTGTACATTACTGTACATTAGTGTGAGACCATAAAAATAACCATGAAAACTTTAACTGTATGGAGAGATCTTAATAATAAATAGGAAATTTATAAATGTTTAATGATATTTAAAAATTGTCAAGACATTAAAAACTGTCAGTTTTTTGTGGGTTTATCTCTGGGTATATGGAGGCAGCATAACTACCTGGTTTGTGGTTTGTCAACTGAATTAATAGGTGCACAGTGACCAATAATGACAACTTTTGAAGATGAGTGATCATTGGCCATGGTGCATATTAGTTATTTATACAGTGATTTCTAAACGGAAGAGCTAGCAGTGAAGTTTGTTACTAATGAATAGTTAATATATCACAGTGACTAAACTTGTGCGGATAAGAACCATACAATAGACATTTATGTCTATTTATAAAGGTATAATTTCATTGCATTGTTTTACTTGTTACATCAAGCATGTATTGATTTTTTTTTTATTTGTAAACTTGCAAATGAGTGAATGTTCAACAAAAACAAAAAAGATGCATTTTGTTTGCAAGTGTAGCAGAGGCTGAGCGTACCTTGCCCTTATCATCCGTCACCTCTACCTAGTCCTGGTGTTTATTACAAATACCTGAGACTCTCTGACTGAGGGCTTTTGTTGTTGTAGTTGCTGCTATAGGAGCTCACTAAAGCAGCGCTTGGCAATCAGGAAGCATAGGAATATTAAATCTTTGGAAGCAGCTCTCAACTAATGGTTGAAGAATTGTCAGATACACAAACTCCTGAATGCTATTTGGGGTAATTCCAAGGTATTCTTCACTGCTTTCCAGAATTTCAAAGTTGGGACTGACTTCTTTTCTGTAGAGGTAACTGGCTTGATTATCACCCATAATTAACTTCCTTCCTATTTCTGTCTCACTTGGCCATATTTCTACCAGTATTTCCTGGAATCAAATATACAACTGACACTCTCATCTTTGTCTTCAGGATCTTTTTCTGAATAAACTCAAATAAAACAGTAAAAAAAAAAAAAGAAAGAAAGAAATTAATTCTAGCTCCAGGGCAAATGAAAAATATGCCACAAAAATCATACAGTATGCCAAAAAAAAAAAGTATGATAAAAGACTTGTTTTGTAAAATACATTTGTAAGTAGAATTGTTCTTAAGTTTAAAATGACACAGAGGTATCTGTTCATCACATTGTTTATGGTGCGTACAGCATTCTTATTCTTCAAAGAGCTTGTATTTATTAGTATAGAAGTTCCTCAGGTAGAAGTTGATAAGTAGAGGAAATTCTGTGGAAAGATGTGAATGTTTAAAGCTTCACAAAGGGTAGAGACCAGGTTGGAGACCTCAGTAGAAGGCAACTTTACACTTTTATTCTAAGTATTATCCTCAGGCAAATAAATTACATTAAAAGAATGTTATTTGAATTCGCATACAATAAGGAGTGAAACTCTTGATATTTCTCTCAATTAGGTCAACACCATCTATGATTTTATCATTACTTTGTATGGTTTACTTCATTTCGTAGCTTCAATGTTCTCTGAAAACTTCCTAATGAATTATGCATAGGCAAAATACTTTCAATGTACTTTTAGAACTTGGATAAATTATTCTGTTTCTTGTGAGCAATCTCCAATAATTATGTATCACAGAGTTCATAACAAGCATGGAATCAAAGTGCTTCTATGAAAAACATCCTGCATTTTCTGCCTTACTTCTTTGATTGGTGATACATGTTGAATATAACTGTCCAAAGAAATGTGCTATTTAATTATAGATCTCACCATGAGAAAAAGAATTGAACCTTTGAGTAATGAGGTAGAATACATTTCCAAAAGATTTAAAATGTTTAAAATGTTCTTGAGGGAGATCAGGTTGCAACTTTTAAAACCTATCCCCTCGTGTTTTTCCAACATCATATGGGAAAGTGCAGTGACATTTTTGGAACTAACTTTTGGAATATGTTTTCATTTAGTAAACAAAGGCATGACAATGTGGAGAATTAACACAGTCTATTCTCCATTATAATGCTATTTAGAAATGAGCAACCAGTAGGCAGAAATGAAATGAACATATTGAAAGTTCTCATTTTCCCATGGTCAAATTCATGTTCTGTAATAGAGCAAATAACAGTGCTGAACCCTGGTCCTTCCCTCCTCTCTTTACTATAAACTGCTTGTGCAATATCACTCAGTAACAAAGTTTCAAGTTTTTCTATTTATCGACATTTCTTTAACATATACACATGTGTATATGTACATGTATGTATAAATATATATCAGTCATCTCTCTTTTGTACTTCAAATAAATAATTCTAATTCCAAATGTTTAGTGGGACAGCTCTGTCTCCATATACTCAATCTCAAAACACTCATATTAAAATAGTTACACTGGGGACACCACCATCCCACAATCTCCCTCTTTTATGGCTTCATTAGAGACAACTTCATCAAAACTTTAATACAAGTAAGAAATGGTTTAAAATCTGACCACTTTCTTTTTCTTACTCATTAGGTCCAACAATTTACAAATTCTTGTTGAGTTTAACACCCAAAATTCTCACTCATCTTCCTTTCTTTTCCATTTACGCTACGATTTTTCTAAATGAGATTTTCATACCCTTCCTCAGTTTATTACATCTTGCAATTTACTCTCCATGCTACCAAGAGTGCAACTTAAAAAATGCAAAGTTGACTGTTACTTCTTGTTCTTACACTCTTCATTACTTTTGCATCACCTACCTTACAAACTAAAAGGCGTATCAGATCTTTTCTACTTACATATCTACTAATATAGAAAACTGGATACCTTGAAAAACTCTCTATGTGAAAATAACACAAAATTATAAAAATAATATTTTCTAAAACTATTTTTATAAAACTATCACAGAGCTGGCAAGAAAATAAGGGATATACCCAGATACCAAAAATAAAGACACAGGTTTGTAGAGTTATATAGCAGCAGAACTGGAGCTGCTTTATGGACATTTACCAGTCACCACTGACCTGAGTCTTTATTTCTTCTGGTCATATAATGAACAATAAACAAAATCTGGGAAATGAGCAAAAAAGGAAGTTCAAATAATTTGGAAACTCCCCCTCCTTTGTTAAATCAGTATTTAAAGATGGTGCGGTTCATTTCCCTTAGTAAAGTTGTGACAGAGAAATTCCAAATCTAAAGGGTAAAAATGTCCAAGGAAGGGAAGGAGGGAGGAAGGGAGGACCAATCCATATCTAGGCATAGTTAACCATATAAATTTTTTAAAAATATTATTAAAGCAGCTAAGAAAAAGATTCATAAAGGAGCCAAAATTACTTCCAAATTGACCTCTTAAAACAGAAGGCAAAGAAACAAAATTGAAATAATATCTTCAAAGTTTGGGGACAATAAATATACAAAACAGAATTTAACACTTATAGAACCTCACTAAAGATATGTTATTTGTCTACTGATTCATGACAAATGACCAAAACTTAGGTCTTTAAAACAACCTCCATTTATTATATCACAGAATGGCAGGTCAGAAGTATAGGCAGGCTTGACTGAGTTCTCTGCCTAGGTTCTCATAAGACTGCAATCAAGGTGTCAGCAGGACTTGCTCTATGGAAGAATCCACTTCCCTGTTCATTCTTATTATTGGCAGAATTCAATCTTCGCTGTTATAGCTCTGACATCTTTTTTTTTCTGTTATCATGGATTGCTCTCAGCTTCTAGGTCTTTGCTCTATGGCCTTCTCCAGCTGAAAGCCACCAATGGAGAACCTCCTTCACATCAAATGCCTCTCAAATTTCTAACTTCCCTGAGTTTTTCTTCTGCAATCAGCTGAAGAAATCTCTTACTTTTAAAGGCCTTGACTATTTTAGGCATACTTGGACCACACTGAGTCAAAGACTTAATACATATTGTTTTAATATAAGAAAATATTAATAACTATTATATTCATAGAAGTGATAAAAAGCAAAAGTTTAGAAAAAGAGGTAAATTAACTTGGTCAAGGTCACAAAGATAATTAGTGCATGATGGGTATTTGAACCTAGGTAACTTCCGAACCTGGGATCATTTCCCAGGACAACATTGCTTTGCCCGCTTTCAATCTACTTGCTTAATGCCATTCGTCAAGAGTTTACCTAAACTACTCCATAAAATTGCTGTCTTGGCATTAATTTTGTGTGGCCATTGGCCTGTGGCTGGGGAGGGGCCTTGGAACAATCCACAGAATCACAAGTAAATATAAGTTCCTGACTGACTCTCCCAACAGTCACTGTGATGAGTCTCCCTCACTTTTCAGGGCCTTCATCTTATGTGCCCCTTTGAGGCTTACCAAAGCTCTGCTTTTTGGGTATACTGACTTGTTTGGTCTAGGAACCCCAAAACACTCTACTCATGTAACCTAATAAAGTCCCAGGTCCTGTCACTCTCTGCCTTGACCTCTCATGGCCCCTCTAGAACCTATAAGTAATAAACTTCTCTATTTTGATTCCTTTTTTGGTCTTTTGTTGAACTTCAGCTCATTATCCAACATCCTGGAGTTTTACTTAACAAATGTTAATTTAACAATGTCACAACTCTACAAGCTTCCTTTTTACTCTGAATACTAAAAAAAAAAAAAAAAAAAATTTTCCAACATACTATGTTCCTATCCTGCCCCTCGCTCCCAATTTTATGATGTTTCTTTCCTGTCATTACCATTTTCAAGATTTGCGGAACACTTTGAGAGTTTATGTTTCTCAAAAATGTGGGACAATGCCAAGGCAAGGATTTGTCTCCAAATAAGTTTGTAATGATACATTTTAATCAAAAAAGAATTGCCATCTAAGAATTTCCACAACATTCTGAGAGCACAGGTGTAGCATTTCTTCAGGTTTATTTACAAAAACTATGTAGGTTCATAAAAACCCATATTCGGATGCAAAACGTTTTGCCTGCACATCTGCCTCAAACTCCAAGTCAACTAATCAGCTAAGGATTTTGTAAGGGCCTCTCAAGAGTACATATTGTTCAGGTATGGGCACTTTTCGAAATGCAAAAACAGTGCAACATTATGAGTTTCCTTAAGACAATTATACTCAGCTGCTAATTAAAGTGGAATACTGCTGATTTTTCTCTCATAACTCCACAGGTATAAGGCGTGTGCCAAGAATGAATGAGGAAGAAGAGCTCCACCATTACTGGGTACTGATTGCTAAACATTTTGAAGGCTGTAAACAATGCTATTTTTAACAATGTTGACATAGATGCCTTATGCTTACATAAGTGATACTTTCTGCTTTTCCAAGGATCTTCTCAAACATTAAAACATAATTGCTCTGAATTCTATTATTGTTCCTGAAACATTTTGTGGTAATTTTTTTTTTACTTTTTAATCATGCATTTACTGAAAAATCAGCAATCAACTATTAATAAGCCATGCACAATAATGGATAATTGAAAAACATACTTCTTGTTATGTGCTGTTGAATAAGCTCCAACTCCTGGTGACCAGACGAATGAGTGATGTCCATACTCATGTACAATCCCTGTGTTCAAATAGTTTATGATTTTGGTAATGGAAGAAAAATTCTATACTCTTAGAGTTATCAAAGAATGTTAAATGAATACTATTTGGCAATACTTATTATGTTCAATTCAGTTAATATTTAATGACTTCTCTCTGGTTATAGCAACTCATTGACAGTTCCTTCTCTATCATATTTTGGAATCCATATTAATTTCTGGATAGTCTCTATTCTGGATCTTTTTCATCTAGCATTTACATTATTTCAAGAGCCTCTATGAAGTCCTCCACCCATTGATTTCCCCCTACAATTATGTCCTTATAAAGTTTCCACCAAGAAAATGTTATCAAACTATTTAATTATTGTGCTACTCTACTGTATACGAATAAAAGCCATGCTCCTACATCCCATCACATATTTAGCAAACTGTTATTGAGCATCTATACTGTGCAAAGTATACAGTCCTAGGGATGAATAAGATGTTTAAATATGTCTTTCTGTAGCTAAATTGTAAAATACCAAATGACACCTTTAATAAGTTGGCACAATTTACAAATACATGAAAACAGATATACTCTTTAAAAGTTAAAATATGTCCAGAAGACACATGCACAGCAACCAAAGATAACTATTTATCATCCAATCCACTTTTGGGTATGACCAGTTTCTCTTTCTTAGAATAAAATTGTGTCATAACTTCCGTATGGCTGTTATACTGCATTTACTAAACATACACAATGACATTTCAAAGCACATGTAGAAAACTTCTGCCTAGAAAGGGCTTGACCTAAAACTCTGATTCATGATACATTTTTTCCTACCATTTACATAATAATCCTAGCAACAAGAATAACTTGTCAAACATAAAAAATTTTAAGGTGCTAGAGATTATGTTGGTATCAATTTAGATATTATGCCATAGAATGAGGAATTTAAATTACAGAGAATTAAAACATAAGACTCCACATACTCATAAAAACTCTCAACAATGTATCCTATTACTTCTTATTTTGAGAAAGAGAAAGCTTGGCAATTTCCACTACTAGAAAAATTAAATTAATTTGATAAATACCAGAATCATTATTATAGATGACTCTTGAACAACACAGCTTTGAATTGAATGGGTCCACTTACATGTGCATTCTTTTCAATAAACACCTGTATTGTTTTCAATCAGTGGTCCATGGATGCAGAGGATTGACTATATGCATTGATCTGTGCTATTTTGTACAGGGGACTTGAGCATCCATGGATTTTGGTATCCACGGGGGTTCCTGAAACTAATGCCCCATGGATATGAGGGACAACTAAATTTGGGGAAAGTCAAAAGTTATACACAGATTTTTGACTGCACAAGGTGTTGGCCCTCCTAACTCCTGCATTGTGCAAAGGTCAACTGTGCTGTTTTATATTAGCTCAAGTCCAGTTTGCTGGGTTGGTCAAGAACAGAAAAATAACTGAGTTACTCTAATATCAATACTATGCCAAGACTGGAGAACATGATTGAAAAATAAAGCCAAGGTTCCAAACCAAGTATCAAGTCTCTGAGCTGAAGAACAATGGAAGAAAAGGTCTGCATTATTAGAGCTAATTCTCATAAATTAAACATAATCTCTTATTTTTGTCACCTTCATAATATCTGTTCTGTTAGTTCCTTAAAAGCAGAATGTGGCACTGTAATTTTGCAAGTGATAGCTTAAGCCATCCTTGAGCCAGCTTGGAAATATCAATAAATTTCTTGCCTCCTGAGTGTTCTCTATCTCATATTTTTTCTGATTCTTATTTTAACTGAGGTTTGCCATGTATTAAAAAAAACAAAAATTGATGTGGATTTTTTTTGAACAGGATAGAAATTTCTTTGAAGAAATTAAAAATCATGATACAAAAAAAACTGCAATCTTACAATAATGGAGTTTCACACATACTTAATATTTCTTAATAAATTGTTTATATATCAAAATTTATTAATTGAAAGTTCATTATTACAAAATGGCCAACATCCAGACATAAACTATTTACTTTAAGCAAATAACTGACATTCATCAAGAAAGAAATTCATTGTTTTAAAGGGGGTTAGAAGGGATATGACAATTTCTGAGTGTCTATTTGGCAGCCAATATGCAACGTGGTTTTTAATGATTTCCATATTTAAATGGTCATGATCTTCGATGGCTGTGAAAAACTATTCTACTATGGGCTTTCCAATTGTTCAATAATAGTACGGAGATGGGGAGAGGTTGAGCAGTTAGTTTTCTTCTCTGACATGTTTATAGGTTCACCAGCAAGTTTCTATCTACAAGTTTCTAGCAGATAAAAATATTTTTAAGCAGGGAGAAGTTTCCTGACTTTATTTCAATGACTAAAATGCTAGGAGTTATGCATGTACTATATACTTCTCCAACCCACCTCACAACTTACCTTCTAATCTATGATATCTGACTATTTTGACTTTGAAAAAAAAAATAAGGGTAAAAAAAAAAACCACATACACACAATTAGCACTGGCACTACCAAATACACTTAGAAAATAAAATCAATGGCAGAGGACAGAAAGTCTGACTTTAATCTACTAGAGCCTTTCAGAGGCTCTTTATCCTCCAAGCAGATTCAGAAATTTCATAAACCTAAGCAATTCATTTCTGTATTTTTAATCTTCTAAAACTTCAAAGTCAATAAGTAATCTTTCCTCATAATTTTTGCAAGATTCTTACAGTCATTTAGTTTGTATGTGAACAAACTAAATTTGCATTAATATTTCATTTCAGTTCATATGGAAGAAAATGAAATTCAATGTAATTTTGTAATGCAATTCATTTACTACATAAATTTCAATAATTATCTTTTGGTTATTGTAGAAATAATTGTCTCACAACTTCAGATGTGGCAACCCGCTGAATTTAAGCACATTAATTAGCAAAGGAAAATATACTAATAAGGATTCTTTCAGTAATATGAAGTGAACAGGGAAGAGCTCAACACTGAACCCGCCTGATGGTGCTACTATGGAAATGTAGCATAGGGAAGATATACTTCCTGGTGTTGTTGCTGGGAAACCCAACTCCTGATGGAGGCGCAGAGTGACTGGCATGAGACCAGTAGAGGCCCTGGCACTCTGGTCCTGGTCATCCTGGAGTCCTGTTGCTTGGGAGTACAGCCCAAAGCAGGTGGTAAATTTCATCTAAGGCTAAATACCAGCCAGCACAAGACAGATGGTAGATTTGGTAGACATAAACATAAGACATGTACAGCCCTTAAATAATCAACCTTTTATGTCTTGAAAAACCTTTTCCAAGACAACACAAAGAATTCCCTAAGTTCAGTTAGAGACAAAATAAATTAATGGCTTACAAGGGTAACAAGGCCTTCTAAAATTTTTGACAGGTAACTACCTTTTGCACAGCTTAGTTGCCTGTTTTAAGCTAAATAAATCTTATTAGTTACTTGGTTTCCCCCTCATTTTGAAGGCTAGATTTGCTACACTGACTCTAAAATCTAAGTTATTTTAAAAATTATTTTATGGAAAAGTATTCAAATACTGGACATGTCATAAAATTATCTTACAGACAAGATTTTAGCAAAAAAAAAAAAAAAAAGCTAGTCTTATCTCTCAGTTTCTGAAGCAATTGAGTCCTGCTCCATCCCCTTAAACTCTACCTGGTTAATACCTCAGAAGCTTTGCAAATTTCTCTGACTGAGAAGTTTCTGAGAAGCAACTCCTCCCACCAAAACCCAGAAATTTTCCATATTTAGAAAGTTCTAATATTAGGGCACATTAATATACTGAACTGACACTTAATTTTTATCAACAATTTATACTGTCCCTGTTATGGAAAATGTATTTGAAGCACAGAAAAAAAAATGTATATACAAAGTTAATTTAAAAATATAACTGTAATAAAGAAATAAGACAACATATTTCAGTGTATCAGACTATGCTTTGCAGAATTTAATTTTATAGTTTTGTTCTGATGTCTCACATATACTGATCATGAGAATGTCTATTAAAATCAAAGAGTGATCAGAAGAGATACATAGCTGCTTGCATTACTGAATCGTGCAGTGACAGAAACTGTAATGCAACAGTCAGGGACCATAACGTTAAAAAGTAATGAGATATTACGGACTTCTAATAAGACATACGATGACATTGTTAGACCTGTTGCTTGTTAGAGACTTTGGAAAGGAAGGCAAATGCCAGCACCTCCTTTGCTCTACATACACACAAAAAGAGAGTAGTCATAAAGATTTTAGGAGATGTATGTATTCAGTGGAAGGATATGTCAGAAAGATCTTAAAAGATGTATGTAGTTAGCAGAAGCATACATCAACATTTCAAATACAATTTTGATTTTCAGGTGCAAAAAACAGATGTCTGTACAATAATGTTTTAAAATGTTTGATAGAAGGATGTATATATGCATATAGATGCTATATATAATGCATGTTATATGTTTATATATAATATATAGTAGTTTCCTATATGAAAAAAATAGAGTAGTGTAGTATTAGTATTTTAGTACTATTTATGCACACACACAACACACCCACACACCTTTTCTCCCAAATTGAGGAACAACAACAAATCACCATACCTGAAATAAAAATAACTTGGTTTAAGTCTAGTTTCAGATATTCACTAGTTATAATATTTTGAGTAAGTCACTTATTTTCTCAAATAAAAAGTAATATATTTTATTCAATTTAAAAACATGCTACATATGTAAATATTACTATATTGCTCATTTGTTAAATTGTAACTTAAAGGCATTTTGCTCTCATAGAAAATCTTTTATTTACAGAGTAGATGAAGAAAAACAACTAAAAGCAGGTATGTCATTTCTTTAACACGTATCTTTATGCCCTTAGTTTCCATTATGTCAAAAACTAGGTAAGGTACTTTACAAAACTGAAGTATGGCAAGATAAGACCATTTAAAATCAGTAAGAAAATGAAGACAAAATATAATAAACTAGAAATTAGCTGGATATTATAAATAAAAATTTGGAAGAGAAAATAACATGAAATCTTATACTCCTGATATAATTCATTCAAAGTTGGACCTAAGATTTCTAGAAGCCACATGGGGTAAAAATAAATATTTTAGTGACCATAACATTAATTCAAAATTACCCAGAAATATAACAATTATCACCTTTACAGACCTCAGACAGAAATTTCTCACATAAGCTATAACATAAAAATAATAACTTCATTGTGTGATGAAAAGCATATTTTTATCTTAAACATAGTGGTAATATCTATTAGGCTGCTACTAAATGTCTCCTTTGAATGCACATAAGGGTAAGCTAATCAGTTCCACAAAGGGCAATATGATGTGGTTCAATTTCCTTTCTGAAAAACTAACACTGTTCATTCAGAGATGCTAAAGTAATGGCTCTTAAACTCTTTTTGACAGTGGCCAAAACTAAAAAAAAATACATTTTACATCATAATCCAGTAAAAACATACATATATATGTACATACATATACATATATCCACCCAAAATGATAAGCAACAATAATTATGCTTATACTATCTTCTAATATTTCTATTTTCTTAAAAGCATGGACTTTACAATAAATAAACTGATTTCATGACCTACTAATGGTCCAATAACCAAGGCACAAAAATATTGTGCTATGTCTACATATAAAAATAAATAAGTTCTTAGCCCTACTCAACAAGTGGCACAGCACTCGAGGAGGACACACTTGGGTGTGGCTTGGACGGGGCTGTGAGCTGGGGGAGGCAGAGTTTCAGGGAGTCCTCTGGGCAGAGAATTAAGTGCTCCAACCAAAAGATAGGGAAGCTGAATGGATAAGAAAACAAGATTCCTACATAGGCTGGCTACAAGAGACTCATTTCAGATTAAAAGATACACACAGACTACAAGGAAGGGGATTGAAAAAGATATTGCCTTAATGGACCTAAAGGGTCTTGTGCTGAATGAAGTAAGTCAGGTAGAGAAAGACAAATACCACATGATTTTACGTACATGTGGAACCTAAAGAACAAAATAAATAACGACAACAACAGAAACAGAAATAAACTCATAGAGAATATTTTGAAAGCTACTAGACAAGAGGGAGGTTGGGAGAATAGTGAAAAAGGTCAAAGGGATTAAGAAGTACAAATGGATAGATACAAAATAGTCACAGAGATATAATGTGTAGCATA
Source organism: Pteropus medius (assembly GCF_902729225.1). Lineage (NCBI taxonomy): Eukaryota > Metazoa > Chordata > Mammalia > Chiroptera > Pteropodidae > Pteropus > Pteropus medius. The sequence continues at coordinate 140,344 of NW_024344374.1, forward strand.
AGGAAAATAGTCAACAATTTTGTAAAAAAATATGTGAAGGGGAATAAGGGTACTTGATTTAGTGGAGTAACTACTTCGTGAGTTATATGGATCTCTAATCACTATGCTGTACAACTAAAACTAATATATTATTGTATGCCAACTATAATTGAAAATAAAAACTCAATGAATTGTACAATGTAAATATGAACAACTAATTGTCTATTATATGTCAATAAAGTTGGAGGGGAAATGTCAACTCTAACTGAAAAGTAAAAATTAAAAAAAAGATAAGGTAAAAGCCTCCATAAATAAAATCTTAGGCAGCTGAGCTATTGAAATGTCATAATAAGGTCAGACTGTACACCTGAACTAGTACTCGAGTAACAGGCTTTAGTGGTCAGCTGATGCTAGGTTTGCCTATATTCCTGCAAAACTACACCCTAGTAGATCCTTGGACCATCATGCACTTTCCCACAATAAGCCATTATAATCCTGTTTCTTTGTTCCCTCTAATTGGAAGGTATTTTCCTATCTAGCCTAGCAGGTTCCTGCTATTGCTTCAAGTCTCAACTCAATTGTTATTTCCTCAGAAAGGACTTTTTGACATCACTAATTAAGGCCCAGTCTCTCTACTTCACTCCTGCTTCCACTACTTTATATTCCGTCAATGCAAATTTTTCTTCATAGCAAGGTGTTTGAAAATCACCTTGATTTTAGCCCATTGATAATCATCTTGGACTTCTGAACTCCATCCAGAACCATAAAATAATTTGTTTTTATCACTAAGTTTGTGGTAATTTGTTACACCAATAGAAAATACATATACATTTTAATAAAAAAATAATATAAAACACATGCTTAAATTATTAGTTCTATATATGTCAACTTTCCTTATCCCCCTCCCCCTCAATCAACTTAAAATAATCGTAATTAACAGCATAATGGCTTTGTTGCTTCCTGAACATTAAATTTCCACAATTAATAGCCTCTTCTAGGGATATTTTGATACAACAAACTTTATAAATAATACGCTAAAGATCATATTTATTCTTATTCTGCTTCATTTTATATTGTATTTTTAAATACATTTTCAAAGGCAGAATTATTGAAAAAAAGTATAGAAGTTTCTATGATTCTTGAAGTACATTATCATATTTTCAAAAGATGTTGTACCAATTTTTCCTACCACCAGCACTCTTTATCAGTTTTACCACATACTTGACAGTACATTATCAACATGGATTCTTAATTTTGCAAATTCGGTAGGCATAAAATAGTACTTATTTGAAGTTTTGATAATTTACTTTTGTGCAATAACTAGTTGTTTCTGTTATTATATTTTTTTAATGAACTTAACACTTATTTTCCAAGTTTCCTACTGAAGTCCTTTGTTCATTTTAAAACTGCTCATATCTCTCCTTGAGGATTAGCTTCAAGGATATTTGCCATTATTTGAGATTTTTGTAAGTAATCATCCATTCTTCATCTGAGATTACAGAGTGGATATTAAAGAGAAAATTCATTTGTCACATATTATGAAATTACTTTATTCATTCACATTTATTGTCTAAAATAATTTAAGATAGCATTCATGATTCTATAAACATAACAAACTAAAATTCCATCATCAAAAAGAGCAGTAAAAAAATTATAAACAATTTTCCTTAGTTTATTTGTTTATTTTGATTTTTAACTAACGTCATTGAAACAAATACTCAAAAGGTTATACAAGGACAGCCACCATTTGTATGTTTGCCCTTCTTGCCTCATTATGATAAATAATGTGGAAGAAAGAGAATTATTCATTTTTTGGAACTAGTTATTAAACTTTGATATGTCAGACATAATGGTGAATCTGGAAAGTAAAGCAATAACAAATAATATCAGTCCAAGTTGCTCAGTTCAGAATAAAAAGCAAAAGTAGAAATTTTTAAATTAGTGATAAGTACTAGATTTAGAAGTCTGTACAAGATGCTACTGTGTCGAAGAGGAGGAGATGATTAACTCAGGACAAAATGGTGATTTTACAAGAAAGTTTTAAAGAATGAGAATAAGAAAGAACTTAAAGACTGAAGTCAATTCCAGTGAGAGAGACTGGCAAGAGTAAAAACACGAAGGCATGAGAAAGAGTTATGCTTGACAAATCAATTTTAACTTGTCTAGAGTTCAGTGTAAGTATGGGGAAGTATTAGGAATGGAGGAGAAAACATTTGGATATCAAGTCATTATATCTTCATATGCAAAGAACAGAATTAAACTTTTATCCTGTGGGTTTTACAGAGTCTTTTATACTTTATAAGTAGGAGAGTAGCATGATCAGATTTTGATTTGAAAATACTAATTGGGTAATGATGTGTAAAACATTTCGAGTAGGAATCTCTGGAATTAGACCAGAAATAATGCCTCTGTATCAGTTAACTCATAATATGGTGACACTTCACTTACCTCTTAAAACGTATTTCAGAAGTACTAAAGTAATTGGTAGGTCTGTAATATAGTAACCACATAATTTATTGTCCAAAAGATACTTTAGAGAATAAAATGGGGGTGTTATTAATATCAGGTTGACAGACATATACAACTTTTTTGAGCAAATTAATATATATGGTTCTCTTATCTTTGATGCCTTACTCTATCTTTCGAGATCCAGCAGAAAGTCCATTTACTTACTGTTCATAAATAAAATTCTTGTATACGAAGGCACCGAAGGTAGATAAGTTGGGAGGGTCAATTGAGTGGCCTTTGGATAGATTAATATGTATAGTTTTCAAGAATATTCTAGAATAAGAAGAATCTGAAAGCAGTAGCATTAGAGGAATAGTTTTAGCTGCTCTAATCAGAAGGCTCTTTAGAGCTTGCGCATTCTGATAAATTCTTGTGTGAGAGCTCTTCTCATTCTTGATGGAATTGTTTGGTATAGAAACTATACTACTCATTTCTTAGCAAAGCAGATGTGTGTATTCAAAAAAACAGGCATAAATCATTTTCATTTGCATCAGCAGGAAAGCAGGAAAAATCATTTTCCCAGGACCTAAACTTTTAAGAAACACACTAAATTCCACTCTTACTGTGAGCCTGGCTATCCCTATTACTTGAGTCATACACTGTCTTTTCAGAGAAAAAAAAAAAGAATAATTACCCTATCTGCCCTCTAGACACCTCATTCCTGACATCAGGATATCATCTGGGTCCAGCTTGAGTATTTTAATCAGAGTAACACTATTTGAAAGAGTTCTCTCTCTGCTTTATAGAAGCAACAAGGTACTTGGTTGTGAATAGTAAATCCACATTCTGTAATAAATACACATTTTAAAATTTTAAAATCTGCATCCATATCCACAGTTTATCAAATATTACCTTGAGCAGTTATACATAACTGTGATAAATACACATTTTAAAATTTTGAAATCTGCATCCATATCCAGTTTATCAAATATTATCTTGAGCAGTTATACATACATACATACATATGTATACATATAAACATACATATAAAAAATATATGTATGTGTACACACATGCACTAATGTAATCCCTTTAATCCCTCTTAAGGAAATGGCAAAAGATATAGCAAAATGTCACTTAAGTGAAATGTTTATGCCTGATTTTCTTTGTATTCCCTGATCAACTTCTGTGTTCCAATAAGCAGATGAGAACGACAGAAATAACATATTTTGCTTTTATTTATTGTTTTCTTCAATTTTTCTTTCTGTTTTATTTTTCTAACTAGGAGACATTTTAAGACATATGTATTATTTAACTTTGAAAATATTACAACACCAATACAATGTGGTACATGTAGTGGGTGATCAATTATACTTTACAGAATTAAACTGAATTGAATTAACACAAGTCAAATTATTTTACCCCATGTCCTTACAAAAATGTAAAAGCATTCTTCCCAATGCACTGTTACATCCTTATAAAAAGCTCATCCTTAACATAAATTTTATCTCCATCAGAATTCTTCACAAAATGGGGAGTCATTTAACATAGGTAATCCATTTTGTGTATATTTCTTCTTTCAACATTCTGTAAATGCATTATTAATTCCTTTATTTTTGAGCAAACATTTATTAAATAATTGGTTATGTGTTAGGTGCTAGTCTGAGCACTAAAAATAGAGACTTACATTAAGAGGTCACAGTGGAGCAAGGAGGGGAAACATTATAACAATGAAGTAAAGGGAAACAAGTACCACAGTAGAGAATACAAAAGATAATTATCATTATTGAGGACCTGCTCTTTGTTAGACACTGCACCCATCTCATTACAGTCAAAGGAGGTAAGCACAAAGCCTTTTGGTAGTAAACAAGAAAGTTAAAATTAAAGATACAGACTATTCTAACATAAATCTACCAAATGTCCTTGTACAAATTATTATTTTCATAGCTAATTTAAATATGTACATATGTGTGTATATATGTACCTATGTATATATTTAAAGAGATGGCAAAATTTCAACAAATAAATGTACATTAGCTCAGATATGTCTTTATTCTTACATACGGATAGAAGAATAGACATTTCTTTAAAGTAGGGGCCAAACTGTACATGCAATTTTGGTGCAAAAAGTATTAAATATAATTAAATTTTACAGATGAAAGTAACACTCAACTCAAATTTGTTTTTGTTGGGAGGGTAGTATATTATGATGAATCATCATGTTAGCAGTCTTCTGATTGAAAATGGGTATAGGCATTTTTTCATGTATTTATTAGTCATATTTTCCCTTCAATAAAATGCCAAAGTATGCCTTTTGTACAAATGTCTTTTTTGTTTACATGTTCTTGCTAGTTTTGGTTGTTCTTATTGAACAAAAGGAATCATATTTATATGCTGGATATTAGTCCTTTGTTAGATGTACGGAAAATATTTCCTTTTAGCTTGTCTTTTTCTTTACGGCTTCTTTTAACAAACAGAAGTTAATTTTAAAGTAGTCAAATTTATCAAAAGTTTCCTTTATATTTTGCTCTGTGTTTAGTTTAAAAATATTTTCCTGCTCCAGTTTCACAGACCCTACTTATATCTTATATTGTTTTAAAGTTTTGTCTTTTACACTGAAGTCCATTATTTATCTAGAACTGATACCAGTTTGTCATAATACAGAGATAAATTTTCACTTTTTCTTGTGAAAAAAAAATATTTCCACTATACCATTATACCATATTTAAACAATTTATTTGCCTTCCTATGTGCAATGACACTTCTAATGCTTACAAAGCATCTCTCTATCTGTGGAATATATGGCCGAATGGCCTAATTTCTGCACAATACCACACTCAATTACCATTGCTTAATAAGAAGTCTTAAAATTTCAAATGGAAAAATGTCATTTCCTTTTTCTTTATATAATATCATGGCTATCCTTGTTCCTTTCCCTTCATATAAAAATTTTATATGTAAACAAATTAGCTGTCAAATCATTATTGTGAATATGATTAGAATTGTGAATATAATTAAAATTGTCACAATTTGTAAATGAATTTAGAAAGAATTAAAAATTAGAATTTTTGATTTTGTAACCCTTCATTCAGGAACATAATACACTTTCTCTTTTATAAGCTCTCTTAGGTGTTTCAATAAAACATTTTTCCATAAATAAATTGAGCGCATTTCAGGTGCTCAATAGTCAGACATAGCTAGCAGTGACCATATTTTACAGAACAGTGAAATCTAGAAAAAGCATGCATTTTGTACTACCATAAGGTAATTTCCTTCTGGAGTAGAATTTTAACAGATTTGTTAAAACACAGACACAGCAACAACCACTAAACATTACAATTTATCCTCCAATAGAACTACTGGTCTTTTCATTTACCCGTTGAAAAACTACATTCTTCTTATGATAGAACAAGAGTGGAGAGTGAAAGGGCCTGGTCTCTGCCCAGAAGTAAGAGTAGGTAGTTTTCACGTTACTCAATGCTGCATCTGAAAAAAAATTATATGCTAGAACCAAGAATGTTCACCTAAATCTATACGACATCACCACAACAAAAAGTTGATATAAAACTTTATACATTTCTCTGATTATTTTTTCCTAAGACTATCATAACCATATACATAAGTCCACATTGTTACTTCTTTCTGAGTATTACACTCGATACTACCATTTACAGGTTTTCCTGATCATCGAAGAAACTTAAAACACTTTATATAACTAACTTCATTATATTGAATAATCCAGCATAGAAGTAGAAGCATGTGGCTTTCCATTCAAAGGCAAGGATTTAGGTACTGACTTAGAAACATTTCAGAGCATCTCTCCTATAAAACAGTTCCATAATATGGATCATTGAAAATAGCAATGAAGTAAAGGTGCCACTGTATCACATAAACATTTTAGGAGCAATGGTAGAGTTGAAATCACACTTATTCCTCTTGCCTGCCCAACAAAATGTTAGTTTTATTACAAAAGCAAAGGGCTTTGTCTGCTGAACACTATAAATTCCTTAGCTCTGAATAGATTCCATTAACCTGTTAATACACTTAAAAGAAAAAAAAAATGTGAATTTGAAAATATATTCTTTACACAGAATAAGTAATATTGTACAATTATAGATTGGACAACTGTATTCCTAATAATTTCATTAAATAAGCCTGACACATTTGGCCACCTAACATCAGTTCATTTGACTAAATGTCTCTATGTATTATAAAGGATGAGAGGCAAAAGTAGAAAAAGACCAACATCCATGATTCTTACATGTCAAAACTATTCTAGGCATATTAAGTGTATGTTCACTAATCTTCATTACGATCCACCTTCAATGTACAGATAGGAATATATGCTTTAATTATCCAAGGTCATGTAACAAAACTGTAATGGAGCTGGGTTTCCAGGCAGAAGTCTGTCCCCTATGTCCAGGCACTTCTATTACTACTTAATATATGTCTTTCAATAATTAACTGACCTTACACTGCAACTAAATACTGGAAAAAACCTTGCAAGTGGAAGGCACAGTTGGTGTTTTGGAATTGAGAGTCAGCAATTTGCAGGCTAATAAATCTAAGGACCCAACTGTTTCTCTCACTGGCAGTAATGGAGCAGACACTTTAGGCTCTGCATTTTTTGTTAATTAAAACACTTCTCAGGTGGTAAAATTGATAACCTTCAGCTGGAAGTGCTTTAATGCCACCTGAGACATGCTGTTATCATTCAGAAATGCACTGCCTGCCAAGTACTACTGCTTAGTCCACATAACCAGGTTAGCACTATAATCATTGACTGTTTTACAAATAAGTATGAGAGGAAAAAATAAAATATAAATACATTTCAATATTTTTAAAACTAGTTTTAGAGATTCCTGTATCTTGTCATCTCTTTAGAGATAATAGAATTTACCAATTGTTTTAAGAGTTTTTAAGAATTTACCAATTTTTAAGAGTTTTTAAAATTTTTAAGAGTTTTTATGAATTTACCAATTGTTTTTAAGAGTTAATACAAATATAACAATAACAACAAATATGAGGTAAAAATTACTATGTTGTAGTCACTCTGACTAGATATTTACATCAATTACCTGGTTTAGTCCTTAAGCCTATGTTATCTTGTGGTAGCCCACTGTTATCCCAGTTTTTCTGATGAGCAACTTGAGCTTAAAGGTATAAAATAACTTGCCCCAAATCATACAAATATTAAATGTTTGGCTGAGATTCCAAATCAGATAGTTTCACTCTAGACCTTGTGCTCTTACTAACTATACGTTTTTAAAGTTAACAGTTTTAATTAGTTATTTCCCCACATATCTACCAGTACATTCATTAATAATTCAAAAGTAAATAAAAAAGTATTTTCTTTTGAATGTTAAAATGACATACATTTTTTCAGAAGGATATAAAATTTTAGATGACACGAGTAACATATTTGTTAATTTTGATGGCTTCTTGTATTAACTGAGGTGTTTTATTTTAAAAAGCATCTTCTGTGATGTTACCCAATGTACACAATCATTTTATTCACCTTGAGAATGATAATTAAATTGAGGGCTTTTTATTTGAAGTAGCTCTCTAAACATCTAAAGTATACTTTATTGAATTTATAAAACCCTTTGAATACAGTTGCTACTTTTATTTATTAATGTTCTGGGATTAATTAGAATTATAAGCCTGTTGGATTCTCTTTGGCCTCAGAAATATAAACAAGGTTATAAAATTTGCTCTTTAGATGTGGTACGACTTTTATAGAAATAATTTTATGGTTCAATCAATCATTCAAAAATAAGTACTTTTCAATGCATACTGTTTCAAGAACTACACTAAACATAAAGGATAGAAATATGAAGATGAGAATCATGGATTAAGGAGTTTACAACCAGGAAGTAATTTACAGCCTTGACAATGTATAGTTTATTCTAGCCAATTCACTGAAAACATAGCCCTATGTTATTCACAAAAATTATTTTCTAAAGTCACCCCAAAGATATCAGGAATAGGATAATGTGATAGATTATATATGGCTACAAATAATTTATAGTTCCTCTCATTAACTATATGAGTCTTTTTCCAACCTCCTAAATTTAGACTAGTCCTGAAACTTGCTTGACTAACAGAATGTAGCAGATGTGATAATCTGGGAGTTCTTGAGCCTAAGCTTCAACAAACCTTGTGGCTCTTGCCTTTGCTCTCTTGGAATGCTGTCCTGAGAATGCCATGTAAGGAAACTGGTGGGGCCTATTAGAGCATGAGTGGCCATGTGAATGACTGAGCTGACCCAAGTAGTTTCAACTACTTCAAGTGGTCCCCAACCCCCAGGCCATAGACCTGCAGCAGTCTATGGCCTGTTAGGAACCAGGTTGCACAGCAGGAGGTGAGCAGCAGGCTAGTGAGCAAAGTTTCATCTATATTTGCAGCCACATCCCAATGCTAGCATCACTGTCTCAGCTCCATCTCAGATCATCAGGCATTAGATTTTCATAAGAGCACTAGTCCTTGTTACCAAAAGTGTCGGGGACCATGGCCCTAGACCAAATAGCCCTGCAGCCAAATTTAGCCTATAAATGAGCTCAGATAAAATTAACAAAAGAATCACCTGTCTATCTCACAGAATCTTAGACATTACAGTCCAATAATGTCTCAAGACACTAAACTGTAGGGTTTTTATATGACAATATTTAATTGAAGTGGATATTTTAAAGTTTTAAGCAGCATATAAGCTTCAGAGGTTAATATCTTAGAGATAGTTTGGATTTTCATGCCCCATCACAGGTCCTGAATAGCGGCAGTAAGATGAGTGAATTTTCAGTGTGTAGAGAAATGTCTGCTCAAAGTCCTGAGAAGACAGACAGACACAGGTGTAAACATTAAAAGGTATTTTTTTAATAGATCAACACTAAAATACCACAATGGTGAACACATATCATCATACATTTGTCCAAACCCATAAAATATACAAAACCAGGAGTGAACCCTAATGTAAACAAAGGACTTTGGGTAATAATGTGTTAGTGTAGATTTATTGATTATAACAAATGTGCCACTGAGATGTAGGATGTCAACCAGGTGCACTGTGTAGATGGAGGTATATGGAAACTCTTTCTGCTTAATTTTGTTGTGAACCTAAAACTCCTCTAAAATACAAAGTTTACTAATTTGAAAAAAAATGAAAATAACATTTGTTTGTTATTTCTTCTTTTAACATATATACATAGATTCTATTTCAAATGTAAATTAGTTTGTTGTGTCAGAATTTAGCCAGGTTTAACTGTAAGATATCCCTTAGTGCGTACTTCTAAATGATAGTTTTTGTTTTGTACTTCGTACTACAGAATTAAAAAACTGTTCAATTATACCCAAAAAGAAAGAAAAATGACATGCACTGCTGCTTATGCACAAATATACATATATACCTGAGGGAAATATTTCATTAGCCAGTGAACTGCTCTATATATGCCAATGAACTACAGCTGTGAGAAGAAAATAATGAATTATAAAATCACCTGACAAAAATGCTTAATTATTACACTTTATTTCCCTTGGTAATATTTAGACAAGGTGGGAAGAAAGAGAGAGAAAGATACACATTATATGTGTGTATGTGTACTAACAGAAAGACTGTGTAAGTGGAATAGTTTTCCTTAATTGTATTCCTAGCTACTGCTGTTTATTTTAAATTGCCTAGCTGGAGTTCTAGAGCATTGACAATATTGAAAGACTCTATCTACACAGTCACAGAAATTTTTAATTAAGATAAATTATTGAACATGATCTAAATTGTTTTGTTTTGCTTGAGCTTTTTGCTTTTGCTTAACATCTTTACTACAGGCATACCTCATTTTATTGTGCTTCACTTTAATGGGCTTTGCAGATACTGCATTTCTTACAAACTGAAGGTTTGTGGCAACCCTGCGTCGCCAGTCTATTAGCAATATTTTCCCAAGAGCATTTGCTTACTTCCTGTCTCTGCATCACATTTTGACAATTCTCACAATATTTCAAACATTTTCATTATTACATTTGTTATAGTAATCTGTTGATGTTACTATGTACTGTAATTGTTTACGGGAGCCACAAACCTTGCCCTTTTAAGACAGCAAACTAAATCTATAAATCTTGTGCTTTCTGACTGCTCCACCACTGGCCATTCCTTATCTCTGTTCCTCTGTAAGACCTCTCTATTCCCTCAATATTTAAATTAGGGCTATTAATAAACCTAAAATGATCTCTAAGTGTCAACTGAAAGAAAGAGCCACATATCTCACTTTAAATCAAAAGCTAGAAATGACTAAGCTTTGTGAGGAGGGTATATTGAAAGCTGACATAGGCTGAAAGCTAGGCCCCTTGCGCCAGTTAGCCAAGTTGTGAATGCAAATGAAAAACTTTCTTTTTTTATGCTGACATTGGTTAACAAAATCCAGTAAGTTTCAGCTTTACATTTTAACAGTAAGTCATATACATATTTACATGTGTGTTCACTTCCCATTGTTAGATTTCTTTCTGTAATTATATATTTGACCCATTTTACCCCATCTATCTCCCGCTTCCTCCTCCACCCCACTAGTAACCATTAGTCTATAGTCCTCTGGTAAGCACTAGTCTATAGTCCATGTCCATGAGTCTGTTTGTTTGTCCTGCTCTTTTAGGTTTATATCCCACATATAAGTGATATCATGTGATTTCCAACTTTTTCTGCTGGCTTATGTCATTTAGCATGATTATCTTGAGGTCTATCCATGTTGAAGGAAATTAAAAGTACTATGCCAGTGTACACACAAATAAGAGAGTGAAACAATCTTATTGCTGATATGGAGAAAGTTTTAGTGATCTAGATAAAAGATCAAACCAGCCACAATATTCCTGTAAGCCTAATGCAGAGCAAGACCCTCTCTTTAATTCTATGAAGACAGAGAGGTGAGGAAGCTGCAGAAGAAAAGTCTGAAATTACCAGAGGTTGGTTCATGAGGTTTAAGAATCCACCTTTATAACATAAAAGTGAAAGATGAAGCAGCAAGCACTGGTGTAGAAGCTTTAGCAAGTTATCCAGAAGATCTAGCTAAGATAATGACTGAAGTTGGCTACACTAAACAACAAATTTTCAGTGTAGATGAAACAGCCTGATATTGGAAAATGTCATCTAGGGCTTTCGTTACTAGAGAGAAGTCAATGCCTAGCTTCAAAGCCTCAAAGGACAGGCTGACTCTTGTGTTAGATGCTAATACAGATGGTGACTTTAAGTTGAAGCCAATGCTCAAATTTACCATTTTGAAAATCCTAGGGCCCTTAAGAATTATACTGAATCTACTCTGCTGTATAAATGGAACAACAAAGCATGGATGGCAGCACATTTGTTTACAGCATGGTTTACTGAAGATTTCAAGCCCACTGTTGAGACCCACAGCTTAGCAAAAAAGATTCCTTTCAAAATATTACTGCTTATTGACAATACACCTAGTCACCCAAGAGCTTTGATGAAGATGTACAAGAAGATTAATGTTTTCATGCCTGTCAACACAGCATTCATTCTGTACCCCATGGATCAAGAAGTAATCTCAACTTTGAAGTCTTATTATTTAAGAAATACATCTTGTAAGGCTGGAGTGCCATAGATAGTGATTCTTCCGATGGGTCTGGGAAAAGTAAATTGAAAATCTTCTGGAAAGGATTTACCATTCTAGATGTCATTAAGAACATGTGATTCATGGGTAGAATAAAATGTCAAAATATGAAATTTAACAGAAGTTTAAAAGAAGTTGATTCCAATGCCTCATGGATGATTTTGAAGGTTTCAAGACTTTAGTGGAAGAAATAACTGCAGATGTGGTGGAAATACAAAGAGAACTAAAATTAGAAGTAGAGCGAGAAGATGTGATTGACTGAAGTAGAGCTAGAAGATGTGCTGCAATCTCATGATAAAAGTTGAACAGATAAGGAGTTGCTTCTTATGGATGAACAAAGAAAGTGGTTTCGTGTCATGAAAGCTACTCCTGGCAAAGCTGCTGTGAAGACTGTTGAAATGACAACAAAGGATTTAGAATATTACCTAAACTTAGTTGATAAAGCAGTGGCAGGGTTTGGGAGGACTGACTCCAATTTTGAAAGAAATTCTACTGTAAATAAAATCCTATCACACAGCACTGCATGCTACAGAGAAAGTGTTTATGAAAAAAAGAGTCAATAGATGCAGCAGACTTCTTGGTTGTCTTATTTAAGAAACTGCCACAGACACCACAAACTTCATCACCCTAATCAGTCAGCAGCCATCTACACCAAAGTAAGACCCTCCACCAGCAAAAAGATTATGACTTGCTAAAAGCTCAATGATAGCATTTTGTAGTAATATTTTCTTACTTAAGGTATGTACATTTCTTTAGACATAATGCTGTTGCATACTTTGAAGAGTACAGTACAGTTTAAACATAACTTTTATATGCACTGGAGAAGCCCAAAAATTCCTGTGGCTTGTTTTATTCACTTTATTGCAGTGGTCTGGAACTGAACCTGCAATAGCTTCGAGGTATGACAGCATTTGTTAATGAATAATGGTAGAATATAAAAATAAGAAACATTTTATGGATATACATGTTACTGAGTAGTAATATGGTAGCACTGATTGTACGGTATAACATTTTATTTTATTTATTTTCATTTTATTTTTTTTTTATTATTATTATTATTTTTTTTTTACACCTACAGCACCTGGTCTTCCTAGGTGGTCTCCTCTCCAAGTACTAGCCAGGCCCGACCCTGCTTAGCTTCCGAGATCAGAAAGGATCAGGCGTGTTCAAGGTAGCATGGCCATAGACCGGTATAACATTTTAAATACAATTTAGGGAAATTCTAAGTAAGCCATGGAATTTAGTCACGTTTCACTGTTATGGCTCCTTAAATTGTATTATAATGCGATGAGAAAACTGCAAAAAATATTTAATACCATTACAAGAGAATTTTGTCCTTTTGATTGCTAAAATTATGATATCCAACATTTATTATGTGCATATTATATGTCAAGTACTCTTCAATCAATTCACATATAATATTTAATTTAATCCTCCTAAGGATGATTTGAAAGAGGTAAACACTTTAAAGATTAGGAAACAGAGGCATAGAGAGATTAAGTAATTCAGTTAAGATTATACAGCTGCTACATGTTAGAGCTGAAATTTAAACACGGTAAATTTAATTCCAGAACTCAAAGTCTGAATACAGGGGCTAAAAAGAAAATTATAATGTGACTAGCTGGAAAAACATAATAATGAATATATTTCTTACTTCTAATGCTTTCAATGAAGAAAGACATTTTGATCAACATTAATACATAATTTTTTTGTCACAAATGACACAAAAATTAACACTTCCCTTGCTAGATCTATTTCCAAAAGGCATTTTCTACCTTGGAAATATTTGTCCATTAAATATATAAAATAAAACCACATGTTAATCCAGTTTAGAAAAACAAGTAATCTTGATAGCTACATTAATACAGAATCCACATATTACTACAAAGAAATCAAGAAGGTATTAAACAAGTAGACTAAGTTAAACAGCCTCTATCTTTATATTAAAACGAAACAGATATACTTCCCCATGGGAACTGTATAAAAGGAATCAAATTTTAACTGCAGAAATGCATGTTTTGAACTAAGACTGTTATATAGTACCTAGTATGCTGGAAATTTTAGTATGGACTTGTCAATATACTTTTTCTTATAAAACAAATTCTGTATTGTAACATATGTTCCTAAATTTTCACTTCTAAGCTTATCTAACTTCTGTTTTCACATTTGTCCTACCTATTGCCCCACAGTATTGTGACTTTTAGCATTTCCACTAATATATACTACATTGGTCCTGGCTTATTAATAATTTCCTTCCCCCCCCCGCCCCATGCTAGCAATTTTCAGGCTAGAAGCCTCAGAATTTCCCACATAAGGAAAAATAAAACTTTAATATTTGCTTATTCTAACACCCTTCTGGGAATTAAGGTGTTCCTACTGGCTTTGCCTTACACTGCATCATTCTGATCAATCTGTGATGGTTTTATTTCAATCAGGATGGAATCATTCTAATAAGCACTACTGTAGTCACATTCCTTTACTCCCTATATTTGTCTCATATTTGCCTATACAGAATATTTCCCTGGGGAAATCAATGCAATGCAGTTCTAGTCCCATAATTCTCTTCTTAAAGAGGTTCTGCCAGTATTTTATACTAAGCATTTTAAATCACCTTAATAATAACTACAAGGTATCATCTCATTTAGTCCTTCCAAGGCAATTCTGAGTGAGATATTCTTTTTCTTCTTTGGCAGGTGTACAGTTAAAGCCAGAGAGAAATTAAGTAACATGCCCTAGGCAACATAGGTATAGGTGGCTAAGCCAAGGTCTATTCTAGAGCTGCATAGAACACATTCTTCAGATGATCCCTGAAAGACCAACTCAACTTTTTCCAGTAGGAATTGCCTGAGTATTTTAAACTTATTTTAGTCTCTTCTCCCTCTATCTGTTGCAATTAAAATCTGCAGCAAATTATTTAATATAAATATCATTCTCATTGCTATTTGTTTTATCCTCCTCTTCCATACAAAGACAGGAACCATGTGATGCTATATAAGCAAAGTTGCTGATTTCTTTAAGTTGTATAGCTGTATTCTATAAAGGCATAGCTCACAACTAAATCAGTTCCACCCATATTTAGAACCCAAATTTTGACCTCAATGTATTGTTGCTCAGATTCTCATTTAGAACTATTAATGCCCTGAGCCCAATTCATCTGTAGATCTTAACCCACAGGTCAGCCTCTGAGCTTACTTTTCTCATTCCTTTGAATCTTTGCTAATATAATTTCGGATATCCAAGTCTATACAAAATGACCATTGATAAAAATTGTGTGCCTGAAACTTCCACGTTGTTACTACATTGCTTTATATTGTCTTTTAAGATTGTAATTTCCATTCTTGCTCCTGGGTCTGTGATTTTTGTTTTCTCTGTTCTTTTTGTCTATGTTCTTGAGAATCTACATTATGGGCTGTAATTTCATTAAGTTGGAAACAATCTGTCTCATTTTGTGGTCATTTCAAACAATAATACTCTCCTTGTCTAGGTACATAAAAGTGGCTTAACTACCACACATTGATTAGCTGATTAAAGCTTATCCTCAAGAGTACTGGAAGTTCTCAGCTACTTCAATAATCCCTGACTTTCTTGTATTATGTCTAGATATTTTTTATTTTTCTTATTTTTCTTCATATTAATATGTTTGACTTTATATTTTCCAAAACTTTGTGCCTTCATCTTGACAGAGTTCAATGATATAATTCTTAACAACACTAGGCTTCAAGATATTTTGGAATATTCTCCAAATAGCACTGCTATCTAAAACATATAAAAGGTTATCATTTGCACTCATGTAAGATAAATGACATTTTAACTCTATCAGTTTTGCAAAATATGGCATACTGAGTTTAATAATTTTTAAAACTTCTCAGTGATAGTTTAATTGACCCAACCCTGTGGATCTACAAGAAAAATAACTTCAAGTGCACCCAAAGTTTCCACAACACCACTTTTAATACAAAAAGTTTGATGTACTTAAATAATTCTTTTAATGAGACTAACTGTAAATTTACTAAGGTACATTGACAATTAAATGGGCTTTGGAAATGCATTTCTTATTATCTGGCTACCTTTGCAGATTCCCCAGATTTTAATCAAATTTTCTGCAGGTATTTTCAATTACCATTTAATTCATTTTACAGTTTTTGCTATGTGCCTCTCATTTAACCAGCAGTTATAGATTTCATCTATTCATGCACTTCAGATTACTTTTTCTCATCTAAATTCTCTCAAATCTTTGTAGCTCTGAAAATATCCATTGAGATATGAAGAGGGAAACAGTCTCTTCTGCGCCTAATTCTTGTCTCTTCCTTTCAACAGAGACACTATCACGTTTATGCTTGATAAGAGTCCTATGGTCATAATGATGAAGGGTGTGGATAAATGACTCCTAAGGGGAGATATTTGAAAAAAAAAAAGTGAGTGTTATTAGCATGTAGAAGAGATAAAGTGTTGGGCACTTAAGCTTGGGATATCATGATGGAGAGCTTCAAATATTTAAGAGTTGCTTTATAAATAAGAATATCAGCTTATTGTGTAAAGTTTCAGAGGGCAGAATGAAGATTAATTTGTAGAAGATCCAGAGAGGCAGACTTAGTGTAATTATATTGAACAAAATGAATAAAATATAAATTAATCCACATGTCAAGAAGCTGCTATTCATTGTATTTTTATTTAATTCAACAAACATCCAGTTTCAACCATAGGCATTGTTACACTATGTAGAAAACTAAGAAATAAAGATAAATATAGAACAGTGTTGAGTCAATTCAAATCTGTTTGTGCTACTACCTCTGGTCTCAAGAAACTTTCTATTTTATCTGTAAGGCCCTGACCATGCAGCTTCTCATGATCTTGTGCAGTTTGGGACAGTTAACACCTAATTGTTAACACTTAATTGATGCTCTTGTTTCTTACCACAGCGGCCTCTGAGGATACTTATCTTTATTTTGTCACTCAGATGCACATGCATGGCTTAATTTTCTTCTGTACTTATGAGACTTGGTTGGGATAATTTAATAGCCCTCTACTAAAGGTTCAAGGATAATAAAAGGATAGTATTAAATGTATTATGCAAATAATTAAAATTAGCAAAAAGGTATGACAGAAATTAAAATCTATAGCCCTGATACCTTGTTCAGTATTTTATAGCAGGACTTCTCAAACCTAAATGTTCATTACAAGTCATTTCAGGATCTTATTAAAATGCAGATTTTGCAGTAAATCTGAAGGAGAGCACAAGCTTGGGTGATGTTGCTTTTGCTGCTTTTGCTCTGCTTATCACACTTTGAGTGGCAAAGCTTTTCTAGATGCCTAACTAGCTAAAGGGATTCATGTGTTTCTGTTACTCTTTCTGTGTTAAAATCCACATTCACCTCAGGGTGCCCTGGAGCCTAGGATCTGCTCAGAATGCAATTCAGAGTGAATGAGGCACTTAAAAAGAAAGGATTTACTTCTCATCACAAAATACTGACCAACTTCCCAGGCCATATTTCCCATTTCAAAAATGTATGACAGAATGATTTTTTTTTCTATAATTACCCAATTTCTAACTTAGCCAAAGATCCAAGGTGACAGATTAATCTAATTGATTAAAAAAAAAATTAAAAAGCAAGTTAATAGTTTCTATTGAAAACACGTTCCCAATTAAATAATTGGAAACTCCATGAATATCTCCCATTCCTTAAAAATTTACATAATATCAAATTAAGAGCAATATCTGTTCAATTCAAGACAGTATTTATTAAGTCTCATCCAGATATTTCGATCAATCTCTCATCTTGATTCTGGTGCAGATAAGATCTGCATAGCTCTCCTGCAGTTTTCTCTAAGTGCTCAAAAACAAAACACACAAGGCATGCAGTTCCCCACAATATAAATATAAGTTTACAGGCACGCAACACTAAATACATTCTAAGAAAGAAGCATTTCTATTGAAGAAATATATAGTATAGAAAAAAAGGAAACTACCACAACGTATTCAACTTTTTTCATTATTACACAAAGTACTTCAGCCTCTCCTTATAATCATCCCCTTTCACTTTCAATTATAGTCTCTGGTTTATATCTGCATAACTAAGTGGTCCTTTCCATAGTTCTCAAGTATGGGGAAACAATCCCTTCTACAGCATTCTAAAGGTTTAACCTCAGAAAATGGTCTACAGTTTCTTCTTTCTCCATGGCCTATTGAGATGTTATAGATATCCCTCCCCTTTGTCGGCTACTATGCTCACTCTAAACACACACACACACACACACACACACACACACACACACACACACACACACACACACACACACACACACACGTTGGAATCATAAAATTAACAGCAAAATTTTGTCAACTAGATTGAGTTTGGGGGGAAAAAGACATCTCCATTTATCATAAATGAAGAGTGAGTTGAGAGTCAGTGGTAAATATATCGGCTGGTTCTATGGTGGCCCAGAAATCTCAGATAACGACACTAGGAACTAGACCATAACACCTATTAGAAGATAGGAAAGATAGAATTAGACTTATGTAAAGTATAGTGCTGGAACTAAAGATCCTTGCCCAAAGCCTTTTTAAAAAAGGCTGATTTGACTTTGAAATAATTAAAAAAGAATCCTTCGATGGCTACAGAAGTGACAGGACAACTTGTCACAGCTCAGAAACTCAGGTATTTTTTTTTAAAGTCTTTAGTGAAGAATGTAAACCAATGACTTACATAGGTGTGGGATCTGAATTTATATTTCTGATGGAGTAAAGGACCCAAAGGAAATTGGCTTATGAATTGTTCTGGAGACAAGTAAAACTCTGGGACCAGTGGAAGAATCACTGCAATTAAAAAAAAAAAAAAAGAACATTGTGGCTACATTTTCCCCACTCATGCTGAGGGTAGGGGATGAAACAACTCTATGCTTTATAAAAATTATAGTCCATACGATGGAAAAAGTAACATGAAAGAAAGCTAAAACTTACATATAAAGAGAAATATTAATTCTATAACGAAGTAAAAGTACATTTGAGAGAAATTATCAAGTGTGTTTAAATTAAAATAATAAAAAAATGAAGTATAATGAAAAACAGATTATTTTAAAAATAAGAATGATGGAAAAAATGAAATAGAAAAGGAATCATTAGAATTAAAAAAAAGAAAGAATGTAAAGTTTAAGAAGCAGATCAGAAAAATATATGCCAAAAACAAATGATTAGTGAAATAATATTCAGAGTATAGGAAATTTTCGGAATAAAGAAAGGGAAAGAAATAAAACTTATTAAAGAAAGCTACAGAGGTATAAGACATATAATGAGAAAGTCCAATATACATCCAAAAGGATTTACAGAAAAAAATGAAAGAAACGATTTTCTAAAAATTAATTACTAACATTTTCCTTTATTAAATAAAGACGGGTGAAAATGTTAAAGCATATATTTCTCAGTATAAATAAATTTAAACTCTGATATAATATTCCAATCACAAAAAGAAATTCACAAATAAAAAGAAAAAACTGTTAAATTTTAGGAATTATTAATGGACTGGTAGCAAATTTTTATGAGCCCAACAGATCATAAAATGTAAACTGTTACAAAGGAGAAAAAAATAACTGTCAATTTAATTATATCTAGCTGTACTCTCTCACTGAAGCATAAATGAGTCTAATAAATTTTCAGAAAACATGTTCACAGACTATGGTTGAGTTATTTAAAAGATATACTTCAGGAAAAATAAAGAAATCCACAGATGAGGACAACAGTAATAAAGGAATTTGATAAAAATGTTGATATATAAAAGCACCACTGATTTTTAAAATTCTTTTTCTTTCTCCTCAACAGATCTCTAGACTATGCTTCCTAATACAATTGCCCACTTCCTCCACAGATTGAATGGCCAGATTTCTTCTTTTTGCCAGGAACACGGTATATACACCATAGCTTGGATTTGAAGGCCTGGTGTAGATTGCCCTTTGCTGGACTCTCCACCCAGATTCTTCTCTCTCTCTTTGTCACACAATGTCCTGCAAATAGCCGGGCCAAGACTTTTTATGATCCTAAGATTCCACATATGTAATTCCTTTTTCTGGAATACCTTTTCATCCTCATTTCTACCTAGTCTTGATCATCCCTTAGGCTCAGGCTTTTATTTCTCCTCATTTTTTAAAATTGTTATAAAATACATGTAACATAAAATTCATCATTTTAAGAAAATGTAAAGTTCAATGGTATTAAATACGTTCATAAGGTTAAGCAACCATAGCTACCATACTGCTCTGTAACTCTTTTCATCTTGAAACACTGAAACTCTATACCCATTAAACAATAACTCCCCACTCCTCCTCCCTTCAGTCCCCAGCATCCACTACTGTATTGACTATCTCTGGTTTTGATCACTCTAAGTATCTACGTGGAATCACAAAGTATTAATCTTTTTCATGACCAGCTTATTACACTTAACATAATATCCTCAACATTCTTCTATGTTGTAGCATATGTCAGAATTTCCTTCCTTCTTAAAGCTGAATAATATTCCATTATATGTGTAAACCACATTTTGCTTATCCATTTATCTATCAATGGACATTTGGGTTGCTTCCACATTTTAGCTATCATGAGTAATACCATTATGAACATAGGTGTACAAATATCTCTTCAAGACCTTGCTTTCAATTATTTTGGGTGGAAAACTGGATCATATAGAAATTCTATTTTTAATTTTTTGAGGAAGCTTCATACTATTTTCCATAGTGGCTGTACCATTTTACATTCCCAATAACACTGAAAAATGATTTCAAATTCTACAGACCTTTGCTAATGATTGTTAAGTTTTCCTTTTGATAGTAGTCTAATGAGTGTGGGTTGGTATTTCACTGTAGTTTTGATTTGCATTTCCCTAATGATTAGTAATGTTGAGTGTCTTTTCATGTGCTTTACTGTCCATACATATATCGATGGTGATCTTTTTACATAACCAAGTTTTGATTTCATTTTCTTGATTGTTTTTCATTTCTCTCTGTTCTAATGTTAATTATTCCTTCCTTCTGCTACCTTGGGGTTTAGTTTGTTCTTTTACTAGTTCCTTAAGTTGTAAAGTTAGGATTTTAAGATTTTTCTTTTTTTCATAAGTGTTTATAGCTATAAATTTCCTCTTTAGCACTGCTTTTGCTGTGTCCCATAAGTGTTGATGTCGTGCCTTCATTTTCATTCATTATTTTCTAAGTTTTCTGTGTTTGCAGAATCCTTTAAGCATCAGTCCTCCAAAGAAGTAGAGCAAATAAAAAACAAACAAACAAAGAAAAAACCCTCACTGGTTAAGATTTTGTAACCTACTATGTTAAAAGTCTAGTTTTACCACTAGCCTTGTTATACATTAGAGTGATACTCAGAAACAAGCATGGAATCTCTCCTTTTAAATTTATGTATAGCAGGTCTATGAATTTGGGTCTGAGAAGGTTTATGTTCTGTGCTCAAATAAACTGATACCTCTAATAATCATGTCCCATATTTAAAAGGGATTCTGTCTTCCTTACAAACTTAGAGGCATAAAATGTAATAAGGATGTGGAAGGACCTGGAAGCAGTTGGCTATCCCTATTGATCTGAGGATTTTGACTACATAAAATTGTCCTTCAGCAAAGACAGGCTTTCACCACATTGGGAAAGATCCCTTAAAATGTTGCTGATCACCCACATGGCTATCAAAGTGGAAAAACAACAACTGGATTAATGTTTCTCATGAAAAGCTAGATCCTCAGGAGAACTGGACTGCGTTTCCCACAAAAGACTAAATACTTAAGTTTTCTAGAGTAACTGGTATTGGTAGTGAACTAAATTAAAAAAGAGCTATTCTAACAAACTTTTTGCTATTCTCATAGACATATTGCTGTCCTATTCATAGTAGGGTTATTTTAATTATTTTAAAAGTCACATTTTATTAGAAAACAAACATGTTATTTGTTACATTACTTTTTCATTCTGTACTCTCAGTAATGTCTCCCACAATCTCATTTCCAATTAGCTCTGAATTATACTTCCAGGGTCTGGACTTATAAATTCAATAGATTAATTATTGAATAAAGATGGGACTAAATTCATTAGTAATTTTTTATAATAACGACATAAGCATAATTGATATGCATCTGGTACTCAAGTCGCAAATTTGATACAAAAATATTTTGACTGGTTTGACTGGAAGAATGATGTAGAAAAGAAAAAGGGTATTTATTTATTTAATAGAAAACAGAAATCTGGCATTTACAGATAAGAGATTACAAAAGACAGGTCTAATGTTACTAGATTAGCTATGGGATATAAATTTTCTTCAGTTCCAGTATAGACAGATAAACAAAGTAAGTTATTCATGGAGATTTAGTTGACCATTATAAAAATGTAACCATTAACTTAGACCTGATGCAAGATTTAAAATAGAGGCATGTGCATTAAACACTTTTCATTGGGTGCCTCATAATAAGATGTTGATACTAGATGATGGCCATGGATGTCTTTGTGTATCATATCTGGGAAAAATTATTGAGAAGACAGAACAATTACTAAAGGGCCTAAATTGTCATATAAATGTAATGGTATTTATGTTAATGACTTACTCTCACGTATAATTCATTAAGCTTTTCAAGGAAAAGACTTAACTAAATTATTAGGCTTCAGAGTTAAGGTACTCTTTAGGCTTGGATTGGGTAAGACTTTATAAAGAATTGCCAAATAATACATAGTTAACAATTTGAAAATGAGAGCAATAAAGCAGCACAACAATTTGTAAAATTAATGTGTAACTAAGAAAAAATTCTGTGCATTGCTAATCAAGAATTAGATTTAACTGTTCATCATTAGTATGCTACACTCGAAGGTTATTCTCCCAAGGCAAATAATGTACTGATTTTTTAAAAATTTCAGTAATTTTGTTATCCTATGGTAATTCTAATAATTGTTTTTCTTTACTATGGACTTGCTGGATATTTAGATGGCTGCAATTTGCCCAGAGAAAATTAGAAACAGCCGTAGAGATAAAAAATTGTGATATTACTGTTTAATGTTAATGTGGGAGGAGATTTTAAGAGCAAATAAAACTTAAAAATAGGAGGCTCAATTCTCCCAGTTAAAAAGGAAGAGACTCACCTCCCTTCGATGACCACTCCTGCTTTTCTTAGAGCATTTACTTTACAAAATTTGTTAAGGTAATCCTCTGTCTCTGAAATGTATATATATCTTTTTAAAAAACAAATAAGCCTCTTGCCAGCTATGTTATATTACATGCCATTGAACTGGTTCTGACTCATGGTGACCCTATAAATGACTGCTGTCCATAATGTCCTATACTCAACAGTCCTGCTCAGCTGCAGAATCATGCCTATTGCTTCTTTTATAGAGTGAAACCATATCATATTTGTCTTCCTCTTTTCCTGCTGTCTTCTATTTTTCCCAGCATTATTATCTTAAGAAAACAAAAACTGCCTTATAATATGCCCAAAGTAGGATAGCTTCAGTTTTGTCATTTTGCCTCCAGTGATGTTTCAGGCTTAATTTTCTCTAAAACCCACTTGTTTGTGTTTCTGGCAGTTCGGGGTACTGGAAGAACTCTCCTCCAACACTGTATTTCAAATAAATCAACATTTTTCATACCAGCCTTCTTCACTGTCCAACTTTGCATCCAATGGAAATATGAGGGTGTGGATGATCTTAGCCTTGGTCTTCATGATCTTTCCTAATTCTTCTAAGTCTCACCATTCTCTTGCTTTCTTGACAGCAGTTTCCATTTGAATTGATGACTGAACCAAGGTAAGCAAAATCTTAACAATTACCTTCATTGTCTGTTACAGTTGTATATTTCTTCTGTAGTCATGATATTTGTCTTCTTATTGTTCAAATGAAGTCCTACTTTGGCACTTCACTTTCATCAGAAGTCATTTCAAAGCATTGCTACTTTCTGCCAGTGAGATGGTGTCATCAGCATACCTTAAGTAATTGATTTTCCTTCCACCAGTTTTCACTCCCCCTTCCTCTGAGTCCAGCCCAGGTTTTTATATAATGTTCTGGGAAAAATAGGGTGATAAAATGCACCCTTATTTGACACCCTTGCCAGTAAGAAACCCTTCTGTCCTTCACATTCTGTCCTGACAGTGCTTCCTGTCCACAAACAGGTTATACATCAGGATGATGACGTGCTGGGCCTTGCCAGCTGTAAGACCCAGGACCGCTTTAAGGGTCAGGGAACCATCTCTTTGAAATATAATCATTAAGGAGGATAATGCCCTTATTTCCTAGTTTCTGTGGGAGTGTAAGAGCGTAACTTCACTGGGCTGCCCTCCAAGTTGCAAAATGACCTCTTTTTTTGGATAAAGCAGATCAGCTACTACATACAGTCATTCCAATTATCAAGTAAATTTAGGATGAATTATGTGACAAATGATACTGATAAGTCCTCTTGAGGACTAGTTGTTTATCTTGAGGACATATGAGTAATAAATTGTATCTCCCTGAATACATAAAAGTGTGAAATTTCAGTCCTGTCAATCTCTTAGGGGACTGCCTGTGATACATATTACACTCTAGCTTAATGCTTATTCAGTAATAAAACTGTCTTCTTTCTCTTCTACCTTTGTGGAGAGATTTTCTGGGTTGGGAAGAGGTCTTGGTTTTAATTATATTTTCTCAGCAGACTTCAGCACAAAATATTAAAAGAAAAAAACGTGTATCAAAAGATATCAATGACCAGAATAATATCAGAATAAATTTACTTGGAGATTAACAGAATTGCAATGAGTTTATGTATCAATTTGGGGAAAATTATCTGCAATACTGATTCTTCCAATTCATGAACAGTGCTTTAATTCATTTCTAATTTATAATTCTGCATTAAAAATCATTTTTTTCTACTGTCATCACATTTTTCTTTAACATATTAATCATAGTTATTTTTAAACCTTTTGCTAGTTTAAACATCTGGATTGTAAATATATCTTCATCTGTTGCTCTCTTTTCTTGTGATTATCAGTTATATTTCTAATTGCCTTTTAAATATGTTTATGCTGAGTACTGTGTTAGATTTTATCTTTCACAAGAGAGTGTTCCCAGACCTTCTTCCTTTAGTCTAACATGGGGACAAGCTGATTAACTTAATCCAGTAAAAATTACAGTTAAATTGAAATTGGGCTTTAGTTTTATAAACATTAAATCTATTCTATTTCACTTTTATTCTTACAGTACAACCATCTAGGTCCTTTGATTATGAATCTGGCAGGTCTCTGAATCTCCAGCTCTAAAAGTCTGGTAGACTCGGCTCTGAAATTCTTAGGTTCCATCCCAGCTTTCCAGCCTCTATTTATGGATGGCTTAGAAATCTAGTAAATATCTTCAGGAAAAGATCACAAATGTGTATAGGCAAGTACTTTTTCTGTTAGGTGTTTGTTTCCTAAGTCCCAAGAAACTGGGAGATTTTGTTCTTTGTTAGAAGCTTTCTGCCTATCTCCCCAGCTCCCATTCAACAATGATTCAGCAATGCTATTGTGAAGAAAACTGGACACGTATTTGAGTCTCTTCAAGTTTCTAATTTTCATATCAGCTTCATAAAACCAGTCAAACCATGCTTTGTTGTTGTAGTTCTCCCCAAAGCAGAAGCCCTCTGCCTAGGCATGTATCCAGTATTTGCACATATCCCCCAGAGTATAAAATGGCTGGAGATCCTTTGGGCGGTTCACCTCAAAATTGCCTCCCAAATAGTTCTTTAAATGCCTCCAAAGCTTTCTGATTTCTTTGCAAATGTGACTTTTGTAATTTAATTTGTTCTTTCTGGTTTTTCTAGTAGGAACATTGTGTTGTCACAGCCACCGTTCTATCTAGAAGGAATATTTTACAAGATTAACATATACATGATTGCTCTAATTATGAAATCGCTTGTGAAATTCTGCTTTTATTATTTTTTTTAAAAAAAGAAGTATTTTTAGAGCAGATTTAAGTTTACAGGAAAAAATGAGCAGAGAGAATAGTTACCACACATACCTGTTCTCCCCAACCTTCTCCACATTTTCCCCTATTATTAATATACTACATTCCTGTGGTAGAATTCTTACAGCCGATGAATCAAATGACATATTATTAACAACTACAGTCCACAGTATACATAAGGGTTCACTCTTTGTGTTACAAGTTTTATGAGTTTTGACAAATGTATATGGTGCATAATGTATCCAGAATTATAGTACCATACAGAATGGTTTCACTGCCCTAAAATTCCTTATTCATCCCTCCCACCCTCCAAAACTCTGGCAGTTACTGATCTTTTACTGTCTCTAGAGTTTCACCTTTCCTAGAATTCCATATAGTGGAAATAATGTTGGATTAAGTATTGTTAGACTGACTTCTTTCACTTAGCAATATGCATATAAGGTTCCTCTATGTCCTTTCACTGCTTTACAGCTCATTTCTTTTTACTGCTAAATAGTCCATTGAATAGATGTACCATAGTTTATTTATCCATTCATCTACTGAAGAACATTTATTGCTTCCAGTTTTTGGCAATTATAAATAAAGCTGACATAAAAATTCATATGCAGGCTTTTTTGTGGACATGATTTCAACTCATTAGCGTAAATAACTAGGAGCATGACTGCTAGAGTATATGGTAAGATTCTGTTTAACTTTGTAAGAAACTGCCAAACTCACTTCTAAAGTGTCTGTACCATACCCACCAGCATTGAATGAGAATTCTTATTTCTTCATACCCTTGGCAGCATTGGTTTCATCACTGTTAAGAATTTTAGTTTTCTAATAATTTCTTAGTGTTATTTCATCGTTGTTTTAATTTGCAGTTACATGTATTGAGAATCCACTTCATATGCTTATTTGCCATCTGTGTATCTTCTTTGGTGAGGTGTCTGTTCAAATTTTTCCCCATTTTTTACTCGGTTTTTGTTATTTCTGAATTTCAAAATTTAATATTTTGCTTGCAAGTCCTTTATCAATTAAATGTTTTGAAAATATTTCTCCTAGTTCATGGTTTATCTTTTCATTCTCTTAATATAAAGGTCTATTAAATGTCTTTTGCAGAGTAGAACTTTTAATTAAGCCCAATTTATCAATATTTTTCTTTTATCAATCTTGCTTTTGGTTGTATCTAAAAATCATTGCCTAAAACAGTGTCACCTAATTTTCTTCTAAATTACCATCTAGATTTTAGAGTTGTATTTTAAGTCTAGGATTCATTTCTAGTTAATTTTTGTGAAAGTTCAAGGTGTGTGTAGATTAATTTTTTTCCAGCACCACTTGTTGAGAAAATTATCCTTTCCTCTTTTGTCAAAGATTAGTTGACTATATTTGTGTGTGTCTATTTCCAGGCTTTTCATTCTGTTCCATCAATCTGTCTATTCTTTCATTAATATCACACTTTTATTGTAGCTTTAGCATAAGTCTTGAAGTCAGGTAATGCCAGTCCTCCAACTTTGTTTTTCATCTTATATATTGTGTTACCTATCCTGGGTCTTTTCCATCTAAACTTTAGAAACATTTTGCTTACATCAGCAAAATAATTTTCTGTGACTAATTGGAATTAGATTGACTCTATAGATCAAGTTCTTTACCATACTGATGTGAATTACATGAATTGGTTTTTGAATGTTGAACTAATCTTGCATATATGGAATAAGTACCACTAGCTCAATGTGTATAATTTTTATACATTATTGGACTTGAGTTGCTAATATTTTTTGAAGAATTTGTGCATCTATATTCATGTGAGATATTGCTCTATAATTTTTCTTATGCCTTTGGTTTTGATATTAGGCTAACGCTTGCCTCCTAAGTTTGGAAGTACTGTCTATTCTATTTCTGGAAGAAATCATAAAGAATTGGTAACATTTTTTTCTTTAAATGTTTGGTAGACTTCACTAATAAAACAGTCTGGGCCTTTGTGCTTTCTGCTTTGGAAAGTTATTTTTTATTAATTCAATTTCTTTTGTTTTTTTTTAGTAGATGTAGGCCCGTATTGATTTTCTGTTACCAATTTTATTGATTTATTCCCTCTGGTTTTTATTCTTACTTTGGTTTTAATCTGTTCTTCTATAAGGTGAAAGTATGGATTATTTATTTTAGAACCTTCTTTTCTTAATGTATTCATTCAATGCTATAAAATGTTGTTTAAGCACTGCATTTGTTACACCGCACAAATCTCGGTAAATTAACATTTCTTTTAGTTCAAAAATGTTTTAAATTTCACTTCAGGTTTTTTTTCTTTGTCTCATGTGTTATTTAAAAGTGTTTTGTTTAATCTTCAACTATTCTGAGATTTTCTAACTATCTGTTATTGATTTTTAGGTTAATTCCATCATAATCTAAGCATATTTTATAATGCTTTCTAATCTCTTAAATGTGTTAGTGTGTGTTTTGTGTTCCAGATTGTGGCCTATCTTTGCAAATGTTCTGTAAGTTCTAGAAGTATGTGTATTCTACTGGTTTTGGATGAAGTATTCTATAAATGTCAGTTATATCCAGTTAACTGACAGTACTGTTCAGTTCAACCATGTCCTTATTACTGCCTAATGGGTCTGTCAATTACTAAGTATTGAAGTTACAAACAAAAATAGTGAATTTATTTCTCTTTGCTGTTCTATCAGCTCTTACTTTATATATTTGACAATTTTCTTATGAGGCACATACATATTAGTGATTATTATGTTTTCAGAAAACTGTATTCTTTTTCATTACTTAGTAGTGTCTTCATCCTGATCATTTTTCTTGTTCTAAAGTCAGTTTTACCTTTTAATTAGTGTTATCCTAGTATATCTTTCTCTTTGCTTTTAATATGTCTTTATATTTAAAATGGGTCTCTTGTATACAAAATATAGCTGAGTCTTTTTTTGATCTACCCAAATAGACAGACTTTTAATTTTTATATTTAGACGATTCACATTTAAAGCAATTATCAATATAGTTAGACCCGTACAGATTGTTTGCAACTGTTTTCTATTCCTTGCCTTTGCTCTTTGTATCTTTTTATTTGTTTTGACTTTTTCTGCCTTCTCTGGTTTTAATTGAGTATTTTATATGATTCCATCATCTCTACTCTCTCAACATACTTTTTCTCTTCGTTTTTTTTTTTATTTTGTTTTTTATTTTTCCTTGGTGGTGCCACAGAGTTTGCAATATACATTTGCAACTTACAACTAATCTAAGTCCACTTTCAAATGATAATATATCACTTCACCTGTAATACAGATATCTTATATAAAAACATGCCCAATACATTTTTCCTGTCCCTTATAACATTGCTTTCATACACTTTGCTTATCAGTAAGTTATAAAAAACAAAATGTATCATTGTTATTAGTATTTTGAACAATATGTTATCTGTTAGATCAATTAATAAGAAAATAAGAGATTTTACTTTACTTTCATTTATTCCTTCTCTAACACTTTCTCTTTCTTTGTATAGAGTTGAATTTCTGACCTACATTGTTTTCTTTGTCTTTGAGGAAACTTTTTTAAATTAAATGTATTGGGGTGACATTAATAAAATTATATAGATTTAAGTGTACAGTTCAATAATACATTGTATGTATATTGCATTGTATATTCACAACCGAAAATTAAATTTCCTTCCATCACCAAGTATTCAACCCCCTTTACCCTTATCAACCTCCTCCCTCCAATTTCCCTCCAGTAACCACTAAACTGTTCTCTGTGTCTATGAGTTTTTTTTAGTTTGTCTGGTTCTCTTGTTGCTTTCAGTTTTATAGCCCACATACAAGAGAAATCATATGGTTCTCAACTCTTTCTGACTTATTTCACTTAGCATGATAATCTCAAGATCCATCTATATTGTCACAAATTGGAGTATTTCATCTTTTCTTACAGCTGAGTAATATTCCATTGTATATATGTACCACATCTTCTTTATTCAATCATCTATCAAAGGGCATTTTGGTTGTTCCTTTTCTTGGCCACCATAAATAATGCTGCAATAAACATGGGGGTGCATATATCTTTATGGATAAATGTTTTCAAAATTTGGGGTACATACCAAGAGGAATTGCTGAGTCATGAGGAAACTCTTTTAACATTTCTTGCAAGGTAGTCCTGCTGAAAACAAATTCTCTTAATTTTCATTTTTCTAAGAAAGTCTATTTCTCCTTCACTTTCGGAAGATAACTCACCTAGAATTCTAGGTTGTTGTTCTTTCTTTCAATGCTGTAAATATTT
The DNA here is from genome assembly GCF_902729225.1 of Pteropus medius. Classification (NCBI taxonomy): domain Eukaryota; kingdom Metazoa; phylum Chordata; class Mammalia; order Chiroptera; family Pteropodidae; genus Pteropus; species Pteropus medius. Next base: position 170,559 of record NW_024344374.1, read on the forward strand.
CACTCCACTCTTTTCTTGCTTATATAGCTTCTCAGGAGAAATCTGACATAATTCTTACACTTGTTTCTTTCTAGGTAAGGTATTCCTTTTCACCACATTCTTTAAACTTTTGTGTGTGTGTGTGTGTGTGTGTGTCTTTGATTATCTACAGTCTGAATATTATGTCTCGTTTTTGAGTTTGGGGAAATTATCTTTGTGTTCTCTGAGCTTCCTGCATCTGTAGTTTGTTGTCTGCCATTAATTCTGGAAAATTCTCAACCATTATAATTTCAATAATTCTCTCTCTTCTCCTTCATGTATTCTCATTATGCATGTGTTACACATTTTGTAAGTGTCCAACAGTTCTTGAATATTTTGTTACTTTTTATTCAAACTTTTATTCTCTTTGCTTTTCAATTTGGAAGTTCCTATTGACTTATCTTTAAACTCATGACCCTTTCCAAGTTGGATCCAAAACCATCAAAAGTATTCTTCATTTTTATAGTTTTTCCTAGAATTTCCTTTTGATTCTATCTTAAGCATTCCATCTCTCTGCTCACATTATACCTATCTGTTCTTGCATGCTGTCTACTTTTTCATTATAGCCCTCTGCATTTTAATCACAGTTGTTTTAAATTCTTGCTTTGATAATTCCAAAATTTCTGCCATATATGTGCCAATTCTACTGCTTATTTTGTTTCTTCAGACTATACTTTTGCCTTTTAGTATATCTTGTAATTATTTATTGAAAGCTGGATATGATGCATTAGGTTAAAGAAAAAAACTGAGGTAAATGTCTTTAATGTGAGGTTTTCTGTTTATTTGTCTAGAAGTTAAGCTGTGTCTAGTGCTTGCTGTAATGTCAGATGCTAAAATGTGTCTACTGTTCTTGATTTTGTCTTCCCTGTGGTCTGAGAGACTCTTTGTAAAATAAAGTCTGAGCTTTGCAGTTATTTCCGCTGTAATTCCCATTATTATAAAGAAGCACTATTGATGTGGTGTAAGGTGTGGAAGAGGTAAAGCATCCTACAATCCTATATTTAGATCCTAGTCTTATAGTAAGTACGTGCCCCTGCACTATGACCTTCACAAGTGCTTCTAAGATTTTCTTTTCTTTCTTTTTTTTTTAATGCCCCTTAATTGTAACAGGAAGGCTTGAGTTTTTTTCCCTTTCTCCATATTGAGTTAGAGGAGGCTACAGTTGAGAATTTCCTTTGTCCCAGGACAGTTAGGCCCTGGTAAACAGCTTCTCCTGATGGTAGTCTCTAGTGTTAAGAAGAACAAAATGGTATGGCTGCTTTTCAAAAGGTTACCTTTTCTCTCCTTTTCTTGGAGGCTGCAGAGGATTTTTCTCTAATCTTTACTCCGAGAACCTGGTGAGGTTCCTGAAAACAAAACTGATGAAAAATGTTGAAGCCTCCCTAAATCTTGTCTCCCAGGAATTTTCTCTCTCCCACTAGACAGGGCTCAGTCTCTAGCAATTAGTAATTACCTTTAAGTGATCAGTTTCATTAAAGCAAAAGCCAGCAACTGCTCAGGTTAGGCTATGATTCTCTATGTTCATCTGTCTTTCCAGTTTGGAGAATAGCAATTTTCCTTGTGGCCTCGAATTTCTGATGGATCTAAGAAGAGCTGTTTATTTTCAGTTGGTTCAGCTTTTTTCTTTTGATGAGGCGGGTAATATTATCTCTGTTCTTTATGTGTCAGACTGAAACTGGAAGTTGAATTGACTTTTAAGTGCAAAACTACTCAAATAATTATCAAGTCTACTAAACAGTAAGTGTAAGTGACCAGGTTGTAAACCCGGTTTTAGAGTATACCTGGATTGTACACCACACCTCTGTCTAATGGCCGCCTTTGCACCTCTCTTTCCTCTCACTGGCATGCAGATTGTTGTCTCAATCTCCTAAACACCAAAAAGCCACATCTACAATCCAATTTCACTCATATGCTGTTGCCCTCTTGTGACCCTCTTTGTCATTATTGTGTAGGCATGAGACTTCCTCATGTAATGATTTCCCTCTCAGGGTTTCAGACAGGAAGAGGTGAAAATCATCTCTACTTTCAGCTTTCACCTTTCACATTTCCCATGTTGCATTTTTGGCTTAAAGAGGTTGGTATATCCATGCCCTATTTCTGTTGCCCCTGTTTCCTTTCCTGCCTGTACATTCTTATTGGATCAGGGAGAAAAAAAAGGACTTTCTCCTTTCAGTTTTAATTGGGCATTTTATGTCATATCGAGTTGTCCCTATCCTATAGTTGATAATGACAGTGATTCTTCAAGTGTGCAGGAATAAGTTGATGGGCTCTTATGCTCGAGTTAGCTAAAGAAATTTAAAACCCTCTTAGCTCAAAAAATAATTTTTTTTGTTATTAAAAATCAAAAACATAATTTTAAATTAAAGTAAAAAAACCTAAGCAATTACATTTTTATTCTGGCATATATCAATCCTTCTCCTGAAGGATAAATCATTGTTTTAACAAATAGAAAGCCAATAGAAAAAAATTTACAATGTGTAAAATTGAAATTAATAAAACATTACCTATATGTTTAGTGAATATTCCTATTTTATAGCATAGTTTTCACAAATTTTATTCTTAGTTTTTAAATTTTTTTTCTCTTCTGAATGAATAAAGTTATATAAGGCTCAAATATCAAAAATAATAAGGTCTTCAACAATTCCTCATTTCGGAAGTGAGACAGTTTAGTCAACAAGAATAGAAATAAAATAGAATGAGCTAGCCTTTAACTTCAAGTTTTAACATTCCACTCAGCCATATTTTAAGAGATGAGAAAAAAATGTCCCTCTAAAAATGAATAACAGTAATCCAATGTAATCAATGGCAACAATAAAGCATAATTGGCTAATCTGAGAAGTGGAAAAACTTTTGATTGCATATATGCAAAATCAGATGTAGCAAACCCATATGCCTGCAAACCAAGCAACAATTTCAACAAAGATGTGGTCTCAGTTCAAAATGAGTGAGATGTGGCTGAGACATCAATGTAAATATTTTTAGTAGCAGTTAAATTCTAGTATAACTTCTGGAGGCAATGGTTGAAATAAAACCTATCCATTCCTATTTAATGAGCAACTTCTATACACCAGGCATTATCCTATCGACAGAGAATATAATGATCATCCAAAGTAGATATGAGTCATGTTCTCAAGAACTTACATTCTCATATAAGATAGAAATAATAATGAAATACATAAATAGATATATATCTTCAAGTGTTATATGTTCTAAAAAACCAATGTAATGAGAGGGTGTGGCAGTATTTTCACCTGGTCAAAAGTATGGGTGATGGCCAGAGGGGAGGGGTTGAGGGGTTAGGAGATGGGGGTGAAGGGTTAAAAAAGTACAAATTATTAGTTGATAGATGGTCACGGGGATGGGAAGCTAGGCATAGGGAATACAGTCAGCAATAATGTAATGCTATGGAGTGACAGAGTAATTGGGGGGATTATTTCATAAATTATATAATTGTCTAACCAACATACTGTATACTTGAAATTAATAAGAAAATACCTTTAAAAAGGTATGTGAAATATTTTTTTGAGAATAAGATAATTGGCCTAAAATCTAAATGGCAACAAAAGGTTAACTAGGAAAAAACAACTGGATGAGCATGCTAGTCAGAAGAAACAACATGGGTATACTTCCAATGCCAGGAAAGCTCAAGTGAAGAAACCAAAGTCAGTTTCATTAAAGCAGAGAGGATGGAGCAGCATGGGAGAAAATGAGACCAACAAAAACAATTATAAAGGTCTTTTGAAAACTCTGCTTCTGTTTTAAAAAACAAATTGCATTTAAGGTTTGTAAGTGTGAAGAAGTGTTGGAAGAAAATGAAGGTGTTTTGATCAATTTCATGTCTCCAAAGGATGACTCTGGAAGCAATGTTGAGCCAAGATATAAAAAGACAAGAATAAACACAGGTAGAGTCATTAGGCAATACTTCAGTATTTAAAATATAAGAGTAACCTCTATTAGAATAAAGGGAAGAGATACAGAAAGGTAAGTAAATTCAAGAGATATTTAGAAGGTAAAATTATTAGGACTGATGACCTTAATCATCAGATTTTACAGAATATCTAAAAAATTGACAATCCTTCTGGCTAATGATAACAAATATTTTCATGCTCACAGGTTACAGATTTACAAGTGTACAAATAAACGACTATCTTATTTTTATCTAGACTGAATTCGTCTAAGCCTTAAGGGACTCTAGGCTACTGATTGGGTTCAGGTCTATTCACCATACCTTTATTCTGAGGCTTATAATAAAGAATGTGCAGCTATGTGAGATAGCCATTTTCATGGTAGTATACAAGAGTGTAAGAGGGCAAACTTAATCACATCAGTAGACTGGGGAAGTAGGAGGGACATATTGTAAATAACATGAGAAGAGGTGTAGATATATAACCTTAGATATGGAAAAGATTTCCCAGGGATACCACAAAATAAGAAAAGGGTGAAACAGAAAATTGCTATTGAGGAACTCAAGTATTTTATATTTTGAAAAAGAGCTATACACTTCTAAAAAGACAGCAAATGATTTCCTAGAGAAGTAAGAGGAAAAGTAAGAGATTGCTTTGTTACATAAAGAATCAAGGCTGTTATCAAGATAAGGAATAATACATGAGGATTTATTGCTGTTTGGGGATGAACAATTTGGGTGGAGTAGTAAGGTTTGAAACAAGAATTATAGTTGTTTTAAGAGTGAGTGAATAGCAAATCAGTAAAGGCAACACTTAGAATATGTTTAAAAATTTTACTAGAAAAGGAAAAGAGATAAAAACAGGGTAGTATCTTAATATGAGGGGGTGGTAGTAGGAATTTTTTTTCTTATTATTTTATTTTCTTTCCAAAGGGCAGAGTGTTAAAGTGTACTTAAAATCCAATGGTAAATATTCACTTTAGAAAGAATAGCTGAATAATTAGAATACTAAGGAAGTAACCTCCATGCAAGAGGTCCAAGCCACATGGTATGATTTAGCTTTTCATAAAAAGGGTTAAACAAGGAAGAAAGATAAGACAGAAGTTAGGTGAACCAGAGAATGAGGATATTAGGAATCTTCAACTGAAAAAAAAAAAATAAACAAGACAGAAAATTTAGAGAGTAAAGTGAATTTAGTCTTGAGGTTATGATTAACATTATGGATCATGAAATATATGCTAGATATTAAAGGATAGTTGATTTTTATTTTTTTACAGACAATGCAAATATAGAAAATCCAAGGTAATCTATAACATAACCAGTTAAAACTAGTAATTGAATTATAAAGTTTGTCAGTTATGGGGCCATTTTTTTCATGCTTATAAAAGACAACCTAGTAAACATGTTTATACCATCCCCTATTTCGGCCTATTAAATCTTGTATCCCAGAAGATACTCACAAATTGATAACCTCTAACTTATCCAACTGTAGTTTCAAGAACCCTTGATCAAGCACACTCAGAAATATATCTTTAGCACAATCTCCCAGCTTCTGGGAGATTGCACAAGGTAGGTCTTATTATCTTTTTGGGTTATAGTTCATTTCTTATCAAATCCTGCTTATTCTTAAATAGGACATGTGGTAACTTAATCTTATTTACTGGAATTTGGGCAAGGAAGAAAATTGAGTACATATTCTGAGAAGCACACACACTGTCTTGGGAAAGTCTCCTCATCCTCTTCAATCAAGGGTTAGTGATAGCATTTAATAGAGCATTTGGGGCCATTTACAAGGCTCAGAGGATCCTGAAGAATATGGATCTCAAGAATGTTCAGTGCATTGATCCAAATTTCTCATTTCATGAATCAAGTTCACACTCTTTCCCAACCCAGACCCTGACCTTGCAATGACAGACCTACCTCTTTGGGAGCTCAGCTAATCTGATGATTTATTCCTGGACGAGGCCTCAGTTTTCTTTGCGCTCCCTTGAAAGGGATGAAGGTCTTTTTATAGGGAACCGAAGAGACTCTCTGGCTTTTGCATTTAAATTTGTACTTGCCTATTAATTGCTCTCATTATTGGATCACTATCCAAGCATCCATAGTGCTTAGTAATAGCTACCCAATTCTAGTGTCCATATAGTTACTATTTTCCCTGTTTCTCAAATGCTGCATACTTTATACCAATTAATACATTTCTTTCCAGTACTTTACCATTCCAGGTCACCAAAAGTGAAAATTTTAAAACTACACTTCTGTGTGGTGTTAGGATCTCTCTGTATTCCACCAATAGGAATCACCAGCAAGAGATTCTTATTGCCAGTATGGCAGCAAGTAATCTAGCCACCACACATCACCTATCATCGGCTTTCTTGGACTACTTCTGATATCAATTGTCTTAGGCTGAGTTTCCTGAAAAGCAGAACTCAGAGGAAGATTTACTTTAATGAGGCTTATTATGGCATACTTTAGTAATCTAGAAAAATAAAGTAGCAAGATATTTTTTAGACACTTTTGTTTGCATCCCTAATTTTTTTAAACCCTCTAACATCCAGTGTTGTTTCCCTAACTTTCACCTCATATAGTTTGAAAAGATAAGTGTAAAATTGTCTTTGAAGACTCTGTTAGATTTCCACCTTAATGCCTTTCATCCATCAATGAAAATATGATTTATTGTACAGGTTTAAAATGAGTATTTATAAAGCTAACTCTTGTAGAAAGATAGGAGTTTTAACATCTCATCCAAACATTTGATTACAACAAGAAGCAATAAACAGTTTAAACATGACAATGCTATCTTTTAAGAGGCCAAAAGCTTGACAAAGGATGTTACTAGCTATAACTATAATTTAATATTGAGTTTCCAAAAGCTTTATTTTTTAACAAATGAAATTTCCTATCTAGGAAATACCTTAAAACTAAAAATTGTCGAATATTCAACACATTACCCCAAAGCTGAATGAGGAATTAACATGTAGCTGAAGACTCTAAGATTAAATTTCAATTATTCCTTAAGACATCCTACTATATGCTCCAATTTTGATGCTCTTTTAATATATTATTACAAAATCTAAAGTAATCTCAGATAATCTAATCACACCTCCCTCGGTAAAAAGATAATTGTTTTGTCTGGTGTCTTACATTAAATAAATTGTAGATTATAATCCATTTCTTCAATTTATCCAATTATTTGACTATATTTCTTTAGCACTAATTTGCTTTTACTAAGAAAAGAATGAAAAGATCATTATTAGCCTTCAAAATATTAAAACTTTCAGGACTAGTGTTAGAAAAGGACATAATTAAAGTATGATTAGGTTAAAATGGAAAGTTTGTGCTGTCATGAGGACATAATATCAAGAAAATATATTATGATCTGAGATTTTGAAAGACCTCTTTGTAAAGACAAAGGATGAGAAAGGGTTACTGAAATGCAGGGGAAGGAGTGAAGGAGGAAGTCTCCCAGAAAAAATGCATTCAAAGAAGTCCAGAACAAGACACAGTTGCCTACTCAAAAGCCACAGAAACTACAGCTGGATCGTAGATTTCAGCTCAGATACACATACACCAATTTCCTTTCTACTTATAGAATTCAATGCCTTTATTTTACTATTTTCTCTCTTCTCTCTCTCTCCTCCCCTCTCCCTCCCTAATTCTTCTATTATCATTTCTGTTTACTTATATTATTTATCTTTTTTTGCAGAAGTCCTGAAGTTTAGCCTGAAAGCCTGGAGTATATGCAAAAGTTATAAAATCCTCATGTCTAATGATTTCCTTGCAAAAATCTTTTGTTGCTGATGCCTGGATTTCTCTTTAAGGCTTTCCTATTTCAATTGTGTGTGTGTATGTGTATAAACACATACATAAATACACATACACATATATAGTGCTAAGAACACTTTACATGAGATCTACTCTCTGAACAAATTTTTAAATGCACAATACAATATTGTTCACTATAGGTACAACATTGTACAGATCTCTAGAACTTGTTCATAACCAAAATTTTAAATCCATTAAAAAGCAATTCCTCATGTTCCACTTCCCCTAGCTAGCCCTTGCAACTACCATTTTGTTCTCTTTCTATGAATCTATGTTATCTCTATAAATGGAAAAATGCATTATTAATTAGCCTTTCTGTGACTAGCTTATTTCACTTAGCATAATGTTCTCAAGATTCATTCATCCTGTTGTGGATGGCAGGATTTCTTTCTTTTTAAAGGCTGAATAATATCCTATTGTGTATATATATATTTTCTTTACCCATTCATCCATCAATAAACATTTAGATTGTTTCCATATCTTGGCTAATTGTGAACAATGTTACAAGCACATGGGAGTGCCGATATCTCTTCAATATCCTGATTTCAATTCTTTCAGCTATATATCCAGAAATGACATTACTGAAACATATAATTCTATTAATTTTTGAGGGTCCTCCATACTGTCCTCCATGGTGGCTGCACCATTTTACATTCTCTCAAACAGTGTGCAAAGGTTCCAACCTTCCATGTACCTGCCAGCACTTTTCTTCTTTTTTTGATAATGACCATCTTAACAGCTGTTGGGTAATATCTCACTGTGGTTTTGATTTGAATTTCCCTAATGACTAATGATGTTGAACATCTCTTCATGTGCTTTATTGGCCATTTGTATATCTTCTTTAGAGAAATGTCTATTCAAGTCCACTGCTCATTTTTTAAATTGGGTTATTCTTTTTCTTGCTATTGAATTATAAGAGTTCTTTATATCATTTGGACATCAAACCTTTATCAGATATATGATTTAAAAATATTTTCACTAACAATAAACTATCTGAAAAAGAAATTAAGCAAACAATCCATTTAAATAGCATCAAAAAGAATAAAATATTTAAAAATAAACTTAACCAAGGAGGTAGAAAACTTGTACACTGATAACTATAGGGCACTTCTATAAGAAATTAAAGAAAACACAAATAGAAAGACATCCTATGCTCATGGATTGAAAGACTTAATCTTAAAATGCGCATACTACCCAAAGTGATCAATCTTCAGATTAGATGCAATCTTTACTAAAGTATCAATAGGAATTTAGATAGAAATTTAAAAAATCCTAAAATTCACATGGAACTACAAAGACTCGAATACTCAAAGCACTCTTGAGAAAAAAGAAAAAAGCTCAAAGCATCACATTTCCTGACTTCAAAATATATTACAAAGTTACTGTAATTAAAGCAGAATGATAGTGGCATAAAAACAGATATATAGACCAATGGAACAAATAGAGCGCCCAGAAATAAACCCACTCAGATACAATCAACTGATCTTCAACCTGGGTGCCAAAAAATAATGTACAATGGGAAAAGTACTGTCTCTTCAACCAATTGTTTTGGGAAAAAGTGGATATCCACATGCAAAAGAATGCTGGACCCTTAGCTTATGCCATACACTAACATCAATTCCAAATGTATTAAAGACATAGACCATAAAACACCTAGAAGAAAACATGGGTTAAAATCTTCATGATATTAGTCTAGACAATAAATTTTTAGATAGGACACCAAAAGCACAAGAAACAAAAGAAAAATAGATAAGTGGGACTACATCAAACTAAAAAGCTTCTACACAATGAAGGGAAAAAATCAACAGAAACATAATCCATGGAATTGTTGAAAATATCTGAAAACCAAACTTCTTATTTCAATTGAAATACTGAGGAGCACACAATAACCTTCAAAACCATAGACACCTATTCCACAAACAGCAATTATTAGAATATTGAAAGAATTTAAGAGAAAAGAAAACTTTAAGGCAAAATTTAAGTATGGGATGATATATTGATGCCGGGGGTCTAATCATGTAAATATCTGGTATCTTATTTAATAATTCTGTTTTGAAGGAAAGGAAATCTTCTGGAGCCTTTATAAATAGCCAGCTACATCTTCTCTGTGACCTATACTCCCAAATCTAACAATTTTGAGAATTCTCTCATTTGGGGCATACTCTCGGCTGTGTCTCCCTTTCCCTTCATTAACTCAATGATTTTCCCAGAGTATCTCTCAAAGAATGCCCATGATGATATAAAATTATTAGGTCCCCTCATCTCTTCCCCTACCATCCTCCTTAAAGTCTCTATGTCAGATAGCTTCAGATATGTATTTATGTTTTCTGTTCCTCTAGGATATAGGTCAATTAATATCATCAATTACCAAGTTACATAAAGATTAATTCCTATTCTAATTCCTATTCTTCCTTGTTAAAGAAAAATGTAACTGAATAAACTGTAAATTCTCAGGATGGAATGATCCATATTATCGATGTAAAACAATTCTACCATCGTGCTAAAATTAGTAACGTGGCATTATATATACCAACTTCAAAATTTTGCTTATATTATTGAGTGATCTGCTCATGTAATTACCTTCACAGGAAAATAAATTGCTTTTTAAGTGTCATGAATAAAAGAAAATGTTCTTTGAAGAGTGTTTCACATCCTTAAGATTGTAGCTTAAGAAAAGAAATCAGAGGTAATTGTCTATGACTGACTTTAAACACATGAAGTATTTTTTTGCTGGCAAATTTTCACAAGTTGAGGGTTATAATGGCTATCACAGCAAAAGTGAAATCCCTAACGTACTTCCAAGATGTTTAGCACTGTAGCTTACTCTTTATACCTGCAAAATTCATAAGTTAAACTTTTCTTTTGTTTGAATGCACTTTCTCTGTACTATTATTGATTACTTATATTGTTCTTCATCTGCTGGAGGTTCAAGAGTCATTTATAAGCCAACTTTGAAATATAAGCATTAAACTATGAAAACGTCAGATCCAAGAAAGCAGGAAAAAGAAACATCCGCTCTTTAATTTATGTAACCAATTTTTCACTGTTGCTACCTTAAAATCCAATAAAAATGTTCTGACTATAGTCATTCCAAATTTCCTTATTTTGAAAGATATTTCTTACTTTAATTCCTTATTTTCTTTGACTTCAAAGCAATGCTATATCACTTAAAAAAAAAAAACACAAAAAACACTACTCTCTTGGGTTTGATGACTCCAACCTCATTAAAGCTTATTGGTTAGTACTTCTTTGGGTCTCCCTTCATCTAGCCTACCCTGTGAAAGTTTATATTCCCTTAGCAATCTGTACTTGAACCTTCCATCCTTTCTATAATCTCCACCTTTTAATTGTCTCCATTATTATGGCTTGACTATAATAATCTGCAGTCTTAATTCTTACTCTTAATTCTGTATCTCTGAAGTCTTAGCACTTATTTCATACTAGATATATAAAACCCAGCTTGCTTAAAATACAATTTATATCTTCTCTTACCAAATTTGCTCTTTCTTCTGTGTTCTGTATCCATGATAACTGCACTATATGTGGTTATACTGACTACTCTGGTTACCACGAACATTCAAATCAATTCATACACCATATTGATGCTATTTCCTAAAACTCGACCAAACTATATTTTCTTACATTGTCAAGACTAGTTAAGAAAGACTAGACTAAGTTACCCACAGTCTAGGCTGTTAGCATCTCTTACTTGGAAACCTACAAAAGCCTTCTACTTTTTTTCCTTTCTCTTCCTTCCACTCATTTTCCATACATGCCCTAGAGTGATGTTTCTAAAATATAGATCTGATATATTAATCATATGTCACCAATGCCTGTTACATACCAGTGGCTCAACAAAGATGTTTGATTAATTCAGACCAATGGACTTCTCTTCTAGAACTCTCTGATCTATGACAGTACCTTGGATGGCACATATGATAATGAAAATTTAACTGCTGGCTATATGTTACCAGAAGCTGTTGTCTTTTAAACAGGATAGAAATCACCTTGAAGCAGATATCTATTTGAATGATCCCCCTTAATTATGTAAATGTTGGGTGAGTCAGCATCCACTGACCTACAGCAAAAAATTTAGAAGAAACTCTAATGACTTCATCAAGAACATTGCTGAGATGCAAAAATATTCTGATATTCAACGCTGGCTGTGGGGCCTGGGGCAGAAGTGTAGTATCTACAACATCTTTCACAGACACAGGCCTTCTGAGAAGAAATAAAAGCTCCAGAAATTGACCTCCAAATTTGAAAAGAGGGAGGCCTGTCATGGTGTACCATAGTGTTCCTGACAAGAGCACAAAGGCAGAAAAGAGCTCTAAGTTGCCTAAAAAACTGACTCTGGATTCCTGAAAGAAACTCAACAGTGAGGTCTTAAAACACATGAGGCCATTCTGTCCTATCTCCATAAGCCTTCCTCAAATTGTCCATTTGAAAACTAGAATGCCTTGTGCCTTAGCTCCAAAGATATCCAATTAAACATATTAGCAATAAAATGTCCAAAATTTTCTTAATTTTTCATTCCTTATTTTGTATATATGGAAAATTATATGACTTTATTTTCAAATATTAAATTAATCTTGCATGCCTGGCATAAACTTCACATTGACATGATTATTTTTTTCCCATACAGCTTTATTAAGGTTTTTATAGTTTGATTGAGCATCCCACTATGCTCTTAAAGTTATTGGTTTTCTTTTGATTTCTTCCTCAGGTTTTGGTACTAATGATGCCATTAATTTTTTTTATAATGTGAAATATCAATTTTATATTATTCCCTCTTCTTCTATTTTCTAAAAGGTTTCACAACTATTTATATTTTGGGCCAAATAATTCTTTTTTTTGGCAAAGTAGGGCAATATTACTGTCTGTTGATTTCTTATTTAACCCTTGGGTTATTAGAAATGTGCAGCTTTATTTCCAAATAATTAAGAGTTTTCCAGATATCTTTTCATTATTTTTTCTAATTCTTATTTGTTCTGAATTCTTTACATGATTTAAATTCTCTTATGTTTTAAGTTTTTTTAATATCCAAAAATATGATCTAAATCAATAAATATTCACTATGCATTTAAAAAGAATGCACGCTCACTGTTTGCAGCAGTATGTTCTATAAATATTTATTGGCTTAACTATTTGATTGTGTGATTGTGATGTTAAGGTTTACTATACTGTTATAGATTTTCTACTTTTGCTATGGAGAAGTACATCTCCAAATTATCATTGAATTGCTCTCTCCGGTCTCATTGGATTTTTTTTTATGTATTTTGAAGCTCTATTGTTAGATGTGTATATGTTTATCATTTTTATGTCCTCCTTATCAGTATTAAATGTCCCTAGTAATAGTTCTTTTTTTGTCCACAGTAATATTTCTTTTCCTGAAGTCTGACAGTAATAAAGCTACCCCAGCTTTGAGTAATGTATATATATACATTTGTCTTTTATTTTTAACCTATGCATTTCTATATATTAAAAGTGGGTTACTTATAGACAATATAGTTGGGTTTGTTTTGAAATACAATCTTCCTATCTCTGTCTTTATTTTGTGCATTTCATCCATTTCCATGTATTAATATGGCTGATTGATATTAATATGGATGGATTAATACCTATGGTCTTGCTTGTTGTTTTGTATTTGCTCCATTTGTTATTTCTTAGTGTTTCCTCTTTTTGGCTGCTCTTTGGTTATTTCGGGTTTTATGGTTCCATTTTATGTGCTATTAGGTTTGCATGTATACCTCTATTTAAAAAGCGGTTTCCGCAGAGTTTAAAGAATGCATTTCAACTAATCAGTGCCTTTCTTACATAATATTATATTGCTTTCCATATAAAGAAACTTCTAACGCTATACTTTCAATTTATTTATCCTATTTTCTGTGCTAATATTGCCATTCATTTTTTTTTTTTAATATGCTATAAATTTACTAATTAAAACTAGTTTGACTTTGGATAAGAAGTTGCCAAGCTACGGCCTGTGGGCTAAATCTGGCCTGTAGGCAAATCTGGACTGCCACCTGTTTTAAATGTTATTAGAGAAGAGTTATGTCATTTGTTTAGTTATTGTCTATGACTGGTTTCACACTGGAACAGCAGAGATGAGTAGTTGCAACAAAGGCCAAATGTACTAAAATAGTTATTTGCTCTCCCTTGACAGAAAGTTTGCAAAACCCTCATTGAGAACATAATCACTCAGAATTTCTTTTAGTTAAATCATTTAGACATCTTCATTTCTTTGTGTAGATTCAAGTTTTATCCTGAAATATTACTCCTTCTGCCTGAAATACTTTTTTGAAATATTTCTTATAGTGTTGATCTACTATTAATACATTTTCTCAGTTCCATTTGTACTCTATTTAAAATTCCTTATTTTACCTTCAAGTTTGAAAGATATTTTCATTATATCATGCTAGGTAGACAGATTTTTCTTTTTCTTACAGTACCCTATGGTCATCTCGTTTGCACGGATTCTGACAATATAAAGACATTATTTTTTTTTTTTTTACATACTCTGTCCTTTCTCTGGTTGCTTTTGTGATTTTGTCCTTTGCTTAATTATCAATTTGAATGTCTTGTGTTTATTTTCAAGTATTTATCTTACTTGGGTTTCTCTAAGGTTATTAGCTCTATAATTTATCAACTTTGCAAATTCTGAGCTATGACCTCTTTAAATATTTCCTTACCCCATTCTCTCTTCTCTTCCTGAAATTCCAGTGACACATATATAAAATGGTTTGGTATTTTCTCACAGCTCTTGGATGCTCTTTTCTGTTTTTCTGTTTTCTACTTTTGTTTCCGTATGAGTAATTGCTACTGACCTATTTTTAATTACACTGATTCTTTACTCAGCTATGTCAAGTCTCAAATAAACAGTCTTCATCTTTGTTGCCCTTTATTTATAGTGTTTCCAATAGAATTTTTCTTATGGTTCTCAGCTGAGGTTCCCCATTTGTTAATTTATGCTGTCTTCTTACTTCACTAGAACTTTTAAGATATCAGTCATGGATATTTAATATTCTGTCCGATAATATTAACATATTGGTTATGAGTCTCATTCTGTTCACTGCTTTGTCTATTGACAGTGGATTGCTTTTAATTGTTTTATCTGTCTTTAATATTTTTTATTAGAGGCCAGACACCATGATTAATACATTAAAAAAGGTAAACAGTAATTGTCTCTGAAAATGGGCATGCCTCTTGTTGTGCTAAGCTGTTTGTATGTGGGTTGAGACAAACTAATCAGGAGCTGAGATACATCTGGATTTTGTTATTGCTGTGGTTACTTTTATTGCACCAGTACCTTTAAATTCTTCTAGCGATACCTTGTGCTTAAGGAAAGGGCTTGGTTCCTAGAAAGTTTTCCTCATGGTTTTGCTCCACACTCAGCTTTTACTTTGTACATATGTCTCGAAGGAGGTCTCTCTTTACACTACTGTCCCCTTACCTATGGTAGACTGTTATTACTTGTTCCTGAGGAGTTTGGCTTCTGGACAAAAAACCTGTGAGTGATTTTTCAGGTTCAATCATGGCCATTTACAAAGGTTTATCTGGCAGACCTTGTCAGAGAAAGCTGCCCTCCCCATGCGAGACCTTATGCACGGTCAATGCACCACAGTTCCTGAAGAGAGTTAGTGAAGGACTCAGAATCCCTGTCCAGCCAGGCCTGTGTAGAGAACACTTTATTGTGGGGGAGGAGGGAAACCTTAAAGACGCCTTTTTCTTCTCTATCTCAGAACTACTTTTCCACTCCTAGCCCTCTCCCTTGCCAGCCTCCAGGTCCATACAACAGCAAGCACTGCTTGGTCAGGACCCAAACACAGTGAGATGACCCTGATATCCATACTGATTTACCTTTTCAGCAGGTGAGCCATTCCCTGTGGGGAAATGGAAGAGAGGACTTGGTGCTTTCTCCAGTTTACTCTGTTGTTTATAATATTTCAGTAAGTGACTAAAGGCTTGACTGTTACTTCTACTCTGGTTTGTTGTCTCAATTGCCTACTCTGACTCCTGGCAGCTCAATTCCATCACGTTGAGGTGAGCTCTTCACAGTTGCTTCATATTTGCTAAACTGGTGATAGGAAATGCAGTTGTTAAAAACAAAAACAAACAAAATAAACATCTCCCTGGGCCTCAGGGATTGGACTTTTTCAGAGATCCTGACATTTCACCAGTGGTAGATGATGTCTAATGAGGGGAACACAGGATGGTTTCCTTCCTGTCTCCAGTGAAGGGATTATTTTTCATCTTTCCTCCAGGTGCAATGTGTGGAGTTCACAGGTCTTCCTGCTCTTTCCCAGTGGCTTAAGGTTTTTCTGTAGCAGAGAGATATTTGGATGAGGCTTTGCATCTTTTAACAGCACTTGTTCCCCATTCCAGGTATGCATGATTATTGATAAATGATTTACACACTCCACCCTACCTCCAATCTTTCTCCTGAATTCCTTGTTGAGGTCCATGGACAAGAATCTGCCTGTGAGCCCACACCACTGGCATATCTCATTTTATTGTATACTTCACAGGTGTTGCTTTTTTTTTTTTTTAAACAAACCGAGGGGAAGACTATGCCTTCAGCAAAAATGTTATGACTCACTTTATCGCAATACTTGCTTTATTATGCTGGTCTGGAACCAAACCCACACTATCACTGAGGTATGCCTGTACTTGCTTTATTGCAGTAATCTGGAAGTGAACCTGCAATATCTCCAAAATATGCCTGTATAGGTTTCTTTGACTATTATGGGTTCTATATCTGTACACTAGGCCAGACTCAGCTTTTAGTAATTAATTTTTTTCTGTATTTTTCTTTCTCATTTGTATAGTGCCCAGCATGTCTTCTTCTCGTACTCTGCAAGAGATGACTCTAGTGTTTCCATCATGTTTTCCTCTGGATTTAGACTATTTTTCTTATTACTTCAGCTATCTATTGGGTTATGATTTTGTATTATCTAGCTTTCTATTTTGATGGAAGCATTTACTTATGTTGTGTCCTTTCATATCTAAGAATATCACAGATACTTCAGCTGCATGGCCAGTTTTGATCAAGCCACAATGTATATTGTTATTATCAAATACCGTTTTGTGCAACTTTGTAAACTATATGCACCCAAAAACATTCTGTGTCCCACGGAACTGCCACTTAGGTATATTCCATCCCCTAGCAAATCCCCATTTGGGTGTGATATAAGGTATCACATAAATGTCTTTTACATATCTCTAGAGGGGTATTATTGGTAATATCAGGACACTAAATCACATCCAAACTGTCCTCCCTTAAGGCTCTTCATGTTCCATTTGTACTTTCTTTAAATGCGAATCACTGACATTCACATTGCTTATATTCAGACTGACAAATAAACTTCTGACGTGCTAGGATGGTAGCAGCAATCTGCTTTCATTCACACCCAGGCAGCTATTTTAACAATACATCATCTTGATTAATAGCCACACAGAGTGACCAAAGCTCTGCCATTCAGCATTCTCCACCCTCTATGATTCATAGGTAGTATTTTCCTCAGGTCATCAGAAAAATATCCAGAATGGTAAATATAGAATATAAACTGTGAATCAAGTGGTAGTAGGTGGCTACTGATAAGTTATCAGGGGTATTGTGTCACATCTTCTCAACAGATTATCTAGGTAGAGTTTTTGAGCAGAGTGCATAAATCCTCAAAAGTTTACTTTCTCTTTTCTGGAGAAAACAGATTCAGAGCTTTTCTCCAGCATCTGGCACTAGTAAATGCTAGATCTGAAAGAGACAGTTAACAGTCTTGATCTCTTGCTCTGAGATACTCTTGTGGAAACAATTTGGTTACATTCTTACCTCAGTTATGAACATACTTTGCCACAATTTCTCCTATTTCTATTTATTGCTTATTTTGATCCATATATTTTCCACTGTGGTGGGATTTTTCTAGCTCAGATGTGTGCATTACCCATAGGGTGAGCAATAATGGTATACTTGTTAATACTTCTTTCCAGAACTCAGAAGGACTTAAAATTTTTGATAGGTAAGAAATATGTAGACAGCTACATACTGCTAAGAGCATTTCATAGAAAAGGTCATTCCTTCTAGGAAACCCTATTAATGTGTTTTCCAAAATTCCTGTAAAAGCATGTTTAAGGTAAATTTTACAGTTCATCTTTTTCTTTCTTGGGTGTCCCAAATAGAGGAGAAATAGATTACAGGCCGAATGCTAACTCTTTCAAGTAATGAATGGTCACAAGCATAGACAAAGAACATGTGGTGAGTAAAGAATTATTTGAATTAATGTTTACCACTCACGTGATTGGGTTTATATCCATTGCGTACATGTTATTAATAGATAAAGAGAAAACTAGGTCATATATTCATGCCTTTCTACAGAGCAATATCATGGGCCAACAACCAAATGTGAAAGAACAGTTATAACTGTTTTGAATGCAACTAAGTACAACTGCTTAATCAAGATTTATAAAGAAAATACCTATGCAGTAAGTAATATGTTACCTTGTTGAGTTAGGTATTAAATATATACCTTATGCATTATATATACACATAATATTAACATGATTATATGTGTGCTCACTGATTGCTATAGATGCTTTGTGTATTTTTTATGGCTGATATTGGCTGGGAAACTGATGCAATACACATTGATATCTTTAAAAATCCATTTGTTTGGTGAGGTAGCAAGCTTCTTAAATGAGTAATAACTGATCAATTGGAAATATATGGAAAAAACTGGAATTAAAAATGGTAGAGATATTGCAGGAAAGTATTCAATCTCACTCATTGCTAAGGGAAACATAAATTACCATAAATTACTAAAATATTTGTAAAGCCATCATAGAGAACAAGAGTCAATAAAAGTTTTTACCTTTGAATATATAACCAAAGAAATAATGTATAATAGAGGTAAATGCTTTGGAAAAATATTAATTTCTTGAATATAAAAAACTATTTTCTTAAACGATCTTAAATTTTTCTTTTTTAAATATATATTTTCAGGCCGTATTTACCACAGCTGGAAAATTCTACTTGTTAAAGAAATAATTACTCATACCTTCCTCAAGGGAAACTGCAGGGGTTTTTCTTCTTGTTCATTCCAACCAATATTATGTTCTCAATATCTCTGAAGTTTTCTTAAAGATTTACTGTCCTCTGGCTACAATGTCAATGTCAAAGTTCAGATTATGGCAAGGTAGGCAGATTTCTCTTTAATAGAAACTATCAACCTTTGGAAGAGAAACATTAAACACTAGATATAAACCTAGACAACCTGGTCATCCACAGAATATCAGGATGCTGTTCTCTGCTCTACTGCAGTCTTTTATTCATAAGGGGAACTTGCGAAGTATATAGTTTTATATACCATAATTAAAAGATTTACCATAACCCTGGATAATATTACTAAAATCACTGATATGTTCACTAGAAAAGTAATCAAAATTGGAAAGACCATGGATCAAAGATATTTTTTTGAACTCAAGAGGAGTCATACATGCAGCTCTAAGAGAAAATCATTTTACCTATGTCCCTAGACATCTCTCTGAAATATTTTTTTTAAATCAAAAAAATAAATTAACTATTAAACATACAATATCTAGAAGCAAGGTATTTTCCTGCAAAGTCATGGTTAAGAATTCTTCATGCAAATTTTTTTAAGATTTCTTATTGAGTTCTACTCAATTTCACTATAATTATTTTGTTTACCATAATCTTCATTCATTTGAGTTCTTATATACTGCTCCTTAAGCTGGAAAATTTTTGTTGAACCATTACAAACAATGGTACTAAGATTTTTTTCCCTAAAACTATTGAAGCTATAAAGGTTTATTCCTAATCTACATATTACTATGTCTTGGGAATTCGAGTTATCATTACAATGCACCCAAGAAGTAGACTTTCAAGGCTACTTTGCACCTAGAGCTAAAAGAGCCACAACTGTGATTATGGTTGTGTTCTGTGAACACTGCATTCTGCAGTCCCCTTATTTACTCAAGTTCAACTAACTGTGCTGATCTTTTAACTATTTTAAAACTAGGAGTAACATATGTCAGTTGTTTCTCCAACTACATCATGAGAATGATTACCAGTGTTTGAGTACCTGTGACTACTATCCTATTAATTTTTCTAATAATATTTGTCTTTGGGTGCAATTTGGAGACAACAAAGATTAAATATACACAGGAAAATCTTTGGTATTTACTGCATAATGGTCCTCCCATAATTTCTTTTATGGCTATATTCTAAATCTAGATTTTGTTCCATCTTTCAGACATTGGTAAACAAGCAATATATGTTTCCTAATTTTGATTTACTGACAAAGCCGAGGCCTAGATTTAATCCATAACATTTTTCTATAATATTTAATCCTTAATATTTTAAACATATTTTTAAAATATTAAATATTTTTAATCCTTAATTTTTCTGTTTTTCCTGAAACCAATTTTGTTCACTCCCTACATGACTTCATCATCTATCCTGTCCTAAAAGACCATGTAAGTACAGTGTCAACCTTTATTCCTTATCCAAGTATTGATGTTATGCTTAAAAAAGGAGTAATGATGATGATATTAATAATAGCTAACATTTATATAATACTTACTGTGTGCCAGAACCTACTTTATACTTATTGATTCATATAACTTACACAGCAACTGTCAAAACATGGTAAAATTATCACCTCCATGTACACACACACACACACACACACACATAAAACACATTTTATAAATACATTTTATAAAATACATTTAGAACAGTGTTCATTATCAAGTCAGATGATGAGATTACTACAACCACATGCTACTGTTGAGCAACTTCTCTATGATTTCACTTATAAAACAGAGACTCATGGACACAGACAACAGTTTAGTGATTACCAGAGAGAGAAGAATGGAGGAGGTAGATAAGGGTAAAAAGAGTCAAATACATGGCAATGGGAGGAAATTTAACTTTGGGTGGTGAACACACAATGCAATATACATATGACGTATTACTGAATTGTACACTTGAAACCTAGATTTTATTAACCAATGTCACCCCAACAATTTAATAAAAATCATCTAAGGTTGCATTTCTGTCAAATAAACAAAAACATTTCGATAGCTCATAACAACAAGCTATTCATAATTTTAAGTAAAACTAACCATTTTGCTTTGACCTTCTTTATATTAATGTTCTTCATTACAGACAAAAATGTCAGCGGTTGTTTTGCTCAGTGTCTGAGGCTTTCCTGATTCCTCCTCTCTTTGAACTTGAATAATGCAAAAATAAAGTTCCCTTTTCTCTTCCTCCCAAGCACTGAAAGCTAAATCTCTGAATAAAAGGAAGTAAAAGCTAAATGAAAAGCCAAACTAATTTTACTTAAGCAGTTACAGCTTTCATAGTGAACGATTTGGAGCTCTTCAGAGTTACTTAGCGAATGTAATCACACATATTTGTCTTTTTCAGAATTATATTATGACATGCATCTAAGCAGGACTGCTATTATATAAATTACTCAAGATTTGTTGCTTGAAGTTGCAGAGTATAAAAACATATGAAGTTTTCTTGACAAAAATATTTAAAGAAAACTTATGTAAATTATTAACTAATAAGATTAACCTTAATCTCATTAATATTAACATATTATTTAACTTTGGCAAGAACACCTGGTAAGTGATAGAGAAAAACTATTTGGTATCTGAAGAACAGGACAGGATTCAAAGTTCTTAGACATATAGATTAAATATATTCCTTCATGGGCATAATGAAAGGTTTCTTCCAAACACTGTATACTGCAATTGTTTCTTTAATCCCTCCCTTCCTTCCCACTTTCAATGTGTGTGTATTTAAGTATAAATATATATATTCTTTTACAGATGAGTTACAGATGAGTGGAGGAGATAATCAGATAAAACAACTAAAAATGTATATAAGAGCATATACAAAGTTATATAAGAGCATATAAAAGGAAGACTGATTTAGTCGGGATGCATTAGGGAGTGCTTACCCAAAGATGTATTTGAACTGAGATTTCAAGGGTAATCAGATTTTATTTGGGTGATTGAATGGTAAGAAGACAGTCAAGGTAGAGGAACATTTTATTGGAAGTCCTGACGAGAAAATTAGCATGACACTTTTGAAGATCTGGAAAAAGACTAGTGTGGTCAAGGCATAGAGTGAAGGATAAGTGGTAAAATATGAGTCCCTATAAAAGATTTGTGATATTTTATACCAAAATTACCCAAAGTATTGTGAGAAGAAAATGTAAAGTATTATTCTCTACATAACCGGAATCTTTTCTACTGTAAAAAACATTATTCCTCAAATGAAGTCTTTTTTTTCTTATTTCTAAAATAATTAACTTGCATCATGGAGAACTTAGATTATATAGAAAAGCCCATAAAAGAGAAAAACATGACTCAAAACCTAGCATTCAGATGAAACCAGGAGTGAAGCTTCAGGAATAAGTCACGCTATAATATCCTGCATATTTGCCAGAAGTTGGTGACAAATTTGGCTCAGATTTTCCGAGAAGGAAGTGTGGGAAGTTATATTTACAGATTTTCCTTTTGTTGATAGAGTCCCTCCTAAATAAATACAAATTAACTGAGTCTCAACATCTGCTTTTAAAATGTTCCAGAAGAGAGCAAATAATTGGTAATTACCTATGAAAACTTTCTGTTTTTAACATCTAAAAGAATTTAGATTTTTCTCAGTAGATTTAGCCTTGCTCTATAATTTAATTCATTCTGTAGTTTATTTTTAATGTTTTAATCAATACAATAGCATATTCAGATAGGTGCTCTTCAAAAATAAGAAAGCTGAAGGTCACAGAAATGTGAATCTGAATACAGGTTTGCCTGATTCCTAACACATACTCTTACTACATTACAAATCTAGCCGAAATGCTGACACAGTACTACATATGAATTTGATCATTTGTTTTACATTGAATTATAATTAGCATATGCATTTTACTTTACCTCTTTCATTTAATTTAATAGGAATCAATATCTATGTTTATATTTGTCATATAATTTAATGTGATTTCTAACATAATACCGAATAAATGATTAAAAAACAAGAAAAAGTACAAATAAAAGAACATATGAATTTTGCATTATATCCTGAGTTATTACCACCAACGATGTCATAACAATAAGTCACATGAGATAAAAAGAATAGCTATTAAACTAGCTTCAGATTTTATCTCTGCAATATTAAATTCAAAGCTAAATTAAAAAAATAAATTGTTAATAAGTTTTGATATGAAAATATTATAAACCAATAACTTAAATCCACCTATTCCCCACCATGAAGAACACGAAATGTCTCAAATATACAAAGGATTAGAAATTATGCCACCTCCTCATTGCATACGACAAAATTATCATTAAAATACTGTAGTCATTAACAAGATGTAACCATAAATTAAGAATTGTGGTGGGTTCCTGTATACATTGACATGCTAATCAAGGACCACTCAGCTTAATACTACAATTGCATTATAAAGTAATAGAAAGAAAAAGGTCAGAAGCTCTCGACAAGAGTCCTGGATAACTGTGTGACTTGGGACAAATCAAGATCTCTTAGACTGCATAAATACAAACATATAATTTAAAAAATAATTATCCCTCACTGATGAATTTAAAAATTATCTAACAGAAGTCTGTACTTCTTCAAGTACGATCTGTATTAAAATATAGATAAGCTTTGTCTTTTTGCATGAACAAGAATTTGTATCTGGTATAACATATTACATTAATTGGAAAATTCTTCATTCTTTATGCCAAAAATTAATCCTAAAATACTCAGAAAATAAAACAATTTATCTTTGCTAAAGGAAATAACTCTTACCTAAATGCAATGCCCAGAACCTGGCCCTTTTTTCTATTCAAGCTTTTTATCTCCCATCCTGAACCAATTAGGCTTGCCTCCTTTGAATATCATCATCCTCTCCATCGGCTAACTCAGAAAATGTTCAGCTCTGTCTTATGTTTTCTCGTAGTGTTCCTTGCTCCAATTGTATAATATTCTCTGTCCTCTACCAATTTCAATTCTCCTATTTTGTACAGTACTGCTGATGACTTTAGTCATTACTGGTGTTCTATAACTCATCATTTAGCTTATTCTGTGAAAGGCAAATCATATTTTATTATAGTCATATTTCTAGATTTACTTATTATAAATGTTAATATACCATTTTAAGCTGTATATATATTTAACATATTTTTTAAATGAGCTTCAATGTCACTAAGTTAAAGAGCAAGGGATGGAATGATGAATTTAAATAGCAATACTAAATATTATCTCAACTAGTTGGATTTGTTCAATAATATAAAACCTTGAAAGTTCACACTTGCTGCTCAATGCCCAGAAATAATCTGTCCTTAGCACTTAATCTAACAAATTTAATCTAAACTAAAAAATGGATACTACACCGGAATAGACAAAAGTAATCCAATTTATTGACACTAAGCTACTGAACTGAAACTAAAAACAGGAATACTTAAGAAATTGCCATTAGTACTGAAAGAGATAATGCATATGAAGCCTAAAACATAGTGAGCACTTGATATATATAATTTCTTACATTTTTGTTTTTATTATTGTCCAGTTATGTAAGAATCCAAATAACTATACAGCTTCTTTGCATTTCTGATTACAAATTGACCATATCTAATATATACTGAATTCTGCAATTTCAATGTAATTGAAAATATTTACTTTCAATATTTATTGAAATATTTCAATATTTAACAAATGAATAGTATTTTCTTTTGGGCCATTTTATCTTCTGGATGTCTTACTTTCCCTCTGTATTAATATCATTTGCTGTGGCCTAGTTTTGTCTATTTACTACAGACTAGACTAACTTGGCCTTAAGCTATACTCTGATATCTTGGTTAGAAGAAATCTGTAAGCTTTTCTTACAGTTTACAATAAAAGTTCGTGATTTTAGAATTTACCAAATTCCTATTAAAATGTTTCTTCCTTAGTTCAACTGTCAAAAGTCAGTAAATCTTATTTCCTTATTTTCAATTTTTAGGCAGTTGCCTCACTGGGTCATCCAAGAATTGAAAACAGGTATGTATATAGAATATTAAATGCTCCATAAACATGTTGGTATCTGATCCGGTATTTTTTTAACGATAACTATGAATTTTTTTTCTCATGACATACCCATGGCAATAAATTTAGCAAATTTGGTTCACCTATTCATCTTTGATTGATTCATTTCAAGTAATTAAGACAGGTAAATGCTTTAATTTGTGCTAGTCAAACAATCACCATGGAAACTGACACCCAAACTGCAATTTCCCTCACAAACAAGTTTAAGAGGTCTACTCTATCTTAAATTAGCAAGATCATGACATTCTTGAAATATAAAATGGCAATATAAAGATTATATATAAGATTTAAAATTCCCTTTGAATTCTTATGAAAGCAATTTTGAATTTTCTGTTGATAATTCTACAGTAGATCTAAATTAATACAGGCTATTGTTACTAAACACATAGACTATACTTTCACTGAAGATATTAGCAGAGTTTAGTGAAATTTGAAAATTATATAGAGCAATAACAAAATTACATAATTTCAACAAAGTTAACAATTTATTAACTTACTTTTATTGTATGTAACAGAAATAAGAGACAACGGACATGACTGATCTGAAGCCCTGTTATTTCATGAGCATTTAAATATGTTCAAGTTACAACCCTTCTATGAATTTCAGTTTGATCAGTAGGTAAATTATCGGGGATAAAAGTCTACAGAAGATTGCTGTGAAATGCCATTCAGAACTCTTTTCCCACATATGATAAAAACTATGCAAATTATGAAAGTAAAAATGCAAATATATCTTAGTATTGCTTAAAACTGAGGACATACAGTACTTATTGGGGAGCAGAGACTCAGGCCAGCCCATGCCCTGCTACTGATGCCACCTCTTTCTCCTGCCTCCCTACATGAAGTTATGAAAGAATATAAAATGAAGACAAGGACTATCACTTGGACTATGGTCAAATAGCTCCTACTGGATCCAACCATCCTGTATATAACAACTATAAACTTCAGACAACCTACAAAAATAAAGCAATGATTCAATGCAATGGATAGTAATCAAATGCAGGTACATTCTATAGCCAAGTTGACACTTGTTAAAAAAGAAGGCTACTGTGTGAATTATGTGGTTTTTGCCCCTGGCATGAGCCTGAAGTCAGGCCAACATTTTCAATGTGTGAAATGGCTATAACTTATAGAAAACCTGCAGACTTTCTGACCTGAAAAAGCAGAAGACACATTTTCAGGCAACTGTACTTCTGAAAACTGAGAGGAGACTCCTGGGAAATAGAGAGCTGCAGAGAAGCCCCAAATTCTGAGTTTAAATTGTACCCAAATCTCTGGCTGGCTCCTGAACCACACATGCATGATACAGACTCAAAGTAGTTTGCAGTGAATGCTAAAATAACTGAGATTTCAAATGGAATAAAATGTTTGAAGGTAGACAAACTGCCTATTGAAACAAAACAAAAACCATTCTTGGAAAGAATATAACCAAATGCAAAGTATCTATGTAGTACCACATTCACAGTGAGACATAATCAAAATAAATCATGTAAAAGGAACCACTAAAAAATTTAACCTTGAGATAATCCAGATGTTGGAATCATCACACAAGAACTTTAAAGAAGCTATATCTACCTATATATTCAATGTGATGAAAGAAAAACACTCATACTGTGTAAAATTCAGAAAATCTCATCAGAAAATATAAAAAGATAAAACAAAAACTTGAAAAAAAATTCCAGAAAAATACAGTATCTAAGGAAAACATTCTTTGGATAAGAATGAAGATGATAGAAAAAAGAATCCGCTCCCTTGAAGAGACATCAACAGCAATAATAAAGCCTGAAGAAAAGCAGGAAAAATGCTTCAGGAAAAAAAATGAATGGAGCTTCAAGAATCCGTGGAACATATCAAAAATATAAACTACATGTACTTTGAGCCCAAGAGGATTGGCAAGAGAAAACAGAGCAGAAAAAAATCTTTTTTGAAGAACTAATAGTCAAAAACTTCCCAAGTGTGTGCAAGACATAATTTTACACAAATGAGGTTTGGTAAAACCCAAGTAGTAATAAGATAAATAAAACTAAATCTCAGCACAGAAAAGTCAAGTTGCAGAAAATCAAAGAAAGAGAAAATCTTAAAACAGCTAAAGAAAATGAAATATTACACACAAAGTACTTCATATCATCACAGACTTCATATTAGACACTACGGAGGCAAGAAAAAGGTGGAAGAATATCATTAAAAGGATTTTTTTTTAAAGACAAACACAACATCCTACATTAAGTGAAAATATCAATCAAAAATGAATGGTAAAGGTATTTTAAGATAAAAGAATAAGAAATTTTGTTACCAGTACTGCACCTACAAGAAACGCTAGAAGAATTTCTTTCAATTGAAAAATAGTACCACAGAGAAAAAATGATCATCAGGGAGGAATGAACACTGTAAATCATATAAAGATATTGATAAATATAAATTTTTCTTTAGTTTAAAATACATATGAGTATTTAAAGCAAAAATTATACATGAGATAATAAATAGCTTATACAGAATTAGGTGGTAATTGGATCCATGTGGTTACTAATTTTATATCATATGAGGTAGTACAATATTAATTGTAGGACTATAAAAACTTAATCCTAGAGCAACTACCAGAAAACTACCAGCAACTACCAATAGATAATTCAGAATGAGTTTCTAATATTTATTCAAATAGTAAGAGAGCGCTACAAAATAGAGAAGGGGGAGATGAGAAAGTTCATATCTAATAAAATGGTGAACCTAAATCAAATTATATCAATAATTACATACAATGTTCATAGGTAAAACACTAATTAAAAGGCACATATTAAAAGATTAATAAAAGCAGGACCTAACTGCATGCTATGTGATGAAATTTAAATACTAAACTCAAGAATTAGAAGGCCTGATTAGCTATTTATTTTTTTGATTTTTTAATTATTTTAATTAGTTTCAAGTATACAGTACATTGGTTAGACATCTAATTCATAAAACGATCCCAATTGCTCCTTCTCTCCCTTGACCATCCATCTAGCTAGCCCACGTATTAATGCTACTTACGTTCTCTATGCCATGCTCCCCATCCCCGTGACCATCCATCAGCTAATTTGTACTTCTTTAACCCTTCACCCCATTCTTCCAGCCCAACCCCACCCTGTCACCAAATTGTCCACTATATTTGTGAGTCTGTTTTTGATTAGTTTGTTATTTTTGCTCCTTAGATTCCACATATAAGTGAAATCATATGGTATTTATCTTTCTCTGTCTGACTTAAATACTTTCTAGGTCCATCAAGGCAGTATCTTTTTCTATCCCTTTCCTTTTAGTATGTCTTTTAATCTGAAGTGAGTCTCTTACAGACAGCATGTAAGGGTCTTGTTTTCTTATCCATTCATCCGCTTTTTTGTTGGAGTAATTCTTTTGCATTTGAGGTATTTATTGATAGGAATGTAGTTGTTACCATGCTTTATTCCTGTTTTTGATACTTTTTTTCTTCTTAAAGAAGTCCCTCCAACATTTCCTGTAATACTGGCTTGGTGTTGATAAATTCCTTTAGCTTATTTTTGTCTGGGACGTCTTTATCCGTCCTTCAACTCTAAATGATAGCTTTGCTGGATACAGCATTCTTGGTTGTAGATCCTGGGTCTTCATCCTGTCAAATATTTTGTGCCAAGCCTTTCTGTCCTGCATAGTTTCTTTTGAGAAATCAGCTACCAGTCTTATGGGTGTTCCCTTGTAGGTAACTATCTGCTTTCCTCTAGCTGCTTTTAAGGTTCTTTTAAGGTTTAACCTTTGGCATATTAATTATGATGTGTCTTGGTGTGGGCCTCTTTGGATTCCTGGTTTTTGGGATTCTCTGAGCTTCCTGCGGTTGTATATCTATTTCCTTCACCAGGTTAGGGAAGTTTTCCATCATTATTGCTTCAAATAGCTGTTCAACATCTTGTTTTCCTGCTGGTATGCCAATGAGACGGAGATTTTTACCTTTAATAGTGTCCCATAGGCTCCTTAAATCATTTTTATAGTCACGGCTTCTTTTTTCTTGCCATTCTGATTAAGTGATCTTGGCTTTCCCATCCTCTATATAGGCCATTTGATCCTCTTCTTTACTCCCTTTATTCCTTTGTTTATTCCATTTAATATACTTCTCATCTCAGATAACGTGTTCTTCATTTCAGACTGGTTCCCTTTTAATTTTCATTTCCACTTTTATCACTTTGTTGAAGTTCTCACAGAATTTATCTAAACTTCCCATAAGTTCACTGAGCATCTTTACAACCAATGTTTTGAACTCTGTGTCTTTTAGATTGCTTGACTCCATTATCTCTAGATCTCTGTTCTGTTCTCTCATATAGTTTCCGATTCTTTGTCTTCCTGTTTTGGCTGCCCTTCTGTGTCTGTTTCTATGTACTAAGCAAAGCTCCTAAGTTTCCTGGTCTTATTATTGTGGACTTGTGAAGTAGGTGTCCAGTGGCACAGTCCTGAGAGGGGTTCAGCTGCAGGCCAAATTTAGCCCAAGCCTGTGCCCCTCCAGAGCCGCCCGTTAAGATTCAGCAAGCAATCCACTGATGCTGTGCTTATAGTTGCCTCAAGAGGTCACACCAGAAACAGAGGCCAGCTGCCTCCAGTGTGAGTCTAGGCGTTGCTCAGTAAGGAGCACCTGACTCTCTGAGGATGTACTTGGGTGTGGCCGTGAGCTGGGGGAGGCGGAGTTTCAGGGCATCTTCTGGGTGAAAAGACCTCTGTTACGCAGTTTGATGACATCTCAGCTATGGCGATGCTGCTCTGTGCACAGGGACGGGGGAGGGCTCAACAGGGGAACAATGATACCGCCACCACTTCTGTACAGAGCGAGTCTCACCTCGGCCCTCACTCCAACAATGTCTCCCTGTAAGTTCCTGGTGCCCCCTGCACGCAGTCTAATCGGCCCTCACTCCGACAATGTTTCCCTGTAAGTCCTTGGTGCCCCCTGCACGCAGTCTAATTGGCACTGGTGCTCAGAGCGAGCAGTTCCAACACCGCAAAAATCCTCTCACAGATGCCGCTGCCACAGCCTGCAGTCTCTGTCCCACTCAGCGGCACGGGACCAGGCAGCTCCGTGTCCTCACCCTATCCTACCTTATGCCCTTTCAGGGTGATTTAGATTTCTCCCTAGTTGTTCATCTAGATCCCAGGCGATTTTTCCTTGCTATTTGCTCCTTGTTTCCATCATAACTTTGATTTGATCGCCAGAGTGATGAACAGAGCCTCTCATTTATGCCATTTTTTTTCCTGATTCTAGCTCTTGATTAGCTATTTTAACATGAGATAAAGTAGACGTCAAGAAGTCTATTGCCAGAGATAAAGCGGAGTATTTAACAAAGGTAAAGGCTCAATCCATCAGGAAGTTATAATAATCATAAATGTGTATGACCTTATAATCAAGTTTCAAAAAACGTGATGTAAAAACTACAGTATTAAAGAACCTGATAATTCTCTAATCATGGATTTTAAAATTCTCCTTGAACAATGAATTGATTGAGCTACTAAATATAAAAACAAATGACATCAACAACTGTGAACTAATGGATATACATTACATATAATAGTCAGAATATACATTCTTTTGAATGTTCACATTATTTTCATCAAGATAGCCCATAAACTGGATAAGCCCATAAGTCTGAATCACTACAACGAATCTACAAAAACTGCAAAAATTTTCAGTTTTTCAAAATAAGTTACTAAAGAAAAAAAAATCTAAGGAATAATTATAGAATAGTTTAAACTCCATGATATGAAAAATACAACATACGAAAAATTTGGGGAGTGACCTAAAGCAAAATTATTAGAAGAAAATTACCACTATTAAGTGCACATATTTAAAAAAAAGTCTAAAATTAATAACCCAAGATTCTGCGTTAAATTTTAAAAAGAGCAAACTAAAAGTCGAAATTAGAAAAATTAAAGATAAAAGTCAATATTAACAAAAGGCAAACTGTGAAAAATTAACAAAGCAAAATGCCGTCTTTTTCACTCAAAAAATAAATAAATAAATAAAATCTGAGATATACCAACAGGACGGCAAAAGCCACTGTCCTCCCCACCCCGTGAAAGGGCAGTTTCATGGGGCTGCTTACCGAGGAGCGGCCTTCTCCGGGCCGCAGACCACCGCAGAGTGGGCAGCGCCGGAACCTGCATTGGAACTCCGGTCCGCAGGGCTCCCCTCAGGGAGCGGTGCCGTCAGACAAGGACCCAGTTGTCAGTCGCCAAGATGTTAGGTTTGTGGAAGTTGTCCCCCACTCTGTTGGAACTGCTGGTGAAGGCTGTGACGTGGAGGGTGACTTCTGGGCCCTTGGAGGCGCAGTCCAACACTGGTGGGCCCAAAACGCGGGCTCCAGGGCAGGTGAGCAGATGGAAACACTGCCATGATGTGGAGAGCCAGAGCGGGCCCTGCCCAAGGAGGACTGTCCAGCCTCTGAGGGACTCCAGCCCCGTGCCGAGGTGAGCTATCTGGGGAACGGAGAATGAAATGTGACTCTCAGGGCCCGAGCCCCCTCAGGCCTCCGGGTCAGTGCAACAAGGCCTGGTTCCAGCAGGGCCACCAGGCAGGTTCAGGAAACCCTCACTGTTTGCGGAGGCTCACCGCCAAAGTTGCTTTAGCTTTTCTTACTTTGGGCTTCGGTGAAAGGGGATGTTGGGGGACTGGAGGCGGAACCGCGGGGCTGAGGCCTCGCAGGGGCCTGGGTACCCAGGATGGCCGAGTTGTTGCTGAGGCGAGAGCTGGGGCCTGGCGGGGAGGCGTGACGCGTGAGGCGCTTTGGAGGCTGGCCTGCTTGGACCGGAAGTTGTTACTGGTAACGCGTTTTCATGGTAGCTCCAACTGAGCATCAGCTTGTAGCCGTCTTCTTCCTGCGTTTCG
The DNA here is from genome assembly GCF_902729225.1 of Pteropus medius. Classification (NCBI taxonomy): domain Eukaryota; kingdom Metazoa; phylum Chordata; class Mammalia; order Chiroptera; family Pteropodidae; genus Pteropus; species Pteropus medius. The sequence continues at coordinate 202,278 of NW_024344374.1, forward strand.
GCTTCAGTTATCTGCGGCAGAGGCTTTGTGGGCTACTTTGTTCTGTGGCCTTGTTCAAACTACTGGGAGACTGGTTTTCATGATGATAGGCTCGGGAATGTTCCAGAAGCCATTATCCTCCTCCCAGCAGGACTTGGCGCTTAATCTTCATCAGGTTGCTGTAGTCTAGGCGAATCAGTGCCTGCACCTGTTCCAGCAACTGCTGGAAGAGCAGACAGACACGTTTGCCAGTAGATGGTGGCCAAATCAATCTTCTCTAGCTCAAACTCCGACTGCAGACCTTTGATCTCTACCCACACCTCTCCCCACTCCTTCCTCCCTCTTTCTCTCTCTTTCTGTACATTTGAGATATATATTTTTGAGATCAATTAACCCTAAAGATATATCCTGACAATGAAGTTAGAGAAAAAAAATTACAGAAAATAACCATCATAAATATAGGAGCAAAAATCTTTAACAGTATTAGCAGAATCATATCCAACAATATATGAGGGAAATATATTACGAACAAATAGGTTCAAGAATAGAATATTTTAACTTAACTAGTATAATTCATCATGTTAACTGACTACATCTAGGAGAAAAATATATATCATATTTAATGCTCTTCCTCTCAGATTAGCAAGAACAAAATAGTGCCTGCTCTCACATTTAATACTGTACTCAAATATTTATACTTGATTCATCCGTATAAAAAGTATGCAATTTTATTTCCTGTATAGCTTCGTTTATGTATCTACCACTATGACCAAGATGTAGAATTGTTCCACAGTTGTCATTTATTGATATCTAATTTGATTTGATTGTGGTCAGATAACACATTCTGTATGATTTCAATTATTTTAAATGTGTTGAAGTTTGTTTTATAGCCTAGGATATGGTCTATCTTGTTGAATGTTCCAGGAGCACTTGAAAAGAATATATATGTTTATGTTGTTAAATGAAATATTCTATATACATAAAAAATATTCTTCCAGATGGCATTATTCAGATCTTTTATATCTTTGCTGATTTTCTAAGAGTTCCTTCAATTTTTGAGAGAGATAGGTGGTTGAAGTCTCCAACTATAATTTCAGATTTATTTCTCCTGTTAACTCTATCAATTTTTGCTTTATACAGTTTGAGTCTCTGTTGTTTGGTGTGTACACATTTAGAATAATTTTCGTCCTTATCTTTTAGGTCTTTTATCATTATGTATTTGAGCAGAGAAGGCTATGTTTCCAATGGTGGTTTACTTTTTAAAGCCTTTGCAATGTTGTTTTGATCTCCTTGGTTTACCTGGTACTGCTTGGGCTCCTACTGGTCTCTATTGATATTGCCTAAGTGGGAAAAGAAGATTTCCCCAGACCAGCCAGGAGTGTCTCCTTGTGGAGAAAGCATATGTTGGGATCGTTTTATTAGTGCCACCTGGTTGCCTTGATATCCCCGGATGGAAAAGTCTCACTGTGGAAATAAACAGGCTACTAAGACTAGAGCACTTTCTGTGACTGCATTCCTTTTTCTTATTCTGCCTGTGTCTCTGGGCAGGGGAGGAGAATTTCAGGATTTTGAGGTAAGAGGCTTCCCAAATTGAAAAACCTATTGAGTCTCTTACAAGTTCTGTTCTCCCACCTTTTTATCTCTTCACAGAAAATAGGTGTCTTAGTCCCAGTGGGAAAGAGCTTCCTCTGGGCACTTATTTTTGGGGGTCCTTATTGATACTCCTTGCCGGCGGTGCCAGCTTGCCTTATATTGCCATAGGGACTCCCCTTTGGTCATGGAAAGTATGAACCTGCTAGTGCTGCCTTCTGTTACTAGGTTGGGGGTGAGAAACATTCAATCTCTATGGCTTTCTTCTGTTGGTTGGGAAAACATAAGACACTCTGCGGCTATGCTATTTTTCCATTCCTGTGGTCACAAACCAACTCCTCACCTTCTAATACCTTCAGAATTCTCCTTTTTTGTGTCCTGCCATTTGAGGGGTTTATAGTTGTGCTTAATGGTGAGCAAAGGGAACAAAAATGAATCAACATGCTCTTTGCCCAGACTGCAAGTCTCTCAAATTTTTATAAAGAAGAAAAAGATGGAGAACTTATATTACTTAATTTCAAGTCTTATTGTAAAGCTACAGTAATCAAGAAAATGTGGTATTGGCAGAAGGATAGACACTAGATCAAGAGGACAGAATAGAAAATATAGAAATAGAATCATCATATGTCATAAATTGATTTTCCCTCAAGCTTCCCAGGCAATTAAATGGGGAATCCAAAGATTTGTAAAGAATTAGTGCCTTAAGAACTGGATATCTATATGAATAAAAATGAACCTCAAACTTTACCTCATAACTGTACACAAAAATACAAATAAAATAAGTCATGGATTTAAATATAAAATTATAAAATTTCTGTAAAAATGACTTGACATTGTCAAATATTTCTTAGTAAGATAAAGCAAGAACCATAAAATTAAAACAATGAATAATGAATTAGAATTTATCTTAGTTAAAAATATCTGATCATTGAAGAACGCCACAAAGAAAACAAATAGATTTGAATAAAATATTCTTAATAAATCTGACAAAGGACTCATATCTGTGACATATAATGAACTCTTACAACTAAATATAGTTGGCCCTCTGTATCTGCAGGTTAACCATCTGTGAATTCAATCAACCACAGATGGGAAATACTGAAAAAAATTTTATATCGTTGCTGACGTATAATGTAGTTAGGCCTCTGATGGCTGCATCTGTACTGAACAGATACAAACTTGTTTTTTCTTGTCATTAGTCCCTAAATACAATATAACAACTATTTACCTAACATTTATGTTTTATTAGGTATTATAAGTAATCTTGAGATGATAGAAAGGGAGGATGTGTGTACACTATATATACAAATACTGTGTCATTTTATATGAGAGACTTGAATATCTTCGGATTTTGGTATCCACAAGGAGTCCTGGAACCAATCTCCCATAGATACTGAGAGACAACTGTAGTAAAAACCTAATAGAAAAAATAGACAAATTATTTGAACAGATGATTAACAAAACAGCATATACACATGTCTAATAAGCATACATTCTCAACATCATTAATCATGAGAGAATTACAAACTAAACACAATGTGATAGTAATGCACAACTCTTAGAATGGCTGAAATTAAAAAAGACTTAAGTTCACAATTATTGGTGAAGATGTAGAACATCTTGAGCTCTCATATCCTGCTTTGGGACTATGATATGGTACAATTAATTTGGAAATCTGTCTAGCAATTTCTTTACAAGTTAAATATTCACCAATCATAAAAATCAGCCATTCTACTCCAGCCATTCTACTCCAAAAGAAATGAAAACCTGTTTCCATGCAAAGAACTGTACAAGAATATTTATAGTAGCTTTATTCATACTAGTGAAAAACTGAAAACAATACAAGTGTCAATCAGCTGGTGAACGGCTGAACAAAATGTGGAATATCTATGTATCCATGCAAAAGAATGCTACTCAGCGGTAAAGATGAACATGCCACTCTTAAAAAATTAATCATATATTTTAAACATTATGCTGAGGCAAAGAAGTCAGAGGTAAAAGTACCTATAATAGATGATTCTATTTATATATATTTTAGAAAAGAAAATCAACCTAAAATGACAGTAAACAGTGTGAGAAGGGTTGAAAAGTGGTACAAAGAAACACTTAGTGATGTAAATATTCTGTATCTTGCTTGCAGCAGTGATTTTACAAGTGTATACGTATGTCAGAATGCGTCAAATTGCATGCTTTAAGAATTTCTTTCCTTTCCTCCCACCTTATGGGACCTAGATAAATAAAGAAGAAACCTATTATACATCAAGTATGTCAAAATATTACTAAATTGTTTCTCTGTCTTTTAAGACACAGACTGCTTGTCATTCTTTCCCTTACAAATATATATGTGAAGGTATAGGATAATCAAACCTTTTAAAGTATGTTTTATTTAGAAAAAAGAATAACATTGGGATTGAGTACAGAGATACAAGTGTTAGTATATATAGTTTTAATTTCTACACTATGCATCCTATGTTTTTTAAAATTCTATTCAGAGCATAAACCTAAATTATAATTTAAAATTACAATAATAAAAATGGAAAATGTTATTCATTTTCTCATCAGTCAACGATAATCACTGTCAACATTTTAGTACATGTTTTCTCACAGTTTTCCTTCTATTTTTTTCTCAAAGAAACTGCTTTGATTATAAAATAATATATAGTTTACTGTAAATAATTTAAACATGCATATTATCATTACAAAGAAAATAAGAATCACCTAAAGTTGCATTATACTGATAAGCATCAGTAAGTTTGATGACCACTTATTGAAACATCTTTTTCATTCATGTGTATGCATATACATTCATATATAATTTTTTATAAATTGAATTGTTATACATGATAATTTTTAATAGATATATCTTTAAAATACGTTATCTGATACAATGAAGATCACACTAAAATGTTATATGATAAAAATGATTATGTTATTAAAATGCTAGATGAGCATGTGCCTTACCCAGACTGAGAGTAGTTGGCAATATTATTTCATACAAAATAGAAAATTTCTCAATTTTCTAATAGAGAAAAGTAGATAATGGGTAATAGTAGCTACTATTTGACTAATATTACATAATAAAATTGTGTAGGTCATATTGATAAGTTACAGGTTATGGAAAACCAGGGATTTGAAATCACCAGGAATGGCTTTAGAGTAGGAGAATATTGAAAAAATCTAATGGTAGGTATAAAATGACCATTTTTTATACAGATAATAGATAACCAATGCCAAAAAACAGTTGTATTTGTAAAAGGGTTTCAAACAAAGCAAACATGCTGAATGTAGGGCGTACCAGTTTTCTATTGCTAAAGGTCAAATTACCACACAACAAATTTAGCAACTTAATTAAAACAACACAATTTTATTACCATTCAGTTTCTGTGAGTCAGGAGTCTGGGCACAGTTTAGCTGCATCCTTCATTCATGTTCTTACAAAGCTGACATCAGTGTGTCAGCTTTCTCATCTGGAGGCTTGACTAAGGAAAAATCTGTTTGCAAGCTGAATTAAGTTGTTAGCAGAATTCAGTTCCTTACAGTTGAAGGTATGAAGTCAACATTTTCTTGCAGGCTATTAGCTGGACCGACTCACAGATCCTAGAGACTTCCCTTGGATTCTAGTCACATAGTTCTCTCAAAACTGGCAGGTTATTTATTCAAATCTAGGAGGAGACTCTTTCACTTCAATTCTCCCTGACTGTTTTCATAGGTGACTACAAGATTATCTTTTAAGGACTCGCCTGATTAGGTCAGGCCCACCCACGATCCTATCCATTTTGATTAACCTAAAGTCATATATTAGAGATTTTAATAATCCCTACACCTTTGCCATATAAGGTTACCAACTCATGGGAGCAATAGCTCATAATATTTGCAGTTTCCTCCTAAAGTCAAAGGGAGGAGATTATACAGAGTTTGTACATCAGAGGATAGAAGTTTCAGTGTTCAGTTTAGAATTCTATATACCATGTATGGGAAGCATAGAATGAAAGGGAAGTCTACCTCTATTATATTATAGAGAGAAAGAAATTAGAAATGTTTTGGGGTCAGATTCTGAAAGGTGTAAAAATTTAAGAAAAAAAGTTCAGTTTTTTATAAATGTGAGGTAAAGTTGTTTTGTTAGTTTAATAAAGTTTATACTATATCAACTACATTTACAAAGAATAAGTATATGTGTAAAATCTATGTAAAATATTGCAAAAATTGCTAAAAATTTCTACTTTATAATTTGTAAATTCCTAGATCAGTAGTAATAATCTCTTAATAGATAATAGCTCCAAACACAGAATCCAGATCCAGAATGCCTGGGTCTGAATACTGGCCCTGTCACTTTCATGCTTTGTGACTTTGTACCAGTTTCATTATCTGCAAAATAGCTAATATTTTGCAGGTAATTTTAGTTCTGGGAATTTACCTGTCCCCAGGACTAAATAAGTTAATCATATAAATTACTTTAAAAAGTAGTTGCTGCCTATTAAGTGACATATAAGTTCTTGGAATTATCTTTTATAGCATTTTAAAAGTCCCTTTCACATTGAAATAAGACAGAAGAATGTGGTTTCATGATGGTATAAATCATGAAATTAAGTGAAATTAAGTAATTTGTTCAAAATTCCTGGACTTGTGTTATTTATGATATACTGTTTGTACTTGGCAGCATTTGATAACTTTCTAAGAGAATACTGGATACTTTATATTATAATTCTCACAACCTAGATTTTCTTTTTCAATTAATTACTCACTCTGCTAAATTTCAACTGTTTACGAGAGATATCCTGGATATAAGCTGGTTTATACCCAAGACTATCAATCTGCTTGTTCTCATAGAGAAAAGACAATTGCCTGATATAAAACTGTTGGTCTGCAACATTTCTCCCTCATAAACCATTGTAAATTTCTCTTTTATTTGGTCATTTAGAATTAAAGAACAAAAGTCTGTTTAGCTTTTGCTCATAAAGCTTTGCAGCCCAAGTTCTGAAAGGATACTTTGTTTAAATTTCTACTTAGAATTCTGTGCACATGTCTAAAGTGTGATTTTATTCCATCATTTTCCTCTGGTATGGTAACTTGCTGTCTTTTTTTGTATGTATGTCTTCTGTAATAATTTGGGGCAAATTTAATAGAGGCCGACTAATGGTTACAAGCTAGTTGCCCCTTTAAATTAAAAGGCCTTTATTTATATTAATATGTTTCATTACTGCGAATTCACAAATGTTTACTATGGACAATTTTATTAAATATAGAAATATTTAAATCAGAAAATAAGTATTGTACTTTATAATGAATGAAATTATAATTCATTTGTAGTAAATAATGAAAGTCACCTTTATTTAGCAAAAATGATAAGATATCAAATAGCAAATAGAGTATAATTTTAACCTTTTCTCATTGAGTTAGTCAAACTACCTCACATATAACCAAAAATAAAGGTTTTGTCCAGCTCATACTAATTCTTCTTTATGTGCTTCAAATCAAAATATCATATTTCTTTTAATTTATTTCATCAAAGTCTTATAATTTTCAGTATATAAGACATTTATCTCCTTGGTTAAATGTATTCCTAGGTATTTTATTCTTTTCTATGTAATTGTATATGGGATTATTTTATTAATTTCTCATTCTGCTAGTTTGTTGTTAGTGTTAAAGAATACAATAGAGATTTATATATTGATTTTATACTCTGCAACTTTACTGAACTTGTTTGTCAGTTCTAATGGTATTTTGGTAGAGATGTTAGGGTTTTCTACATATAAAATTATATTATCTGCAAATAGTGACAGTTTTCCTTCCTCTTCAATTTAGATGCCTTTTATTTCTTCTTTTTCTGCCTAATTACCTTAGCTAGGAATTCCAGTGTTGCGTTGAAGTGGCAAGAGTGGTCATCTTGTCTAGTTCCTGATCTTAGAAGTATGATGTTAGGTATGGCTTTGTCATATATTATGTTGAGGTATGTTCCATCTATACCCACTCTATTGAGAGTTTTTATCATAAATGGATGTTAAATGTTGTCAAATGTTTTTTCTGTATCTATTGAGATAATCAAATTATTTTTATCCTTCATTTTGTTAATGTGGTTTATCTCATTAATTGGTTTTCAGATGTCAAATCATATTTACCTGTTTCCTTCACTAGGTTAGAGAAGTTTTCAGGCATTATTTCTTCAAATGTTTTGCCCCTTTCTCTCTTCTCCTTCTGGGATTCCTATATGCAAATATTATTTCTCATGATACCGTCCCATAGGTCCCTTAAGCTGTCTTAACTTTTTTAAATTCTTTTTTCTTTTTGCTGTTCTGTTTGTGTGAGTTCCACTGCTCTGTCTTCCAGTTCACTAATTCTCTTGCTTCATCTAACCTAAGTTGAATCATGGTGTATTTTGAAGTCCAGTTATTGTATTCCTCAGCTCTGTGACTTCTGTTTTATACTTTCAAATTTTTTCTTTTATCTCACATAGTTGAAATTCTGTGTTCATCCATTCTTCTCCTAAGTTGGATGAGCATTGTTATGACCATTTCTTTTAATTCAGTATCAGGTAAATTATTAATCTCTGTTTCATTAAATTTTTTTTCAGGAGTTTTAACTTGTTATTTTATTTAGAACATATTCTTTTATTTTCTCATTATGCTTGATTCCGTGTGTTTGTTTCTATGTATTAGGCAAAACAGCTGTCTCTCTCAGTCTTGAAGGAGTGGCCTTGCTATAGGAAATGAATCTTGTTTAGTTTGTTCTAGCTCTTGGTTGTCTCTTGAAATTTTTTGGTTGTTAAGCAGCCTGATTTATTCATCATAGGTCTCAGTCATTGAGGGTATGACAAGAACTGTGAGTGTTTCAAAGGAAGGGATCTCAGTCAGTACCTAGTTTCAGGATGATTGGAGGATAAACCTTCAGGTTATTTTTTAAGGTATATAAGTACATATAGTCCCATGGGACCATAGTTATAAACCAAACTGGCCTTCAGCCCCCTTGATGTCAGTTGTAAAAATCAGGGCTTCCAAGGAGTGTATGAGCTCTTTTCTGGGAGGTGACAGTGAGCTACAGCAAGGCCAAGGGAGAGTGTAAAGATGGCATCCCTCAGTTTACATTCCCTGACAGCACTTCTGTAGCCTCTAGATGTGTCACAAACCTGAATCCTGCCCCTCAGGTTGAAACCCCAGGACAATTAATAGACATTTTTTCCCAGGAAGACTGGGCATGTGTTTCAGTCTGCTATCTGTGCAGTGTCCTGGGGTTGGTAGCCTTCCGAGAACTGTCTCTCCAATTGTTTCAAACCTGTGGGGCCCAGAAATGCTATCTTCATGGCCAGAAGAGCCCAGCACTTAAGGAGCATCCCCTGTGTATGTTGTACATACCACATTCACCCTCCAGGCTTTGGCCAGGATTGCACGGATGGTATGTGTGGGTGCGAGGTGCTTGTCCAGCCAGCTTTTGAAAGACTTTAGATATAGCACTTGCATTGATTGTATTTCTCTGTCTGGGCTGTATATTTCTTCCATTGCTGGGCTTTAATCTTGTCTCACTTATTCACTTGCCTTATCCTGACCAACTCTGAAATCCCACAATTAGGTATAAACAGTATTTCCTGATCTAAGCAATTGTTTTGACCCTTCCATATTTAATTAATTTTCTTACTACTGCTATTTATTTTGAACTACCAATGATAATTAAATGAACATTAAAAAAAAAAAAAAAAACAATGAGGGCTATCTTCCTTGCAGATACTTAATAAAGGTACTCTTTATTAAAAACCAGAAATCTATTCGCCCATCAGGAGTTGTTTAAAGCCTGATAACAGAAGTCAGTAATATATATTTTCCAAGCTTTTACTTTGATCCCATGTCCATTAAAACTATCAGTCACAAAGAATTGCTTAATTGTATAGTAGGGCCATGCTCAAAATATCCAATTAACGTTTCTTCAATTAACTTTTACTAGTTGATGTTTATGAGTAATTTAGTGAAATTAGGTGAAGGTTAAATTACTGGAGCAATCAGAGGTGTATTTAGGTGGTAAAATATAGAGAAAGAACCACTTGTTCTTATAAATATGCATATTAATACCACTGCCCTTAGGATATAACATCAACCCTCCCCAATAAACATTAGTAATAAATCTTCATGTGCCACTGCTTCAGAATGCAAAACTGCATGATGTGTAGTCATCCATTTCAATAAATTAGCTTTCCATAAATAGATTTTTATTAAACTATGCCCTTTAAAGCTGTACTCCATTTATCTGCTGATATTCTTAATTTGTTTCTAGCTTGTATTTCAGAAGTTATTCAGTTATGCTCATTTTAGAAAATGTAAAAAATGCAAATAAGTCCTAGCAAAATAAAAGTCTTCAATTCCATAACTTGAATTACTTGCCTTAATATGTTCATGTATAAATTCTCATTTCTTACATGCAGTCATGAACGTATTTAACAACATATCATTCAACATGCTAAATTTCTTCTGATTTTAGGGCTTTTGTACTAGTTGTTTTGTCTTCCTAGACAGTCCTTTTAATATATCCACATCATTATATTCAAAATGAATTTTTTTGTAGATATTGTATAAGTGGGACATGTTTTTTATTATGACAATCTCTGTCTTAATTAGTATGTTTAGACTATTTACATTTAATATGATTATTGATAGGTGTGGATTTAGATCTATCATTTTTTTTTGTTTTGTTTGTTCTTTGTCCTCTCTTTTTGTTTATACCTTTTTCCTTTTTTGGGAGGAAAATGTTATTTGACCTTTTTATTATTCTGTTTTAACTTATTTGTTATGATTTTGAGTACATAATTTTTTTCTTGTGGTTCTAAGAATTACAGAAGACATACTTAACCTTTCACACTCTACTAAGCATCAGCATTTTATCATTTCAACTATAATGTAGAAAGCTTACCATTATATGGGGCCATTTATGCTGTAGTTGTCTCATATATTACAGCTATCCACACTGAAAACTTCAAAAGAAGTTATAATTTTTGCTTTCAACCATCAGAAAAGTTTTAAAGAACTTAAAAAGAGAATAGTCTGTATTTACCAAGATGTTTACCATTTCTGTTATTCATTCTTTTTTCCTGCCCTTTAGTATGAAGAACTTTAGAAACTATTTTTAGAGTAAATCTTTTGATTATGAATTGTCTTAATTGTCCTTCATCTGAGAATGTCATTATTTCAATTTCATTCCTAAAGGATATTAGTACTGAATATAGAATTATGAGTTTCCACTGTTTTTCTTTCAATCCTTTAAAACGTTTTGCCACAACTTTCTTCATTCTACAATTTCTGGTGAAATATATGCAATTATTCGAATCATTTCTCTATCAGTATGAATTATTTTTACCCCTTCTGGCTGCTTCTAAGGTTTTATCTTTGTCTTTAACTTACTCAACTTAGATTATGATGTCTCTAGCCCTGCATATTTTCAATTTATTCAATTGTAGGTTCACTCAGCCTCTTGAATCTCAAAGTTTCTGTCTTTTTTCAACTTTAGAAGTTTTGGGTCATTATTTTTTCAAATAATTTTTAAGAACTGCACTCTTTCTCCTCTACTTCTGAGATACCAATTAAAAGAACAAGCCCTTTTGTTATTGTCTCACAAGTAAATGAGGCTTTTTTTCTCTTATTTTTTCTCTATATTCAGATAGAATTTCTATTGATCTAGTTTTAAATTCATTGACTCTTCTGCCATGTTGATTCTGCTATTAAGTCTATTGCATTTTTATTTTAATTACTATATTTTTCAGTTCTAAATTTCTACTTGGTTCTTCTTTATACAATGTATTTCTTTTCTAAAACATTCTGTTTAACATTCGTCGTAAGAGTGTTCCTAGTTACTCATTTGAGCATTTTTATAATAGCTGCTTTAAAGTGTCATATCTATGTTAGTTAAGTTAGTCTGTTAATTCACTTTACCTATGTGAGCAGAAATGTAGGAGGTGCTTCATATGTCAAGTAATTTTGGATTGAATTCTTAATACTTTGAATATTGTGCTATGAGACTTGGTTTTGTTTGGATCTTATGGAAAAATGTTATTTTTGCTTATGCAGGCAATCCAACCTGATTAGATACAAGCCACAAGTACCAATCCATCTTCTGTAGGCTATGCTTTCAATATCAGTTCTCAAAGCTTTTGTAGAGCTCTTCCAATCTGTCCTGGATATATTCCACTTATTCCACAAATGACCTCTCTCTTAAGTCAGTTTCTCAAAATTTTCGATATACCTATTTATTTCATATCCCTGCATGCATACTTTATAGGTCAGCCCCATCATTCATAAACTTTATGGTCTGCATTTCCTGACCCCTTCCCTGTCAGTGATCTGCATAGTAACTTCTGGTTCCCTGGGGCTTCCCTTCTTGATCTTTTGAACAGAAACTTGTGACTCTTAAGCTTTAGAAAGACAGAAAAATTAAAAAAGCAAATAGGTGTGGGAGAGGTTGACTCAACCTTCATGAAACTGTAGATCCACTTAATGGAAAAGAAATTTCCCTTTCCTCAGAGTTTGGCTCTGGGTTCTCCTTCCTGAAGCTGTGCCCCATACCATGAGAGGACAGAGAAAAATAATAAGAAAGCAAGGATGGAAGCGAGTGATGGAGGGAGAAAAGAAAGAAATCTGTGAATTTCTATACTTTCATCTTCATTGGAAGTTTTATTTCTAGCAATTAGGCCGGAGCTTAGAGGGCTTTAAGTAGAGCTTTCTCTGTACCTCTGTACTCACTTCTGATTTTCTGATTTCAATCATTTCAGGCTGCCATGGGATGGCAGCTACTAGAAGGAAAAAAAATATATTAAACTCAGCCAGTTTGGTGGTACTTCAAAACCTGGTGTTCTTCCCTGATCTGTCTGCTGCAGTTTATTTTTCGGAGTACCCAGATTACTATCCATGCATTATGTCAGGTTTTCTATTCATGACAGGGTGAAGTGTGCTTCCTTTGTTACTGAGAACCAGCCCTCTCTGGATGGTTTTTCTCTAAGAATTTAGCATAACTAACAGTCTTTAAAGTCTCTGCTCAAAATCAGCTCCTCAAAAATGACTTTTGATCTCCCCAACAAGGAGGCCTTCACCTCTCAAGTATCATCTTTTCGGAATATTTTTCTTCTATTCGTATTGTTTTATTTATTTATTTTTTTTGCATAGCTTTTAATCACTATAATATAATTTATCTATTTACTAACTCATCTCACCAAAATATAAATTTCAATCACTGAATAAGACAATATCTATATGTTCATTAACATTATCTTTTATATTTACCACTAACCTTCAGCCTCAGGCATATGATAGATGCCTAATAAACCTTTGTTAAAGATTAAATGTCATTATTTCATTTCAGGCATAACACTTTACTGTATGAATGTATACAACTTAAATATATGGCTGTGATTAGAAAGAAAACTGATATCTGTCTTATCTTTTTTTTCTATAATATATATAGGCAATAGAATGAACTTGATATATACTTTGTTTTATTTTGTTTTTGATTGGTTTGTTCTTTTTATTCCTTAAATTCCACATATAAGTGAAATCATACAGTGTTTATCTTTGTCTACTTAAATGCCTTCTAGGTTCATCATAGCAATATCTTTTTCCATTTCCTTCCTTTTTATATGTAGGGGTCTTGTTTTCTTATCTTTTCAGCCACTCCATTCCTTGGTTGGAGTACTTAATTCTTTTCCATTTAAGGTACTTATTGATAAGAATGTAGTTATTACTATTTTTTATTCCTGTTTTTGATACATGTTTTTTCCTCTTAAAGAACTCCCTCCAACATTTCCTGTAATACTGGCTTGGTGGTGATAAATTCCTTTATTTTTGTCTGGGAAGCTCTTTATCTGTCCTTCAGCTCTAAATGATAGCTTTGCTGGATAAATTATTCTTGGTTGTATATCCTGGGTCCTCATTCTTTCGAATATTTTTTGCCAAGCCCTTCTGTCTCTCTAGAGAAATCAGTCGTATGAGTGTTCCCTTATATGTAATTATTTGTTTTTCTCCTGCTGCTTTTAAATTTTTTTTCTTTGTATTTAACCTTTGGCATTTTAATTATGATGTGTCTTGGTGAGGTCCTCTTTGGATCCCTGATTTTTGGAATTCTCTGAGCTTCCAGGGGTTTTATGGCCATTTCCTTCACCAGGTTAGGGAAGTTTTCCATTATTATTTCTTCAAACAGCTGTTCAGCATCTTGATTTTCTTCACTTATGCCTTTAATGATATAATAGCATTTTTACTCTCTAATGCCCATTCTTCTCTCTTGCTAAAATCAATATTCTCTTTGCCAGATGCGTTACAAAATATTATATGGGGAACATTTTTTTCAGCTACCTTTGATAGAAATGATCACTTAGTACCTCTTTTGTTACATACTACATATTAGAATTATAGAAGTATTACACCAGGCTTACTTCTCTGACAACTGAAAATTTTTTACCGGCTCATCCAAAATATTTGTCTACTTTCTTTTTTGCTAAAATAAATTATTTCCTACATGCAAATAGACCTTAAAGGCCTCATATACAGGAAGTGTGACTTGTCAGAGAAGTCTGAATCCTAAGGAGAAACCCAACTTTAGTTAAAGCCACATCTCTGATCCCCTTCTCCCTCCGGATCTTCTCCCCTGACACACACGAACATGATAAAAATAACCAAGAGTTGGTAAATTTGATGAAATTATCCAAATATTCAACAAGAAATTCAGATGTTAGAAAAAATTTGTTTTTTATTGAATTCTGGTTAAGATCATCTTCTTATTCCTCTTGACTAATTTGAAGCTTTGGGATTAACTAGAAAAAAATACATTAATAATTAAGTGCTATATATTTTTTTAATTTTATATTTTTAGAATAAGTTATAAGATTACTTGAGAGGAATAAATTTCACACAATTTGTTTAAACACATCTCATATGAAAATGCTTGAGAAATTTTAAGGACTACACAGCTGCAATGAATTATTATATGTTGAGTCTTTTTTATTTTTAAACTGAATTCCGACAAAAAACTGTAGAAAGAATATTGGGGGAGTTAGAACTCTTCATTAAAAGATGACCTTATAGGCTAAAATTTGGTCTTAAAGATTAGATCATGAATTAATTATGGTACTCTTTAAAGAATGAAGAAGAATGAGAAATTTTTGAAAAAAAGTCAAAGAATCTAATACATTTTACTTTTAAGAAAGAAAGGAAGATTTTTACAATCTCTAGACTATTAAACTTGGAATTAGTTTGGGCATAATCACGAAGGAAGTTTAAAAAGGGAAAGATTAAGAAAAGCTAGAAGAAAACCTAAGGATGTTATAGGAATAAGTCTTATCAAACTAGTCTAATTTCTTTTATCACTGAGTTTATATGTTACGGATTTGAAAAATACAAAATAAAGATTTTCTCCAGGCTATAGCAAATAATTTGACAAAGTCTCTGATTATATCCGTGTTTAAAAGGTGGAGTTTTATAAACCATATCCAGGAAATTTCAGTGTATTCGTAGGACCAGATCATTATGTGTCCCCCAGGGAAGAAACAGTTACAGATCCACAAAATCACATAACTACTCTCTCTCTACTTTCTTTTCTTACCTTTTCTGTTATTAGATCTCCTCTCATTAGTAGGTGCAGCACAAGGTTGTGGAGACTTCACTCTTTCTTCAAAGGATTTCCCTGCTCCCGTTTATTCAGCCCCAGGATTCATTTAAAAACTTACAGAAAAAACTGTTCATGATTCCTAGGCCCTTGAAGTGTTGAAATTATTATTTTATTACTTCCTGACCACCAAAAACTCTACTGGTTTCTGTTCTCCAGGAGAGCTAAGTCAAATCCACAGCTTGCAACAAGAGCCTATAAATTCCTCCCATGGAAAAAGGGGTTGGAAATCATGAGTTCATTTCTAAAGGGTGCTTTTCACTGTGAAATTTTAGTTCCTCTATTCTTTGTTGCTTTCACAGTTCTTCTGGGCCTCAAAAATGTGATTTTGTAATTTCCCTACCATTTTTCAGTTCTTAGCATTAATTGCATTGACCTTCCATCACAGGTGGAGATGGAAATTGGATTTCATTCTTAATAGTGGGAAAATTACTGTAATGCCTTTTGCTAAAAGTGAAATAAAGATCTTTTTATTTGACAATAACATCAAATATAAGTTGATAAGTGAAATGTAAAATATGTAAATACATGTTTCTATGATTAAATTTTAAATTCACCAGTTTATTTTCAGTAAAACATCATTTATCACATTATATTACTAGCTTTTTTTTGAATCAAGCATAAGTTCATGCAATATAACTGCATTTTATTTTAAAATATAGAATAATCATTGATATAAATAAGATAGACAGAAACATTGAAAAATATTCATATATATTTCTGGAAAACAGTACTAGTTTTGCTTATTTCTTAGTTTTAGTTATTCCATCTTTTGAATACTTGTAATACCTATTTTCATCTTATGTTTTCCTTAGGAGAAAATGAATATACAGTTGACCCTTGAACAACACAGGTTTGACCTGCATCGGTCCACTTATAGGCAGAATTTTTCCAGCAGATATTCAGTCAGCACTTCACATCCTCCGATTTTACATTCATGGATTCAACCACAGATCAAAAACATTATTTTCAATCTGCCATTGGGAATTTGTGGGTTTGGCAGGCCAACTACATGCATTGTTCTATGCTGTTTTATATAGGGGACTTGAGCATTCTTGGATTTGGGCATCTTCTGGGTCTTAGAACCAATACCCCATGGATACAGAGGGACTATAGTTAAGTTTTGGGAGTCAGAAGTTACACATGTATTTTCGATTGTGCAATGAAATCAGTGCCCCTAATTCCCATGTTGTTCAAAGGTCAGCTATATTAGGATATATTAAAATTATTAGTAAATATCACTTGCCCATGTAAGAACATCAACTCTATGAAGAAAATTTTATGATTGTAATTGATCATCTTATTTTTCCATCATACAAATCAAATAATAATAGAGAATGTCAAATAATAAAGGAAAGAAGAGAAAAACATTTGGTGCTTACTATTTTTTACTTGCTGGACATTTTCAGTAGATAATGCTATTTGTCTTATGTTTTTGGAAAATAGTTATTTTTTCTATTTCATATATTCAGAAACTAATAATCAGAATTTAGGTAATTATGCATGATAACACAACTATTAAGAGGTACAGTTCCTTTGGCTCTAAAATCTCTTCTACACCATACTCTGCTGTTCAAACAGTAGATACTCCAATGTGTTTGGTGGAAGAATAAAAGGATAAATGCTTGGCTAAAGAAAGAAAGTCAAATTTATTGATTACCTATTATGTAGTTTAGAATAGGACCTTTTGCATTCTGTTTACATTTAATTATTTATCTCACATTTGTTCTGGGGCAATATTTTTTTCCTGTGGTACAGATGAAGAGACAGAGGTTCAGAGAGATTAAATTATTTGTCCAATGTAGGAGAGCTGGCATGTAGTTTGGAAGAATTGTGGGCTGAGCTACTTGCCGAAAGTGAAAATCACCCTTTTAGGTGTCACATAACATATCTCTGTTGGAGTACATTTTAAACAAGCCAGTCTTAAACACTAAAATGTCACTTTTCTTTTATCATTTCCATGTTCCGTTTACTAAATTACTTCTTTAAATAGTGTAAAGTACCACTATTCGTGATTGTTCTATGAATTTGTTAAGCGAAATTTCCTTACAGATAAATACAAATATAGTTAGATAAGTTTTTTAAGCTACTATACATTCTAAATTAGTAATTCTTTTTAAAATTTATCTAGTTCCTTTTCAACACATGTAAATAATTGTACGAATAAATTCATTAGCAAAAATAACAAACTTAGAAATGCTGCTTCATCTTTTCTAGTAGCCTACCAGAACCCTCCTTATCCTTCAGGCCTAAAGGTAAACATAACTTCCTCAGAAAAGCCTTTGTACTACTGTTCCAATTAAGACAGATCCCTTATTACACATATAGCTGTTTACTAAAAATATTTCTACTTAATTGCTCAATGCCTTTCATCTCCAGTGGACCATAAGGTCTATGAGGGCAGAGACTACATCTGCTTTCTTTGCTTACTGCCCTATCTCAAGTGACTCATTCACTTCCCGGTATTTAAAAATGTTTTTAAAAAATGGTTAACTCACTCAATAAATTTTAATATCTCTAGCAGAGCTCTCTTTACATTCAAAGCATTATATCTAAATATCTGCATCTGTCTGTAATATTCTTGAGTTTTTCCATGTAAGACCAGACTGTAATATCTTTCTATGTTTTACTGCCAGCAACTACTAGTAGGAAATTGAACGAATGCAAATTAACATACATCTAATTTTATCTAGCCATATAATATATATATTTATTTACAAAAGCACTCTATCCTCAAACTTTTTCTTTACCTTTCTACAGAACTAAAATCAACATGCATAATGATAAAATAGACATCATAAGCATGGTAAATTGCCAAATGGCTTAGGTACTGTAGTAAATAGAATAGTTCATCTCTTGATTTATTTAATCAATACTGTCCATTTCTAGATATGGGTATGTATTTCTTTACTGAATGCATTTTTCTCCCAAGTAGTTGATGTGTTGCTGCTTGGTATAATTTCAGAACCCTTTATTGATAAAAACAAATGAAGATCACTTCTTTAATCACTCTACCAAATCAAAGAACAGACACTTATAGATTTTTTTTTTCCTAGAATATGGCTGTAACAAAATTGTTTTGCACAAAAATTTCAGTCCTATACTTTGAAGAGAGACAAAGCATGGAGTCAATTTTATTAGTGTATGGAAAATGTTATTTATTTTTTACAGCTTTTATATGCTATTTATTATGTGTCATGATGGGCAAGTCAAAAGTTTTCTGCAAATATCTCTTCATAGAGTTTACTATTCAACCACACTTTCCTATGGAAGGTGGTGAATTATTGTATGCAATAATTTTTATTTATTCATTCATTTAACAAATATATGTTGGGTTCTTGTTATGTAGTAGGTACAAGGCCATGTGCTTCAGTTACAGGGGCAAATAGGAAAGTCACAAATGTAAGGAGGTGATAGTCTCAGGTAGTCAAGGATGGGTATATAAACTGCAGGCTCAAGGCAAAACAAAAATGCTGGTACCCTTGTTCAAAAAACAAGAAAGATGTGCCATTAAACATAAAATATAAAATGTTTTCATTTTTTGTAGTGTATTAACCTGTGATTCTTTTTTAATTTGCTGTTTAATGTGGTCTTATAAATAATTATACAGTACTCTGTTTCTGCTGACTCACCACGCTAACTTCTAATAGATAGCCTACACTCAGGACATAGTAGTCTCTAATCAGGCAATGTGTGGTTCCTGGACCTGGGTGGGTTAGTCCCTCTCTGAATGTGCAGATACCAGCCCAGAAGTAGAGACGGCCACTGTTTCTCACTGAGATGCCCTAGAGCAGGGGTCCCCTGGTCCACAGCCTATTAGGAACCGGGCCTCACTGAGAAGCAGGTGAGCGAGCGAAGCTTTATCTGTATTTATAGCCACTCTCCAGCACTAGCATCACCACCTCAGCTCCACCTCAGATCATCAGGCATTAGATCCTCATAGGAGCACCAATCCCTGGTGCCAGAAAGGGGACTGCTGCCCTAGAGCGTATACCTGATCCTGACTTTCTTTGTGCCTGCACCCAGATCTGCCTGAAGCGCAGGGTTGCAGTGATCACTGGGGGGAGAATGGGGCGATGGAGTGAGGCCCAAGGCTACAGGTAGCAGAATAATGGACAGCTGAGAACCCATTCAGGGGAGGTGGGAGACAATAAGAGCCCAGATACCTGTGAGCTAAGGTTCTGGGCCCCCTCCCATCACACGCACACAGACACACCCTTCATTGTCCTTTCAAACTTCATTTAACACAAACTCAAGATAAAATTATTCAAATATTTGACTACAGATCATTGAAACTCAAGTGTGGAGCCCTTCTGAGAGTTGGGCACTTGGCAACTGCACTATGAAGCTGGCCCAGCAATAGATAATTAATAATTATTTAAATAGATAATTAAAAAGCATGGCGAAGGTTCGGTGGCAGAGTAGTTTGGAGACCAAGAAGAGGAGCAACTCATTCAATAAGAGTATACCTTTGTGTGTCTCTGTTAAGGTGGGCAGTCAAGGAAAATTACTTAAGTGTGACTTCTGAGCTTGATCTTCAAAATCAATAGGAATGGGTCAACTAAAGAGGCAAGAGAAAAATATTCCAAGTAGAAAGAGAAAAATCAGCAAAGACACAAATTCAGTAGAAGTATGCATTTTTGGCTTAGAACAGTTCAGAGTTCTTGAAGCCTAGAAATTTAAGCAGGGATTAATGGAAAATGGGGAGGTGGTAGAAAGCAGGTTAGTGCTAGGCTTTGTTTGTCTTACTAGTGAGCTTAGATATAATTGTATAGAAAATTGGGAGTCACTAAAGGTTATTAAATATGTAAATGTCATGGCCTAAAATGATAACATGCATTTCATCTGATGCCAGCCTGGTGGAAAAGGTGAAAGAATACAAACTAGGACCACCCCCTCCCCCCACCCCCAGTCCTTTCCCAATAATACTTTATTATTGGAATAAAGAATCAGTCTAAACAGTAGTGGGGTGGGGAGGGGGAGTAATTTAGATTCATACCCTGAATAACTAAGACATCAGTAATGTAACTGATGTAACTGAGGTTAACTTGAATAAGAATGATATAGTTTATTTAAGTACGAGAGAGGGAGAGAGAGAAAGATTGTATGTGTATGTCTGTCAATTGGTCCATATTTGGAATTGAGACTTAAGGTATAAATAAGTTCAAATATATATATTTCATTTATACATTCAAATTCATTTACATAGAAAATCTGAGGTGTTCCTTATCTAATCTAAATTTTTTCATTTGTCCATTTGCTTGATAACATTATGCTTGCTACTTAATATTGATAATGAACATTCCAGGTGATTTCGATACAGGCCCAAGAACCATGTTTGAGCAAGCAATTCTACCATGTGAGGTCAAAGAGCTCTCTACATGGTGTGATGGGACTGTTTTGGGCTGCTTGAAAGTAGGGCTGCTAAAAATGGCTGGTAAATGGTATGTTATTTCATTTGTACTTTGGGTTTTTGGGGTTTTTTTTTTACGTTTATCTTTTTATACTTCTGTTCCACCATCCAAATACTAAAAGATCATGTGCTCATAAAAATGAAATGATAATAATAATTATTATTGAATGCCTGTTCTGTGTCTTGTACCATTGTAGGCACTTCTCTCTCAAGTCTTATTTCCTTAAACCTTTACATCAAATTCTTGAGTTATGTACAGCAAGCAAATTTAGAGAAAGTAGTAACAAGTTCAAGGGTATAGAGCCAGGAAGTGCCTGAGGTGGGATTTTAACATAGACCTTCTACTTTCAGAATACTTGCCTTTAAACTCTATTATGGCTTCAAAGATTGAAGGGGACGGTGATTAGCCAGCTTTTGTCAAGATAAACCTTAAAATCAATTACTATTCTCATATGTGATTCAGCCCAGTATACTATACCAAGGTTGTGAGTTCCCTAGACTTTGAGAAATAAAATGACCTTTTTCCTTGAGTCTGTCTTCCACAGGTTTCTTTCAGGAACCTGAGAAGCTAGGCAAACTGGTTAGGATTTAATGATTCAGAGTCATGGAAATCTGTGACTCTATGGCCATGAAAATTTTACTGACAGACTTAGAAAGTGATTTCCTCTTTTATGAAATAAGAGTTTCCTGCATTTTTCGTTTCCTAGAATCAATTCCAATGTGTGTGTTGGGGCAGAGGTCAGTTTACCACACCAACAAGCAATACTCTGACACCAACTGAGTGTCCTATAATACAGCTCAATTCTGAGATAGTATCAGATCCTAAGGTCGAGGGCTCAGTTTTACGAGACTGCCAACCCTTTCTCCCAGTTCAGATACCAGTCAAAAGCCCAGGATATTACCAGTGCTTCTAGCTGACTGGCTATAGATTGAAGGTTCCCACAACCCCTTTCTTGGGTGTCAGATGCAAGTCTGGCTATAAATCAGAAGTTTCCATGACCCCCACCTCCTTGGATTTGATTAATTTGCTAGAGTGGCTCACAGAACTCAGAAAAATATTTTACTTAAGACATGACCAGTTTATTTTAAAAGAATATAACTCAGGAATAGCCAGATGGGAGAGATGCATAGAGCAGGGCACAGGGAAAGGGTGCAGAGCTTCTATCCTCTCTCCAAGCCCACCACTCTCTCCAAATTTCCACATGTTCACCAACCCATAAACTCTCCAAACCTAGTCCTTTGGGGTTTTTATGGAGGCTTCATTACATTGACATGATTGATTAAAGCATTGGCCAACGGCAACTGACCTAACCCCCAACTCCTCTTCCCTCCCTGGAAGTGGGGGTGGGGGGACTGAAATTTCAAACCCTCTTGTCACTTGGTTGATTTTTCTGGCAACCAGCCCTCATCCTTAGGTCCAGTTTAAATATCACCTCGTTAACATAACAAAATACACCTCTTAACTCTCTCTCAGAGATTACAAGGGTTTTAGGAGCTTTATGCCAGAAACAGGGACAAAGACCAAAACTAGATTTTTTATTATGAATCACAATATCATATCTACATATATCACATTCATGATCAAATTGGATATTACTAATCAAAGTACTTTTAAACACTTAAATACTATAAGAATTTAGCTTTTTAAATTATTACTTTACAGAAGAAATGTGGAACTCAGATTTGTCAGAATTACAAATAAATTACAGTCTTAACACAGATAAGAAGTATAAAGAAAATGTTTGGAAGCCTTAGAAGAGAAGCAATTAAGAGATAGTTATCTTGTCTCTAAGAATTTAATTTCTAGTAAATATAAACAAAATGTTTATCATCTAGAAATCTCTAAATTTATTATATAGGCACAATTTTATATACTGCTCTTAATTATTTTACTTTTTTATGTATCCAAAACATTCAGATGAATTGTATAATAATTTCAGAAATAGGTACCATATTTTTTTCCGGGAAATGATTCTTAATATTCTGCAATATTTATGAAGATGGGAAACATAAGAACATACTGCAAACTCCATAACAGAATAGATTCCTAGTGTGAGCTGGGTAGCAATCAACTGAGAGAGAATAAAGGTCTGTAGTAATGCATGCTGGTGATTATATTTTTTACACACATTTTTTATCTGTGGAACTCATAACCAGGAAGGATTTTGAATGTCAAAAATGTTGCAGCTAGTTACTTTGAATTGCATTATTTTCAAGTCCATAGAAGCCAGGTTCGTTTTTACTCAGGGAAATGCTATAACTGCTATTCTTGGTATCTTGATTCTAATGCTTGGAAAAAGAATAGAAGCAGACAATATGAAATGAGTAATCCTGAAGAATCAAACATAATTCTATCTGTGTTTCAGCATTTCTAATAATAGAACTTGTACTGCAGTTCTTTTTTATCAGCTACTTATAACTTTCTTGCCTAAGGAAAGCATTAAGTTAAAACTTAGAAAGCAATAAATTTGAAAAGCTATTTTGCTTTTATATATTTTATTTAACAATATAGATTAAAAACATCTAATATTAAGAGACCCAAGTAAGGATATTTCTATCCAATTAATATGCTAATTAAGCATATATCATATAAACCAGGATAAATGGGTAGAAGAAACACTAGACTTTGAGCATGATTTTTGAAATGTGACCTTACGTTCAAATCCATTTAATACATTCAAATGCATTTAGATAGGAAATCTGAAGAATATTTCTTATCTAAAGTAAATTCAGAGTACGTAGCCTTATTAAACCAGAGAGATATGAATTATGGAATATTACTAAGAATTCTGATCTTGTCAAATACTATAAAGCAGAGATCCTGGGTTATATTTTTAGTGTTGCCACCTTCTTGCTGATGTATTGAATCTGATCACTTCCTTTTGCTTTTCTTTCCTGTGTGTATAGTAAAGAAATGGTCTAGAAGATTTCACTGGTCTCTTGAATGCTATAAGTATTTATTAATTCATTCATCATAATTCACATGCTACTTGGGTTCTAGATTCTTCTGCCCACTTGATATCTAGATATGACTGACTTAAATGGAAGTTTCCATGCTTTAAAATTCCAGAATTCTCCCCAAGTATTTTGAAACGTTTTAGAGGATGGTAACAATGATTCGTATTTCATGGTTAATTTACTTCTTTGGTTGATTATGCAAAATCTGACCTGTATAATGTCAACCTAGACTTGAAAATGAGCCAACCTCTTGCTTTTGAGGGAAAATAAAGCAAAAGAAAATACCACCACACACACACACACACACACACACATACACAACACACACACACACACACACACCCATTTCATCCGAGAAATACAATTATTAGATGTTATTAAGGATTTGGGGAAAGATGGTAAGGTGAATGTGATATCATAACAATATAAACACATTCAAATTAAATATTTACAACCCTGTTTCATGAAGAGCCTTTGGCCATTGAGGATTTTTAATATGTACTTAAATTTCTGTAGCTTGAATCTCACTGAATTGTTTCGGGCTTCTTTTTCTCTCCTTTTCAGTTCTTTACCTTTCTCATCAAGAAATCAAATCTTTTTTTATCTTGCTGAGAATCATGACTGTTTTTTCTTGGCTTCAGCACACACATACCCCATGCATCATGGTTTACCTTCCTTACCTTCACTCCAGTACAGAAATTTGCTGCCAGCTTTAAATGTTCACACATTTTGCCCCTCCTACATAAGTGCCAAACACTATGCTGGAATGTAGGACATATCATCATTTTCAAAGTAGAAACAATTAATTTTCATACATGTCAAGTACTTGAAAGAATAGGTAGGTGATTCACCATACTTTACTCTGTGCTGAGGGATATAGTGGACTTATTAAAAGATTTTCTCTGTTGGGAACCAGAACCTTAGAACATGTTTTGTTGGAAAGTAAGTATGATTTAAAGAAAATTACTAAAATTAATAAATACTCTCTTTATAGAAAATGTGACTGACACTTGAAAACTTTAAAGCTGCATGCAAGGCTACAGGTGTATTCTTAATTTCAACCCAACCTAAATGATATACTTGTTAGAACTGCATGTCATTGTGCATGAGCAACTTAAAAAATCTACTTTGCTATCTTAGGTCCTTTTATTCACTTTCTATACAGTTGTTTCCTAAGAACTTCAGGCAGTAAATTCATGTAAAAAGAGAGGTACTTGTTAGGATGTGGGGACAAAGTACTAACCACCAGAGGAATCGATAGTTGTAAAGTCGATGGCTGACTGCCCAGTTATCGCTTTGATACAGACTCCGAGTGCCTGAACCAGATATCAGGTAGAGGCAGAAAGATGAAGTAGCATCCTTTTTTTTTTCTTTCAGTCTAACAAACTTTTTCTTTTAAGGTGGTAAAACCTGTGTTCATCCCTGAGAGGAATTCTGACTTCGATACCATTGTCTTATAATTACTGAAAATACCACTCATATTCGGGCATTATGATCGTTTTCAGACTTCCCCTTTGGAGTTATCAATTTTAATTTGTTTCTTATTTTCAAATAGTTTAATAGGAATTTGAGAGGCAATACCAGGATTTCCTAGCAAGATAATGTTTGAGACTAGAAATAATCTTAAACAATTAAAAATGTTACACATTATGTTAATGGCGAAATCAATAATGTAGTCAATGTAGAGGCAGCATAGATTATGAACTATCATAAAATATTAATTTAAAATGATAATAACAATAAAATACCTTTAAATACCTGATAGATATTTTTAGATGCATTCCCAAGATTCTGTTTCTTCAGCAGAAAAAGATGATATGTCTCCTCTAATAAGCCTGCTGGTGACATCATACATATGTTATTGGATATGAAAAAAGTACTTTGTAAAAAATAACACTAATAAATAGTATTGCTGTGGTCTGAATGTGTTTCTTCAAAATTTATATATCTAAATCCTAAACCCCAAAGATGATATGGGAGGGTGTGCTTTTGGAAGATGGTTAGGACATGAAGGAAGAGCCCCGATAATTAGAATTAGTGCCCTTATGAAAGAGACTCCAGTGAACTAGCTTGTGCCTTTTGCTATTTGAGGATACAATGAGAAGTCTGCAACTTAGTAGGGGGCCCTCAGCTGGCAATGCTGGTACTTTGATCTTGGACTTCCACCCTCCAAAACTATGAGAAATAAATTCTGTTGTTTATAAGCCACCTGGTCTGTGGTATTTTTGTTATAGCAGCCCAGTTGGCTAAGACAAGAGTTATTTGATTATTAATGAATTTATTCAGTCATGAATTCACTTATTCAACTTGAGTCCAACATTTACTTCTAAGTGAAACTCGCAAAATTAAGTCAGACTTAAAGACATGTCACTGATATAATTGAAAAAAGACCATCTAAAAATTAGGCCATCATTTGCAGGCACAATTATAATTATGAAATTAATGTTACTCTATAGTGATATAGATGTGAATCAGAGTGCTTTCATGCTAATTTGTAGTCTATTTTCCCCCTCCATGGTACTTCACTGAGTTAAGCTTAGATTTAGTACGCAAAGATGATTTCATAGATGTGGAACATCTACTATTGTCAAATATCTATTAAGCAGGAGGTATTTTAATGGAAGAAGATCTTTTCACTGGAATTAATACATATTTAATACCCATTTTATTTAGTACATATCTGGTTAACACTGAATTTTTTGCTCTTCTAAAACGATGATTATCATTTTCATATAAGCTTTCTAGTTCTCATAAGCTTTCTCATTCATATATCTTAATTAGTCTATAAATAAATTATATTGGAAGTTTATTCTATATTTAAAAATATTTTAATGATTTTCCAGATAAACAAAAGCAGTGTTCTTAGAAAGCACTACCAAGTGACTAAAAAATTTACATACATTGATAATGTGGGGAAACATGCCTATGTAATATGCACCTCTTGAACAGTTTGAGAGATTCCAAAGCATGTCTAAATCAGGTCTTAGTAGGTGGCTAGGGTATTGCACTAGGCGATTAATATAGTGCAGTGTTCTAAATGTCCAGATTCCCCCTAATGTAATCATCCATAGATTCCCATTTTGCAACTGAACCAAATAGTTGATTCCTCAGAGGTCTAATTTAGTCAAACCATAGAGTCATTTGTAGGTAATCAAGTATTGAATCTTGAATACAGTGTTGATCTTTCATAGGAACTTATGGTGTCCTCTATAATTAGTGCACAGAAATATGCTAAAAGTTTAGTAGTGTAGCTCTGAAGGGTCTTTAGAAAGGAAAAGTCTTCATGACCCATAGGTGCACACATATATACACAAATATATATGTATATATATGTATATAAATATGAACATATTAAAAATAAATATAATATGGGCATTTTCTTTATATTTTAAAAGGAGTATTATTGAATGTTGAATCAGAATTTTGGCCTTAAAACTGTTTTTACATTCATTCAAATTGTCTCAAAAATATACCATTTATTATTGTCTTTATGCAAACAGTATAAAGAAGCCTATTTTATTTTCCTTTGCTACCCATTTGCAACAATAAATGGTTCTCAATTTGATAACTTATAAAACAGAGCGTTGTCATTTAACTTTGCTTATTGCAATTACTAATGGTAATAAACACTTTCATATGTATTCTGGCTAGGCAGATAATGGTATTTGGATCTATTGAATATATAGGTAAACACCAATGACTTGTTTCATTCATTCATTCATTCATTCATTCATTCAACAAAAGTTTATTAAATGTCCTAGTGAGCAAGGCAGTGCTCTCTCTGCTGGATTTACAATATTAAACCACCAAGGAAAAATTCTTACACTTAGGAAGCTATTCCGTATATTATTCATATAGAAGAGAGAAGCAATGAACATGATAAATAAATGAAAATATGTATTCTGTAGTAAAAAGTGCTAAGAAATGAAAGAATTTGGTTCATGGTGGTGACAGTGTAATTATACTTTGCAATTGAGTACTCAGGAAAGGCCACACAGAGAAGGCGATTTATGAGTTAATGACTGACATAGATGAGAGAGCCGGACACTCAGACAGATACCTGGTCTTCCAACTGAGAGAACAACAAATACAAAGGCCCTAATTTATACACTTGCTTAGTGAACTTAATCAACGGGTTAGGAGATCAAAGTGGAGAGCAGAAGAAAGGAAGAATGGTAGGAGTCAATGGGATACCAAGGAGTCTGTGGCAGATGAACAATCTCAGATGAAGGCAGAAAGAGGTGTATTTTCTGTACAAAATATAGAAATTATAATAAAAGTTACTAAAAGTAGTTTTACATTTTATTGTCACCATGTACCTGGTGATTATACACAATATCAATGATAAAACTTTCTTCTTCCCCAAGGCAGACCACTGCTATCACTCTTTGGTATGACCCTTTTGAGACTTCAGATCAAAAAATTAATAAGGAAATCAGACCACGTAAGTCCTTAAAAACAATTTGAAGGACTTTGGGGGTTAATTTGTGTGAAACAGCCAATGGAGGATTTTTAGAAGAAGAGTGACATGATCTGTCTTATACTAAAAACATGGCTCAATACTATGTGGAGAATGGAATGAAATGGCCAAGGATAGAAATAGATCAAATAGAGACAATTGCAAAAATCTGGATTAAAGATGATAGTGGCTTAGAGTAAGGTGGTAAATAATGAGATAGGAAGAAGTGGTGGTTTTAGGTATATTTTGATGATCAGAATTTATAGGAGTGGGATTTTTGGCTATTTTTTATTGTGGTAAATATACATAAAGTAAAATTTATCCTTTTAACTTTTTAACTGTACAATTCGTTACCATTGAGTACAATCTCAGTGTTGCGCAATTATTACCACCATCTATTTCCAGAATTTTTCATCCTCAAACAGTTCTGTAACCATTAAACAATAACTCTCATTCCTGCCAACCAACCCCTGGTAATCTCTACTCTGCTACCTACTTCTACCTACCTGAATTTGCCTATTCTAGATACCTCACATAAGTGGACCTATACAATATTTGTCTTTTTGTGTCTGGTTTATTTTAGTTAGCATAATACTTTCAAGGTTCATTCATGTTGTAGTATGTTTCAAAATTGATTTTTATGGCTGAATAATATTCCAATATATGTAAATACTATGTTTTGATTACCCATTCATCTGTTGATGGATGTGAGTTGTTTTCACCTTTTGGCTATTATAAATAATGCTGCTATGAACATTGGTATACAAGTAACTGAGTCCCTCCTTTCAATTCTTTTGTGTGATACCCAGAAATGGCATTGCTAAATCTTATGATAATTCTGTTTAAATTCTTGAGGAACTGCCAAACTGTTTTTCATGATAGCAACATTGTTTTGCATGCCTACAAGCAATGCAAAAATGTTTCTATTTCTCTACATCCTTGCCAACATTTATTATTTTTCATTTTTTGTTTGTTTTATAATAGCTGTCATAATGGGTTTAAAGTGACATCCCCCTGTGGTTTTGATTTTCATTTCCCAATCACTAGTGATGTTGAGCAGCTTTTCATGTGCTTATTGGCCATTTTTATATCTTCTTTGGATAGAGGTCTGTTTAAGTCCATTTTTGACTTGAGGTGTTTGTTTCTTGTTGAGTTTTAGAAGTTCTTTACGTATTTCGAGTTCATCTTTATCAGGTATTTGAATTGCAAATATTTTCTCCCATTCTATGGGTTGTCTTATCACTCCCTTGCTAGTATCCTTCGAAGCACAATTTTTTTAATGTTCATTAACTTAAGTTTATCTAATTTTGCTTTTGTTGCTTGTGATTCTTGTGTCACATGTAAGAAATCATTGCCAAATCCAATGTCACAAAGTTTTTTTCTCTATGTTTTCTTCTAAGAGTTTTATAGTTTTACCTCTTATATTTAGTTCTTCCATTCATTGGTTGAGTTGCATATGTTGAACTATTTTTGCATTCCAGTAATAAATCCCCCTGGTCATGGTGTATAAACTGCTGTTGAATTTAGTTTGCTATTATTTTACTGAAGACTTTTGCCTCAATATTCACAGGAGATATCAGTCTTATAGGGATTTTGACAAAGTGGATGTGAGTAAGAAGAGAGGGATCAAGAAAGACTCCACAGTTTGTGACTGGGGCAATTTAAAGAATGCATTTGAATGTTACCGAGATGGAGAAGTCATGAGATTGGGAGATTGAGGGAAGTTTTTGGATATCATGTTAAATTGTCCTTCAGGGAGGCAAGAGGAGATATTGAGTAGAGAGTTAGATAAATAACTGGAGGGCAGGAGAATAATTCATGCTGGGATATAAATTTAGGGTCATAAGAATATATTACATTTTATGACATCCAAAACATGCATTTCTCACAGTTTAACAGGTCTGAAATTAGAATGACTTCTATAATCAATCTATGGCATAGCATAGATTAATTGGCAGCACTTTATTCCTCTGAGAGGTACTTGAAATTATGGTATATCTTAAAATTCATGGAATTTTAGATTTGAAGATATAAGGTAAATAGTATTTAAAGTCACAAGACTTGCTGAAATCACCAAAGGAATGAATGTAGATTTAAAACAAAACAAAATAAGGGTAAAACTATGGATACTCCAGATATTAAGAGTCAAGAATGTAAAGAAGAATAAACTAAGGAGATATAGAAGGAGAAGCTACTGAGGTAGAGGAATAACAAGGAGAATGCAGTGTCTTAGAAGCCAAAAAAAAATGTTGCTTGAGAAGTTCTTACTGACAAATCCTGTTGCTAAGTCACGGATGGTGGGAATTAGCAATATGGAGGTCATAGGTGATAAGAATCTTTAATAATAATAATAATCAGGAATTTCTGAAAATGAGGGAAATGAAAAGAAAGAAGGAAAAGGAAAAGGAAAGGAGGAGGAAGGAAGAGAAAAAAGGGGAATAAGAAATAAGGAGCAGGAGGAAGGGAAAGATGAAAGAAAAAAATCATATCTACAATTAGAATTTATGAATACTGAATCTGAACTGACGAACTGGTGGTTGGCTAAGGTATAGCAGAGAGGAAAATGTACAGAAAAGGCTGGGCAATAAGTCTGGTAGTCTTTGGGATAGCGATTGAAATGTGTAGTATATGCCCATTACATGAACATTGACCCATATCTTGAATGGGATAAGAGATCATTGGAGAGAAGACACATATCATCAAAAAATGTGGATAAGAAAAGGGTGCAATGAGTATTCAAAACACTGGGAAATGCCCAATTTTTGCTGCTGAAATTAGCATGGACCACCAATAGGAAAGTCATGAAAAGCATTAGGTTAGAACAGAAAGGGAGAGTTTGTTTTGTTCTCCATGTGTGTGCGTGTGCGTGTGTACGTGTAATTTTGTTTTAAACCATAGCTATTTTGAATCCATTCTGAGCAGATACAAATGGGTAGTAAATGGAATGGTTGGTTGGTACAAAGTTCTGCCACATCATTTGTTACCTAATAGAACTTGTTCTATCCTCCATGAAGGATAAAATAAGTAAGAGTTTCTGATTGAAACAACTTGGCTATTGTTGATGTTGTGACCAGCAACAAAGCTTTGCCTTAGAGTGCTACAGACTTAAATGAATCCTGGGGGTTTAAGTAGGCCTTGTTCTTCTGAAAGAACTTTTGAAAGTAACTCTAACTCTGAGGTCAGGGAAGCATATAGATATTGGAGTTGTTGGGAGATGTCTTGCTACTACAAAGGCTGAGTATGGCACCTTAAATGGATTTTGTTCATCTGACCAACATGTCTCAATATGATTTAATTTATATTAACGTATAAATGGCACCTAGTACTATGAAACAACCAGTAAAACTTACAGTATTTTATAAAATTATTCTTATTTAATAGTGATTGGTTTTAGATTGACTTTTTTAAAAAAGTTCTCTGAGACCTATTTTCCTGTTATTTTTTTGTCTTCTTATAAACAAGCCAAGTATATTAAAAGTTAGGTTTATCCAGTAATAAATCATGGGTGACCTTTCCAATGTAAAATAATTATTTGATTTAAAAAATTTCAAACACCTTTTCTTTAAATATCAAACTCATCTGAGTTTAAAACACTAATTAATTTTCTGAAATTATAAATGAATGATCGGGAACATATTAAGCAGCATAAATATGAATTAGTAAGTCTACCATCTTCTTGAAAATTAAATATTTCACTTTCTCCTTATTTTATGTTCTTTATTATTTGCTCTAATGTATTGAATGATTTACCATATACGTTTAACATTCGAGTATCTTTAATTCTTGTCAAAAGGTCAATGCCATAATATTTGATAATGTAATTTTTTCTCGTAAATACCTGTGAAATGGTGAATTATTCAAAAGGTACATATTAAAAAAAATGTTCAAAAGTTAAA